>NC_043966.1:32386146-32986146 GCF_902148855.1 Sphaeramia orbicularis | reverse complement strand
ACCCAGAAGAGATACAGAACAGGTGGGAAATAACTCTAGGATTTACAGAGGAAGGCCTTTCCAGGCCTGACAGCAGAGGTTGCAGGGGGAGGGACTCCACAGTGGAAGTCCTGCAGACAGACTCCTCTTTATCAGAGCCAATCAACCACAACACAGTTCACATTTTCAGCTGCATTGTCCTTGGTCCTCAGAAGAACCATCATTTTACCACCACTTCACCAGAAGGTTTACCAGAAGTCAAACCGGGGTTTTACTTTAACATAAAGTCATGAAGCTTTCCAGCTTCCTGTAGCCAGGTTCTGTTTCCTCTTTATTACTGATATTAAAAACAAATGCCCTCTTGCCATACAGAATGAATGTTGTGAATTATGGAAGTGAGTATTTAATGCTGAGGTGGCTACGAACGTCACTTCTTCATGCGTCTAGTCTGCGTCAGTAGCTGCATCATCTCCTTTTACTGCTTTTGTAGAATGCACCTTTTTCCTTTTGCAGTGGTGACCCACATGTGCCCTTTTCAACAGGTTGATCACTGAGAATTAACCTATTTCAGTCAGCATTTGAGACTAGATAACATCCATCGACTAAGTCCTCCAGTTCAATACTGCAGAAAACTCATCCCTCTTCTGCGTCAATATAGTCTGTGTTACTGTTTCCAGACAGAAACCCATGTGTGAAACCTATACTTGTGTTTCACAGTACAGTAACAAGCTGTGCATGTGCTGTGGTAGATTCTTTGTGTCTTTATCATGTGTGTTTATGTGCAGTCTGGCTCTGCACTAATTTACACTGGTCTCAGCAGAATATTTAATATAAGCAATCAATACAAAAAACAAAGAGAGACACCTTATCAGATGTAACAGCAGAACAGTGTCAAAGACTGTCGAAACAAATGGTAGACAAAGACTCTGCAAGACTATATAATATTCTTTAATAGTATATACTACTCTGCAAACAGGACTTTTATATAGTCTAGAACAGGGGTATCAAACTCAGATCCTCGAGGGCCGGTATCCTGCATGTTTTAGATGTATCCCTCTTCCAACACACCTGATTTAAATGATAAACCTATCATCAAGCTCTGCAGAAGACTGATAACGACCGTCACGTGTGCTGGAAGAGGGAAACATCTAAAACACGCAGGATACTGGCCCTCAAGGATCTGAGTTTGACACCCCTGGTCTAGAATAAATGATATAGCAGCTTCAAGTGAGGCTGTTTGTCAAGTTGTAAGTGATGGTGATCATTTTGATGTAAACCGGCCTAATGGAACAAATTTAGTGTCTTTTCGATCTAATGATTGAGGAAGCTTAACAGACCTTTTCAGTTGAAGACCCTGGTGCTAAAAGTACTCAAAAAGTCTATTATAGGGTGGTATTAACTAAACAAATACAAGTTTATATACTCAACTTGAGTTGTCCAAAACTGTGACTTCAGAACTGTTAGCACCAGGGTCTTGAGTTTCTTTGCATATGTACTGTATCTGAGATGGGAAAATCCTGGATTAAACAGGTAACAGTGCTCATGTTCAACATTAACAAGCCTTTTCTTTAGTTTTCATCTCTTATTGTTGCATATGAGAATAAGCGTTAACTTTCTCCCAGGCTGTCTAAGGTAGGTTCAACCTGGCATCTAAGAGCAGCTATGTCCCATGTATGTGCGACAGACCAGTCATGTGGTCACAATGGAGTGACCTCCACGTGTCTGTCAGTATCACCTCATAACACCAGTGTGCATAATCTGTGTATGCTTGAACAGTTACTAAATGAATCACTTTCTGATCTCATGACTCTGGGGTGGAAAACAAAAGCAAGAAGAGGATGCTGGACTTTTGGCACTTTGTGTGAACCTGTTAAAGGGAGGTCAAATGCTTGAGGGTTAATTGTAGCAAATGATTCACCTGAGCAAACTCATAAATACTTTTGCCTTTAGATCTGTTTTGTCAGAGGAAGGAGTAGTGTGGGAAAACAACTAAGATGTCCTATACTGGAGTGGGAATCAAGCACCTCTTAAGTATTTAGGGAGACACTGTGGATGACTGTAATGCATGTGGCCTGTGGCTGGCAACCGCAAGCATTGCTGACATAAATGGGATGAAATCAACACAGAGACTCCATCAGTATCGACAGGAATTACCACATTTCACAAACAAAAATGATACATTAGAGATGCATTTATTTGGAGCAACTGATATTGGATGTAGTACTGAATACACACAGATGAAATGAAAGACTGGGTATTCTTAAAGCTGAAGCAAAACAATGTCAGATGTCAATGTCAATGACTGCAGTGTTTGGTGTTTTTTTGGCATCACTGAGCAAAAATTCCATAATTACCTTTCAGCATATTGTAATTCAAGTGGTTTTAGAGGAAACAAGAACCTACTTGTTCTCAAGTTTGTGGACTCAGATCCAAATTCATTCAGATGTAATTCTACTCAACACAGAAGGTTAAAAATGTGGTTTCACTGTTCCACAGCATCATGTCATCTATGTTTATTTTTCTCTATTTATCTCTATTTTCTTTATTTTTCATTATTCTTTATTTTCTTGTTTTGTAATTACACTTATATATATATCTCCTTTGGACTGAGAGGAGAGAGCTGCAGAAGGACCTTGTTTGTATTAGGATGGGTAAAATGCAGAGACCAAATTTCCCTACAGGGATGATAAAGTGAGTTAATTATTAATTTCGCCTCCTGCAGCTGTAACCAACAATATGAGCTTGAACTGGAGAAACAAACATACACCACCACATCAGCCCGCCTCTCTGTATGGAGTTCACCTATCCTTAAAGTGCTGCGTTGGTTTTGTCTGGGTGCTCCAGTTTCTCCCACCATTAAAACCAGGTACATATTGGTTAATTCTCCTGTCATTGTTCACGACCACAGTGCAGATGAAGATCTGGAGTTGGTCCTAAAGTGCCCTTGATGGTAGCTCTCTGCTCCTATGTGTGTGCTAATGCTAATGTTAGGTACTTGTATGGTGGGTAAAATGCAGAGACTGAATTTCCCTATGTGAATAACAGAGCGAGTTTAAAATGCAGTTTACATGGTCTATCTCAATTTTTTCAAGTGAGTCATGGACAAACCATTTGTTTTGACTTCATTGACACTGATATCTACAAAAAAGTGACAAACTGGAGGAGTTACGTGAGTAAAAAAAATATTTTTCCAGTGCCACTCTTTATTTTTTGTAAATTCACCAACTTTTTGGAAAGCACAGAGCAGTGAGTGATTCTGTTTGCGTATGTGTGGGTGTGTTTGTGATGGCAGCTGCGACACTAACTATAAACAAAAACTAATTTTCAGACGTTGGACACATCTTCCCACATCCTCTTCTATCCCCTGGTTCCCTCTTTTGTTTATTTTTATGTAGAAAAGGATATTTTTAGAGTAATCGTCGCTACTTTAGGTGACAAATACGCACTTCTAAAGAAAGACTATTGAAACAGTACAGCTGACAGACTGAAGGAAGAAAACCCAGCTATGTTGGTAAGGAACAGAGCACTGGAAAAAAAAAAAGGAAAAACAAAGAACAATCTTCGTGTTTATGCAAGACGGGCCTTTTCTTGGGTGTGTAGGGTCAGCAGTGTGTCGTCAGTGTGTGTGTTTGGTAGATGTGTGTGTGTGTGTGCCAGTCTGTGTTTCCGTTTGTGGTGCTTATGACTGTGCAGTAATCAGCCAGGAGGAAGAGCCTGTCCATGTGCAGACAGCGTATCTCCCCTGGCCTGAGGATCCACCCGACTTCTCACACAATAAACACACACACTCACGCAAACACACACATGCATATTCTCCACACTGTGTCCCATTGGCCAGACTATGCACAGCACTGTGGTGGGTTTAGATTACAAAGACCTAAAAAAAGTACCAGGAAGAACCACTGAAAGAAATTCAGCAAATGGAACAGAATGGAGTTTTAACGCAGTAACACAACAGTACAGTACTGTTTACTACGTTATACAATAGACACAATGGTCTTGACAGATGGGCTATTTTTACCGACTGTGAACTTGATATCATGATAGTAAATGGAAAACAAAATGCGTGGGGTGAAGGTGTCAGGGAGTGGCGAGATAAATGTCAGCACAGCAAAAAACAAAATAAACTTCTTTCTCAGTTAATGCTCATGTTTGCTAGTGTTTGTTTCACAAGAAATTCCGAGACGATTAATCTATTTTTAGCCCGTTGAGCTAAAAATAAGCAGCCATGTACGCACAATGGATGGAGTAACATTGGTATTTAATATAAGTCTCTTGTTGGCTTTGCTTTAACCATAGTTTTCTCCACTCAGGGCTGAAAAATTTGCTATTGTAAAAGCCCAAAACTGAAAAAGCTGAGACATTCTGTAAATGCAAATAAAACCAGAATCCACCATTTTTCCAATTTTGTAACCCCGTATTTTCTCTACAATAATAATAATGGATTAGATTTCTATAGCATTTTTCAAGGCACCCAAAGCGCTATACATTAGTGATCCATAATTCATTCACTCTCACATTCACATTCTGGTGGTGGTAAACTACATTTGTAGCCACAGCTACCTTGGATGGAAGCGTGGCTGCCAGTTGACACCAAATGGCCCCTCCGACCACCACCAAACATTCATACACCAGTGTGAGTGACACTGGAGGCAAGGTGGGTGAAATGTCTTGCCCAAGGACACAACAGCATATGACTAGGGTAGAGCAGGATTTGAACTGCCAACCCTTCAGTTATTGGACGACCCACTCTACCTCCCAAGCCATGGCCCTCCTATAGAAGATAGGAAACATGTTAAATATTTAAACTGAGAAAATGTAACATTTGAAGAAAAAATAAAGTCATTTTGAGTTTGATGGCAGCAACATGTCTCCAGAAAATTGGGACAAGGCCATGTTTACCACTGTGTAGGACCCCAACAGTCCAGAAACTAGGAATTGAGGAGACCAGATGTTGGAGTTTTAGGGGAGGAATCTTGTCCCGTTCTTGTCTGATATAGGATTCTAGCTGTTCAATATTGCTTGGTCTTCTTTGTCATATTTTTGTTTAATGAAACACCCAATGTTTTCGGTTGGTAAAAGGTCTGGATTGTAGTCAGGCCAGTTCAGGAATCAGATTCTTCTACTAAATACTACCACTGTAATAGATGGTGTATGTGGTTTAGCATTGTCTTACACACAGTGATTTCTGGAAGTGTTCCTGAGTCCATCTACTGATTTCCATGATAGAATCCCACCAGATTTTAATGCAGAACCATCTGAAGATCATGGGCATCCAGTATTGATTTCTGGTCTTGTCACTATGCACATAGAGATTTGTCCAGGTTGTCAGATTTTTTTTTAAATAATGTCATGTACTGTAGATGATGAGATATTCAAAGTCTTTGCTATTTTACTTTGAGGAATATTATTCTGAAATTGTCCAACTATATGTAGATGCAGTTTTTCACACACTGATGAACTTCTGTTCATCTTTACTTTTGAGAGTCTGTCACTCTAAGATGCTCTTTTCACACCCAACATGTTACTGGCCTGTTGCAAATTAACTTTCTTTACAGTCCCACTAATTTTTCAAGCCTTTTGTTGTCCTTTTTGGAACTTTTTGGAGATGTGCTCTTGCTATCAAGTTCTAAAAAAACATTTTTTAATTCTTGAAATGATAAATTTTTGAAATTTCTTATTTAGACTTCTCACTCACTGTTTTTACTGTTTTGCGGGGGGTTGTACAAGAGAACAACCTATTCGGGCTAGAAGTACATAAATATTTGGAGAACAGTGTGACTGACAGACCTTGAGAGATCTGGGAAATAAAAAAATAAATAAAACAAAATAAGCAGAAATCCCAAATGCTCCAATGAAGTGAAAGTGAAGATTAGCATATTACCTCTATGGTTCAACTATAGCCTGCTCATAGTCTTCTGAGCAAGTCCTGTGAGCAAAACACTGACACATATCTGGCCCCTAAAATAATAAAACATCTGGGAAATCCTACTGTAACCAGAGTCTGCTTTATAGCACATGTATGTAAAGGGAAATATTGCTGTTCAGGAAATTTAGACTCTTTCATTGACTCACGTGCACAAGGAAAATGACGAAGGCGAAGAAGCAAGACAGAGAGAATATTATCTAGGAGAGAAAATGATAATCGACAGACACAATGGGAAACAGGGTGTGGGTGCTCCTCATCGAGACTGACTAACTTTGACTGGGAAAACTCTAACCTCATCTTCACTCACTACTGAAAGTCGATCGTGACACACAAGCTCACAAAACACTTCTTTCAGCCTTACAAAAGAGGGAAACATCTGCAATCAATTACACCCACCCTCCCTGCTATAGAATCCAATAATGACTGTAAAAAGCAACTGCAATTTTCTTTTATGATGTTGTTTTCTCTGCTTGGCATCGCTCTCGGTAACTATAGAGATGGACAGTAAAGGTTGGCACTTCACTCAGGTGATGAAAAAATAGTCTTTCCCTACTACTAAGTCTATTGGACACACTGCTGTTTGGGTGTTATCACTATATAAGGTGCTATAATGCAGTCTGACACACACTCACACACAGGAGTGACAGGAATGCCGGTCCTGGACGGTAGCCAGTGCCTACTCACCCTGCACCAACCACTGCCCAGACCTGCACATCAGCAGGGTTTAATGTGAGTCTACAGTGAACCAGCATTGCCAACAAAGACCTGTGATGTCACTTCCCCTTAGTTCACAGCCTCGTTTGATGTGGGGTCTTTGTTGGTGGACGAGGGGGCGAGGCGATACCCCACTGGGATGGACGTAGGTCGGAAGAGAGAAGGGAAAGAGGCCTGTTAATGAGCACAGAAGCAGGAGGATGTTGTGGTCGGTCGCAGCGCGGCTACTTGGTTTACCAAACTCATTTCCTTCTCAGGCTTCTGCTGCTGTGCTGAGATCTCCCAGCAGGCCCTGACCTGAATGTTAGGTCAGAAAAGACAAAACATTACACAGATTTGGAGGGAGTGTCTGAGGAGGGATGGAATTCAGTGACAATATAGATGTCAGTGAAAAGGGTGTAATTACTTGGAGGGAACTCCCAGAGTCACAAACACACCTGCTATTTGAAACAATCGCACCACTGTCTTAGAAAATAGCGCAGAGGCCTCATGGGAAGGTGGATCAGGTGTGTTTGACAGGGAGATAGAGATAGGACAGTAAAATGAAAACAAGTGGGAGGGACAGACAGAGTTAGAAGAATTCCAGTGGTGATGGTCTAAACATTAAACACAAAAACTAAGACTAGAATGCAGACCAACAGACCAATTCTTCTTCTTGTTCCACAGTTTTATTAAACCACAAACAATCCACAAATTATTATACCCCCGCTTACCCCAGAGGGCGGGTGTATATAGATATACTACGATCTCCATCTGTCCTTCCGTTCATCCAAGATTTTTGTTCATCCTATTTCTCGGACACTATTCACCCGGTTCTTTCCAAAGTTGACAAACATGTTCTTTACCACTAGGAGAGGTGCAGTGCCTAATTTCATGGCTGAATTTAAATGTTTTGATTTTTTTTTTTTTTTTTTTTTTTTTACAAACATTTTTAAATTTTGATGTAGAAAATGTGTCCATTCCATTTCTCTGACACTCTTCTTCTTTTCAAATTTCACACACTTGGTTTTTGTATGTGCCTTTCTCTCCATTTTTTGTGCATTTTTTTAAAGAAATTTTTGAAAAGTTTTAGAAATATTGAAAGTTAAGATGCAAAATGGATCCCTGGGTAAGCTGGGTATGAATGAGCAGGTGGTGCAAAGTGTTGTATGATCAGGCAGGAGTATTAATAAGCTCTGGTTACTTTTTGACTTGTGATCTATGTTTTCCTCCTTCTTATCCTTGGGTGCCACAGTGTATCAGACTGTTAGCTTGATAATAAAAGTCTTTGGTCATATCCATTATAATATGTTTTACACATAACAGTAATCTCCACCACAGGGTTATTTTAGTTCCAAAATGAGTCTCCGAACATTCTTACGCACCTGAAATGTATACCCTATGATGAATGGGGCTCATAACACCACTAGATGTGGAAATTGCCACAAAATGACTCAATAGCTCAACAGCTTTCCTATGAATGCAGTCAGTAGTAGGTAACAAAATACATAATGTAGCTGGATAACAGCTGCCGGTAAAACCAACAATGACAGTAATGCTTATGATTCAGTATTTATGTTAATTTAACTACGGGTGGTCAAGGTTCATGTCTTTTTTTCTTCTGCAAAGAGATGACGGGACAGGGCAGAACAAATCAGGCAGGTTTCTGCATCATGGTTTCCAAAAGTCTCTGTTTTCATCATGACCTTTGGGTTTCCAAACTCAAACAGGATCAGCAGTGTTGTAGTTTCCGTTTTTGGCATCCTTGTACTTGTGGGAATGCGGTGCAAATGCAACAAAAGTTATGTGTTTTCAAACACAACAGTGTCTGCATAGACATCACATTAGTTCTAATACATCAGAGGGTATTAGCAGGTGGTTATGTTTGTGGGGTCACAAACAGTGATCTTTGACCTTGTACTGCCATACATCCTTATGTCCAAATTCATGCCAAGTTGATGCTCTGTTTTAAATGCAATGGGGACTGGACAAAACTTTTTACAAAGACGAAAACAAAAAAATTTGTGGCCATAGCCACAGTACTGTGGGACTAACTTTCTCATTTGTCTATCACCACAGAGCCAATCAGCACCCTCGCTATATCATGTGTAGACTGATGTTACCACTGCTTATGGTCACGGTACAAATACTAACATTTGATTGGCTCTGTGGCAACAGACAAACCAATATTTCGTGCCACAGTACTGTGGCAGTAGCCATTGCCTTACTTTTATGTCCCCTTTAAAATGCACTTTAATCACAGTTCTCTAATGCTGTAGCTTATTGAAATGCCATTCTTGATGCAAAGAATAGTTAAGATCAGCTAGACCAGGGCTCTCCACTGTTACAGTAAGTGAAAAACATTCTCATTGCTCTGATTGAGTGGTTCTGCTCTGTCATTTAAGGGGTTCATCATTTGACCATGACATATAATTCCACAAAGATCCATGAAAATCAGTCTAGTAGTTTATGTGTAATCCTGATGACAGACAGATACAGAAAATACAGGAGTGCTGAGTAAAACAATAAAAGCCTGAAAATGTCATAATTTTACTTTGTCTTACGGGTTTAATTTGATTTCAAACATGAAATATCAGCTCAATACATTTGATAGAACTTGCTCAATCAATGACATTTTATAACCTTAACCAGAGGATGTACGAAAACAACAACTGCTCCCACAGGGATGTGTCATATTCAGATGGGGGCCCCATTGTGCCCCGACAAAGCTTTGGGGCTATGTCACATTCCCGAAATCTGTGCTAGGGAAGGGGGCTCAGAGAGGGAGAGATATTTTCACACCGAGGCACAAAGCCTCGGTCAAGGCACAAAGGCACAAAACCACAAACCATCGTCTCCATGACTCACGCAGGGGGAGGAAAAGGGGCTGAGTAATCACAATAATAACCACCATCATCCTGCCGTCTCGACAGTTGCTACTAACTGAGACTCCTCACCCAATCAGTACAGTAATACAGAATCAGATCACTCCACATGATGAGACCATACCGCTGTTGAATCAGCTGTGTCAATGCATATGTGTGTGTGCTGAGCTTGCTAATTGTAGCGTCTCACTAATCACATCCATCTCTCAGCCAGTAATGGGGTAGATTTTAGCAAGGCTTTTCACATGGTGGAGTCAACTAAGTGGTCCTTTGGGACTTGACTTTACTGCCTTGTGCAAAGCTGCCTGTCACGTGTGTGGTTCTGATAATGACAGAGCGATCCGGACCGGGAGATTAGCTGTCGTGTAATGGACATAGATGAAAACTAGACCTCTTTGCCAACTAAGTGCTTCAATGGGTGCAACCCTTTCTTAGTGTGTGTGCTGGCAGAGGGAGGTCAGGGGCGCGTCTGCCACGAGCTCAGCTCTAACTCTGAGCGAAGCCATCATCCATGACCTCATCCAAGGAAAAAATCCCCTCTCCTGCCTTCCTCTCCTCCCTCTCCGCTCCTCCACCAGCTGAGCTCTGAGTGCTCCCTTTGCATTCCTGCTCTCTGAACAGCTCCCACACTGTCTTGCGGCGGGAGAGAGCGAACACAGAGTAGTAGTGGGTGGATGGATAGAGAACAGCAGAGGGGAAAGTCTTGCTGAGGTCACAGACCCCACTTATAGCCTGTGGGCTGCTACGGCGGCCTCACAGGGGGGAATGTAAATTTGTTGGGGAGTCAGTGAGATGCATGCAGATGAATGAAGAAACTCAAAACAGGGAAAGTTATTCCTTCGTTAGCCTTCATATTTCCAGGCCCTTGGTCACATAATCCCATCATACATTAAACACAAGGCACCCCAAAGAAACACCCTGGAAAGGTTGGCAGTCCATGAAAAGTCTGTACTAAGGCACAACAACCACTGCTTGAAACTGGGGCTTTTACAGAAGTGTCTTCAAGTGTAATACCACTGATGTCCACTACGCTGGCTCTGCAAAATCAAGGCTCCAGATGAAGATGTTGAATTCTTTGCAAGTCAGTCATCTTTTTAAGAGTCAATCTGGTCTCATTTGCTTCACTTAAATAGACAAAAAAACAAAAACAAAAAACAGTGTACCGATGGGTATTTTATAAATGTTTTCTTAGTAAGATTCTATTTGATGAGTGAAGAACCTTCTTTTCTCTGACCCTTCGTCCTGTAGTTGAAGTTCAATAGTTACAATGACAAAATGACTTTGCGAAGTTGAATTTACCTCTTCTTAATTACTATATGAATCTCCTGTTAGCTTAACTGACTTAACGATATTGATGCTCAGATTAATTTGGCATTGCATCATATTGTCTGTCAGCTTGTGCATTAAGCAAAGTGAAGCTCACATTTGAAAATTACATTTCTTTGTAGCACAAATTTCCCAGCATGCATTGTGTTAACTTAGTGTTAGCATTAGCTTGCCAAACTTCACATCACTCCTCCACAGCCTCACTTTCTCCAGCTGTTCAATTGGGATGTCTCTTCCTTATTCTGGGTACAATCCAGTTCACTTCTCTGTCCTTGAGTCTATAAAATACACCCAGTTGTCATTCTATTGTCATTCTACCACCTTCCACATGATGATAAAGAATAAAGGAAATGGAGGAAGCTGATAAGTAGAGTTATATGTCTTAATTGAAGGAGAAAAAAATGAGCTCTAGCAGACATTAAGGTTATTACTGCATCTGCTAAACTGGATCATTACAGATTCCCCTAAGATAGAATTTATGAGTAGTTTCACATCTTTCCTTTTTCTGCAGATAAAAACTGACCCTAAAAAAGTGCAATAATACCAGTATTTGAGTTAAATAAATGAATTTAGCCCTGTCTAAATCCTAACTGGTGCCTCATCAAAAAGAGATGTTACTGTAAATGTCCACACAGGCTTAGCTGTTATGGAATGCTTAGACCTGGAAATGAGGTTTATGGTACTATGACGTCAGACTTAACAACCGGAATGCCACTTCTGGTTCCAAAAAAAACAAACGGGGTCAATTAAACCTGTTGTCCACAAACCAATGGGCAAAGCAGGTCCAGAACATTTATATCACACATTCAGCTGCTAAACCTCTGCCAGTACTATGAACCCTGAATAGTGATTCCCTGGGGCAGTGATCATTTCTGGAACGTTTCAGATGGAGGGGGCAGACTAATCATTGTTGTTCTAAGGATTGTTTGAAAAAGCAGGAATTCTCTCTCATGTGTGGAATATTGAATCATTTAGGGGTATTTCACCATGAGGGAAGTCCTACTATTCATTCCAGACAATCCATTCAAGCCATAAAGATTGCTTAAAGTGTTTGCTTTTGGGGTGAGGGGTGGGCGATCTCTCAGGTTCAACAGAAGCCGACCACAAAGGAAACATAGTGATGAAGAATGCTGGGAGCCCACTCCTTGCGGTAACAGGAGCCTGCTGCCGTCTGCGCTGACATCCGTCCGCCTCTCCTTTGTCATAAGCTGTGGTGTCAGCCAGCTCAACTGGCCAGCACGCGTTGGGTTGATCCTTTAAAACCGCCATTAGGTGCTTCCACATACACACATGCTGAGCGGATGTAGGAGGAGTTTCTTTTTTCTTTTTTTTTATTTCAGGAACCACAGGGTATATGGGCAGAGAAAACACATGAGTCAGGCATGCAGTCATCATGTCTTCCTGTCTGTTTGCCGGCATGTTGTTGTTTGCGTGAGTTTTTCTGTTGCTGTCTGTGTGTGGTAGAGGTGATGGGGGAAAGGCCAATTACAGCACATCCAGTTTGTTTCCTTACTTTCTCTTTACTCCTCTCCTCCCTCCTCTCTCTTCCCTCGTCCCCTCTTAACCCAAGCCATTTCTTCTTTCTCTCTCTGTCTCACTTCTCCTCTTACCCAGCAAGTAATGCGATGCCACCATCAGCCTCCTCGGGGCCTAAATAGACCTCAGTGAGAATTTAATAGTGTGACCATGATACATAACAAGTGTCTGTCCAGCAGGGTGACATCAGCAGAGGGGAATCTGCTGGTATCCCTGCCCAGCTCCTGCTGGCATCTGGACCGAGTGGAGAGGGCAGGACGGAGCTGTGCTGCTTTTTCAACACTGTTAACATGGAAAGCAGCAGTGTCGAACAGAGACACAGTCGCTCATTTGGACTGTATAAATTTAGCAAGAGCTCACTTTGCCTCATTTTTTATTTTGAGTTATTATCATCGTACTGTTTATGTCGCTCAGATAAACACTACATTGCATTGTGTTTATCTGAGCTTCAGATGGAAAATAGCTTCCGACTAATTCCAGTATATTTACACAAAGTAATGATTTTTGTACTGAGTGTTCATTAATATGCATTGTCCTCATCAAATAAACAAAGAAGAAGAAAAAGAAGAACGCTGTGCCCTTTACTGATACTATTAAGTAAATGGCACAACATTTACATGCATTACAAGTAAGTCAATGTAGTTTTATTTGTGTCATGGCGCATCTCTACTATGTATAAAATGCAATTTCTCAATAATACTTTGACAGAATCTTGCCTAGTTTGCAACAAATATTAACTTGAATGTTAAGTGGTCAAAGGTCAAGGTCATTGTGACCTCATGTCTGTTCATTCTAATATGCAATATCTCATGAGAACTTTAAAAGAATTTTTTTCAGATTTGGCTCAAACTATTTTGGTGGCAAGTGGTCAAAGGTCAAGGTCACTAATTAGGTTAATGATGAATCATTAAATTTAGTCTGTTACTAATTGATAGTTTCCAGTAATTCAGAGAACTGTATAATTTGTAATGCAAGGATAGTGGATGCATATACAACAGAAAAACAAGGATATGAAGTGTAGAAAAAATGGACATTTCATTTGACATGACTTCGGTGCAGTTATTTCTTCTGTTTTTAAGCTTCATGTTATGATAGATCCTACCAGTTGGTGTTCTGACCAAACAGAACTTATTTAATACTGAAATGATGCATCTTTATAATTAAAATGCACTGTCGCACTGATTCTGTAAAATTGTAACTTAATAAAATAGCTGCTTTGTTCTGATTTAGATGCATTTGTTTTGCATTCTGGTCAAAAAATTGTATTTTTCCCCCATGGTATGGTAGTTAGCAAAATATGTTTGAAGTGAAAAGACGTGTTTGAGCCTAATGGCAAAGACAGAGAGCGTGACTCAAGAATGAACTGTTTTTCATCTAACTAATGAAGGGTGTTGCTGAATGAACATCAAATAAATTATCTTTCATTACTTCATGTTTCTGCCTTTTGGGGATCACTGGTTGCAGTAAAAAAAAAAAAAAAAAAAAAAAGCAGAGGAGGGGGGGCATCATCCTCTGTTTGCTTATTATTGTGATTTGCATGAGACGTTTAAGAGGCAAAAGGAAGAGTAGAAAAAGGGAGACAGGAAAAGGATGAGGAAACTGATGAGGGGATATGGAGTAAGGAGGACAGGAATAGAGAATAAAGGCAGCTCAAAGGGACTAAAGGGTCAATTCAAATAAAGAGCCACAGATGGAAGAGTTTGCAGTGACAGACAGTGACAGAATGACACCACTCGCAACTCTGTAAATCTTTTTTATCCACATGCACGCGAAGACAAGTCAGCGCCCTCCTAAGTAGAAATTCTCACCTTGACCCATTCTCCATCTTTCTCTCTTCGTCTCTGACTCCCCTTCTCAGATTACTGCCTCGACCTTATCTCTCACACCCTCACCCTCCTTTTTGGTTGGTGGTGATGCAGACCACAAACGCATGTACAACACTGATGTGTGTAAAATCCATTCATCGTAGACTCATTTGGTCATTGGCCACAATGGCTGTGTCGCTGTCACCATCTCATCTATCAGGCCTGAGTGACATTTGTAAACGTACAGGAGCAAACGGGGACCTCTGTAGCATCATAAAAGCTGTATGAAAGTGGATAATTGTACTTTTAATATCCAAAGCAGCCTCTGACAGACACACACTCATTAATTCCTGTAATAATTTGTTCCTGTTGATGATATATCCGGTTGATATGTGATTATATTTCCAACTGTTGTTCTGCGTACTTCCATTATAAGTGTGGAAACTACCCATTGTTGCTCCTCAGCGGCAAAGGAAGCACCTTTCACAACAATCTCACCCTGCTAACGCTGATTCAATCCAGTGCAACTGTTGTAGAGTCTGATTACTCAAGTCTGCTTGGCAATGTATCAAGTCACCGGGGTGGTTTACTGCGACTTTTCATAAAAGCTTTATTGAGTAATGTAAGACGGCTACAACTGCAATAATTTAGCACACAAATAGTCCGCACCGATTTAGTGTAATCAGCAGATAACAGGGCTGTTGTATTACTTTAAATATAAGAACGGACATAAATAATCACATCTTATTTTAGCTTTATTTACAGTGTCACTTCAGATTGAAGGTGTTTATTGCTGCTAGTTTGGGTGAGCACAGGTGCTGCAAAAAAAAAAAAAAAAAAAAAAAAGAAAAAAGGAAAACCTTACAAAAACAATAGCAATCTTGGAAATTCCCAGCAGACTGTGGCGTACAATGAAATCTGGTACTTCCACTGAATTTTGGCCAACTTGCAAGGAAATGCCTTCTGAGCAGTGGAAATATCCTCTTTTACTCTCTCTAGGAACATTCGAGAACACTTATAAGGCGCAGACCAGGGACATGTGGAGTTTCTGTGCAGCCGTTTCTGTGACCCTACAAGGAAAATTCAGGAGTGGTGCGGCACCGGCCTGATGGTGGGCCACCATCCCGAACATTATTTCCTGGCTGTGGTCCACTAGGCCACAGAGAAGCAGAATGCAGCGAAGTCTCTTCTCTCTCAGCAAACTGGCTCTTTGGTGGCGATCAGCCCCGGGAATAGCAGCTATGTGACCATGACTGCACAGCACTATTTCTGTGTGCTCTGCCACTTGACATTGAGAGGCCAGGATTATGTGGCTCCACTACTGTAAATGACTAGCCTCTGTCACATATATAAACACACATGCTCATGTGTGTATCTGCACATACACTCTTATATGAGCAGAAAATTAGCAGCATTTATTTGTATTCAGCAAACTGACACTGCAAAAACAGCTCTAGAAAGAAACCAAATACTCTTAAAATTTTTTTGTATTAACTGACTTTTCCTAAACTTAGGTTGCAGAGCTGTATTTATTAGGTTGCGTAATTGCACGATAATAATATGATATGTGAATTTGTTAGTCTTGTTCCTTTTATAATATCCTTATACAAATAGAAAACGAATGCTTCTCCGGAAAGATGATATAGAGGAGGGGTCTTGGATGTAAAAGACTTAACATGATGAACATTATGTAATAAGTCAAAAAGCTTCAACAAACAGGAAGTGATGTCAAATGTGCAACAAGATGAAAGATACATAAAAGATGCAAAAACACAAAAACAATGTAAAAGAGACCTTGAACTATTGTTCTGATAGAGCACAAGTCAGTCAGGTGTGTGTTTTTTTGTGTATATTAGTGTTTGAATCCATGTATTTCATGTATGTTAGTTGATGACAGTGTTGCACAGCAGCGTTATCATCTAACCATGATTCATACTGATGTTCCTGCAAAGTGCAATTAATTCAACATTGTTTTTATGGTATAAGAGAAAGTAAAAATGTTAACATTGATGCTATTCCTGACACAAATGTGTGTTCAAAATTTTCACCATTGGGATGAACAAATTTTGCATGGCTAGATATCTTAAAACATAAAACTATGTTGAAAAAAACACTGATATTTGAGCAAGTTGTGCTTATTACAAGCAACTAAAACTCAGCTAATTAAAGTTCACATTATCCCATTAAGACCCAGCGCTACTTTTGTGTCACTTTCCAAATAAATTTTTCCCTCTATTTAACTTTTCTTAAGTGATTTATCACCATTTATGATATTAGTATCCTCTGTATTTAGCATTTTTTTCAGAATAAATTACATATTTTCCTATATGTAATCTGTTGATCATGGAGATGTTCATTAAAGCTAAGAGTACATTCAAAGGTAGTTAAATCAGAAAGAGAAAACTGAAGAAAAAGTGACATTTTCAACAAATATACAATTAACTAATCATAAACCAAGTGTGCCCATCCACTGCCATTGATCCAACTCCATAGGTTTTACTGGTGAATCAATGTTATAGAAGATGATAGTGTTTCCATGGTAACTATGGAGCCTCTGAACATCCAAATGAGTCATATCTGATGACCATGAAAAGATAACAAACTGTATTTTACACCAATTATATACATGTTTTGATAGGATTAATGGATCAACAGGTATTGAATATTTTAAATCAGCATATGCTTTTGGTCACCGGTGGCTGTTTAGGTCTTTATGGGTCAATAAATGCAGAAGTTATTGAAGCGGGTTCACTGTTATAAAAATTACAACAGGGAAAACATGGTGTGTCTCTGGGACCCAAACTTACAACCAAAACATATACATTTTTAGGGCTGATCTTTCATGCCTCCAAAACAAAACTGAGTGACTCCACATTACTACCTAATCGATGGAATCTTAGAACATCAGTCTTAAAAAAATAAATAAATAAATATAAATAAATAAATAAAATACTAACCCATAAAGACCCAGTGGTACTTTTGTGGCAGTTCCCAAATACATTTTTCTCTGTATTTAACCTTTCTTAAGTGATTTATCACCCTTTATTGTAATATTATCCTCTTTAGTTTGATTTTCTTTTTCAGTGTAAATCATGTATTTTCCTATATTTAATTCACTGATTATGTAGATATTCATAAAAGCTTAGAGTAAATTCAAAGGTTACAATATCAAAACAGAAAAAACTGAAGAAAAAGTGACTCTTCAGTAAAATCTATCATTAATTGAACCTAAACCAAGCATTTCCATCCGATGTCATTTATCAAAGTCCATTGGTTTTACTGGTGAATCAATGCTGTAGAAGATGACGGTGTTCCATGACGGTTTCCATGTTCACTACATAGCCTCTGAACATCCAAATGGATCATATCTGATGACCACGAGAAGATGACAAAGTGCATTTTACACTAATTATTTACAAATATTGATAGGATTAGTGGATCAATGTGTATTAAACATTTACATCAGTAGTGGGTCTTTATGGGTTAATATTCAGAGGGTGGTTTTAGCTTTTTGCAGTGTAAAGCTAGCCAAGTACTAGCTGGAATATCATAGTAACACAAAGTTAGATCTTAAAATGAGATAACTAATGAAAAACACACTCTTTACAGCGTACATAAGCATCATAGGCTTTATCGAGTGATGTAAGTGAATTTCCTCAAATGGAATTAGACACAATGTAAAAAAAAAACAAACAAAAAAAAAAAACAGGTACAATATGTGCATGGGAACACAACTGCTTCTCCTTTTTCCTGGAGGAAAAACAGTTAAATGCTGAAATGCTGTTTTTCAGTTACTCAACACATAGTATGAAGAGTGCTTAGTCCTGACTCTGGCACCACACCCTTCTGGTTCAGTTGAACATCTGTCTTCAACTACCATCACCCAGTGTGAACATGTGAGCCCTGCAGTATCTTGTTATTTCAATATATATAGAAAGTATGGGAATCAAAGCCACTAACAATGTTAAAAGTGACCTCATAGCAAACATGTAAACACTGGTGTTTTGCTGTGGATTTTTGCTTGTAATGGTTCGGTTAACCCCAGTAACCCACGCAGATGCAGCACGAAGGCATTGCTGTACCATATTCCCACTAAGTCACACACACACACACACACACACACACACACATATACAATGTCAGTGTAACAACATCCGTGTAGGAGGTGACTTCAAGGGGTGACTAACGTTTGGCTGGGTCTCTGCCTGCCTTTGAGTCCAGCTGGGTCTTTTGACTGTCCTTACCCTGTTAAACCTGTGTGCGGCATACATGACAGCATTGTTGCATCCTGCTAGTATTTGCCCTATGTGGTCTCTCTGAACTCTGCGGCATTCAGCGGCGGTTGAGGTCTCAGATGTTACAGTGGTGGTTGTGTCTTTGAACATGACATCTGTTGGCTGTGTGAGTAATGGTGTGTGCGCTGCTGCTGCTGTGGCTGCTGTGGCATGATGTGTTACGGCTGAACATCAGGTGTTGCTTGGCTTGTATACGCCGCACATCTGTTCCCCCGTGGCTGAGTGAGTAGATACACAGCGGTAAGTGAGTCCTAACCGCACGCACTATCTGTCAGTGAGACTGATGATGGTGTCAGCACATGAAACTGATAACGTCTGTTTTACATGCGGACCAATGAGTGTTCTACTAAGCAAGATGTTAGGAGATAAAAAAAAAATCCCTGATGCAGATTTCACCAAAGTCTTTCTACATCAATCAGCACTGACTGAAAACATGTGCCTTTTGAGCTCTGAACATAACAGCACTAATGAACAGGATACAGGTGCTCTGGTTAAAACAGGCAGCTCCCACGTCACAGACAAGGGAAATAAAAATATTATGTTTACTATAATTACATCTCCTGAATGGGTCAAAGGAACACATTAGGTTATCATATCCAGACTGGCCATTTTAAAATATCACACTGACATGTGGCCCACCTAAGGAAGTGAACCAAAGAGCTAAAATAAACTTGACCTTACTGAAGCTGATCGCTCAGTACAATATCTTACAGATTCCTGCTGAGAACATGGTGTGATCACCAGGAACCCACCTGTACTGTATGTCGACAAGCAACACAACTACAAGAGGCGCAACACTGTGATAGTCATTTCAACTTTTATTTTGCTCTGAAAAAAAAAAAAAAAAAAATCACATAAATAAAAATCACTTCAAAACTGCAGGACATGTTTTGAAAGGGTGGAACACTTGAATTCACATTATTTGCTTGACAGCTTAACAAAGATCTCAGTGTGTAATGATCACTGAGGGAGTTTCTGCTTTGATGATGGTAAGACAAGACAGGACAGTACAATATTTCTACTATATTCTAGCTACAGTGCTTTGGCTTTAAACCCCACCTTTCTCTCTGTTAGATGTTTCTTAATGGACACAATGAAGCTGTGAGTACACAGTTTTGCTGCCTATGTTAATGAACACAGTCATATAAGGAGAGTAGTAACGACAGACTCCGATCTGTCAGATTAATATTGAGGCTAAAAGATAACGGTGGTGAACATCCCCGAACCTGCAGGATAAATGTGGGTGGGGGGAAAGCCCCCTCTCTCATTACCACCACTGAAGTGCCTTTGAGCAAGGCCCCTAAGCTGCTGAACCGTTCCAGTGCAGCTGCTCAGATCAGACTGGTTTTACTGGGCAGCTTCCAGATGTGTGTTACTGTGTGAGTGTGAACAGGGCGTTCCCATAAAAAAGAAAAAAAAAAAAAAAAAATCACTGCCATTCAGTGAAACAACCCTGAATTGAATTAATTAAAGAAAAGGCTTATTAATGAGCTGATCAATTTATTAATCACAGTGCTATTGATCATCTGCTGAGTTCCAAAATTTAAGCCACAAATCAGATTTTTTGCATCTCTTTTCATGAAACACATACTGTATAACCTCCACAAGCTTCCATAATGTTTCCATTTCTGTTTCATAAATAAATATTATCCAATAAGAAATATAAAAACAACTGTAACATCACTTTTTTTTTAAAAACTGTTGAAGGTGGTTAAAAATCTACATAAATACAGTTAAGATAAATAAATAAATTAAACTTATAAATATACTGTTTACTGTACACAAAAACGATGGACTTGTGCAGGAAATATAAAATGCTGTCTACTGAGAAAGAAAAAAAAAATCCAGGTTGAGCATTGTTGATAAAAATTCTGTTCAGTTCAGTCTGTAACTTCTTTTCACACAGTCGAGAAGCAGCGCACAGTCCAGACATGTTCCTTCTTCTCATTTCTTCGTCACCTGACGTTTGTCTCATCTCCAGTCCATCCTCAGGGCCAGTCGCTATTCCAGTTGCAGGAAAGCTATCTTCTACTATGTTCTCGAGGCCTTCAGGAATATGTTGAGGTGCCCGTTTTTCCATCTCGTCGACCTAAATCTTCCAGCAGAGGATCAGGAATGCCCTCTGTTCCCTTCTTCATGTACGTTCCTTTTTTCCAGGACCCCCCTTTTCGTGGTTCACTTCTCTTTTTCTATTTTGAGGTAGAATTTCCGCATCTTTGCCTACCATAAAAAAAAAAAAAAAACAACAACAGGGGAATTAGACAAATGCATTTCAATCAGGCACAAAAAATAAGAAATGTATCAGTATATGTGTTTGTGTTTGATCACTACTTACCCTTCTGTGGCTCTTCAGTGGTTGGATAACCCTAGTTTGACCTTCTCCTCATTCTCCACATCATACGCTCCCCGCTTATGGAATCTGTAACCAAACGCAACAATTAGAGGTGAGCCTATTGCAAGAAGTATCAACCAAATCTGTAGAAATATGAGTGTGAATGTGCATGTTTTGCTTACCTGAGCATTAATAAAAGGCCGATAATGGTGAGACACACAGACGACAGCACCACCGCCACCACGGCCAGGGCGGTGGTTCGGTTGTAGCCCTCCTGAGGCTTCTCCACAGGCAGTGTGAAAAACTGACACCTGTCCCCGGAGTACCACTGGTGGCAACTGCAGAAGAGAGAGAGAGAAAAAAAAAAGAAACAGCCCAGGTTAAATACTTCCAAAAACGACCTGATTTGATGGTTGATGTGCACATACTCTCAGAGGTGGTACTTACACACAGGACGGGGCCCGGATGTCCCTCAGGTACTGACAGGTGCCGTGAATGCAGAAATCCTTATACTTTCTCTGGCAAGGATTCCTCTTCTTCCCCTTGCCCTTTCCCCTCTTCCTTCCCTTCCCCTTCCTTCTCTTTCCTTCAGTGCCCTCGGTTTCCAGGATGGCAGACGGGTCTTTGGGTTTGCTTGACATGGCAACTAAACAGAGACAAAGAGTGAACATTTAATCCCCGGTGTCAAACATTATAATGGGACAATTTACAAAAGTGAGTGCGACTCTTACCTCGTGGCAGTTCGTAATCTCCAGACAGGCCATCCTCGTACTCATCTCCATAGTAGTACTCATCTTCATCTTCGTAGTCATCCTCCTCCTCACCTTCCTGACCATAATCCACCGTTGTCGTGCCCACAGGCCTGCTCTCCTCCTCCGTCCTCCTGTCTTTAGTTGTGTCAAACAGGTTGATAACAGCTGTGTGCCTCTGCCTGTCACTCTCATACCTGTCGACTGCAGCGCCGCTGGCCAGTCTGGACACCACTGAAGAAGAGAACAGAAGGTTGAAAGTGTTACAACTGCTGATCAGTAGATTTTAAGGCATTTTTTTTGCTCTTTCAGTATGGGAACTCCGTGCACACAGGTTAGACTGCCAAGGAGGGCGGACCTTCAAAGGCAAGTTGAAACATGTTGTGCACAAGGAAACTCTAGGCAGGATTTTGTTTCTTTTGTGCTCATGCTGTTAGGAAATGCACACACTCAGATACAGCCCAGAGGGTCCTTATTATCAGCGCCTTGCTCAGAGGCACTTGGGTAGAAAGGCTTGAATGACAAACTCCCTCAGGTTTTTGGACTTTGGAAGGAAAATGCAGTAATATAAGTTGGTATAATACAATCCCTGCCTCATACACACACACAAAATGCATGGACAGACACTTAGCTAATGTCAGGCAAGAATATGAGTTAAAAATAAATGTATCCAGTTACATAAAGCATGCTCAAAAATAGAGAGATGACCCCATTAGCTCCCGAATAGCCTGGCATCATGAAAATCAATGCTGTAAAGGTTATGAAGTTTACAAGACGTGATATAATGCCTCATGTCATGCTTGGGTGGATTATCCAGAGTCAGAGTGCACAGAGGATATGGCATACAGCAAAGATAATAAATATAAAAAATAAAACAGATCTGACAGGAAAAAAAAAACGCAGACATCCAAACTTACCCAAGGCGTGAACCAGCAGGATCACAACACCGAAAATCCTCATGATGTCAAAACTTCCAGTGAGGTTTAAGAGGGAAAAAAATGAAACTTCTGATCTACAAGTTGTAGTCCTTTCACTTGTTACGGTTCTAAAGTATTCCTTCTTTTTCGCTTTTTTTTTCTTTCTTTCTTTTTTTTTTTCTGGTGTTAGTTTATTCCGCTTGCTTGCGACTTGTTCCTTGCGTCTGCAGCGTCAGAGGAGCGCAGTGAAAGAGCGTCCGCACAGAGGCTCCGTGGTATTTATGCGGCTCCTTCCACCCCGCCTACACACCGACCAGCAGACCTATGAACACACACAAGCACACACACCCACACACACACACACTGCGGAAATATATCAGGACGACACATTATCATCATCATCATCATCATCCACACGGCAGAAATGGAATATACACCTACTGTCACACCAACTAGTCCAGATGATGTTGGGTTATATGAGGAAAACCTGTGAAAATCATATGAAATAGACTTTTATATTATAATATTAGAACACAAAGCTACTTTTATAGCCCACATATAAAGTTTAATTAATAGTCTTAGTTTTATAGCCTTAATCTGATTAAATCTATCATAGTAAAATCATTGGCATGGTTTGATTAGTGTGTTTCTTATTCTTAACAAGCCTGTTTCATTAAAAAAATATTATCCATAGATATTATAGGGCCGCAACTCAATAAATATAACTAACTTAAAACAAAATAATAATAATAATAATAATAATAATAATAATAATAATAATAATAATAATACAAAATGAAATCAACTAAATGAATAAGAATAACTGCAACAAAACGAAATAAACTGCAAATATTTCTCTGTATGAACTTGTGTCTAAATACCACAAGTAACTTAATAGAAGTTCAACAAATACAAGTCATGATAAGCGTTTGAGCGCCATCAGGTGGTGGAACCAGGCCATAATATAAGTTACCTCTGTAAGCACTGAAGTGAAGTTTGCCACTTTGCTTATAATTCTTGATGTTCATTTAAAGTGACTTTTTGACTTTCAATCAGCTTTCAGTGTGAAGGGGAATTAAAATCTGATAGACAGTAAGTGTTTCATTTCCTAAAAGTTCGCCCAACAGTCACTGATGACACAAAACTGAAGACTGTAAAAGTGTTGAAGTATCAAACGGCTGCAAACAACTACCAGTTAAAGTCAAATAAAGGCTTCATGAACAAGTACAAACTCATTGTGTTAACCCATAAAGACCCAGTGCTACTTTTGTGGCAGTTCCCAAATGAATTTTTCTCTAGATTTAATCTTTCTTAAGGGATTTATCACCATTTATTATAATATTATCCTCTGTATTTTGTGGTTTTTCAGTTAAAAGCATGTATTTTCCTATATCTAATTCACTGATCATGTAGATGTTCATAAAAGCTCAGACTGAAATGGAAGGTTATTATATCAGAAACAGAGAAAACAGAAGAAAAGTTGTTGTTGTTGTTTTTTTTCAGCAAAGATTTCAATAATTGCATGTACAATACAGTGTCTCCTTCCACTGTCATTCATCCAACTCCATGGGTTTTACTGGCAAATCAATGTTATAGAAGATGACAGCGTTTCCATTGTAACGACGAAGCCTCTGAACGTCCAAATGGGTCGTATCTGATGACCATGAAAAGATGACAAACTGTATTTTACCTGAAATATTTCAACATATTGATAGGTTTAGTGGTTCAGAAGTTATTAAACATTTTAGATCAGTAGATGGTTTGGGTCACCAGTAGCTGTTTGGGTCTTTATGGGTAAAACCAGAACCTAGTGAACATGCACTGGAATATGACCTAATAATATGGCCCATAATTATAATATTATGCTAAAGTTTTCTCATGAAGTTACTGTGAAAGAAATAGTATAAAATACTAGAAACAGGTATTTAATTAACCATTATCTCAAATTATAATTAGTGAACTTTTCAAGTATATGTACCAATAACCTGCTATAATGACTTATTTTGATGCTTTTGTAAAGAGTAAACACATGTGATCACATCAGACTCACGGAAATCAGCAGATACTAATGGAGAGAAACTAATAACCATCTTCCTGTGCTAAATGTAACTCTTCATATTTAATTTGTTGCTTTCAGAAAAGCTACGATGTTTACAGGAAACAACATACTCAAGGAATCCAGTAATATGCAATGAGCAGACTCACATACAAATGAATAATATAACCATAGCCTATGCATTTCTAACATGCAGGAACTATTGAATTGTGGATCCATTAAACAACATATTTACTACCAGAAAAACCTATAAGTAGATTTTGTAAGATTGGAACAAATACAGTTGGAGAATGTCACAAAAATATGGGGATGTTTTATTATACACATCAAAAGTAGAATTAAATATTATTAGAAAAAGAAATGTAATAAAATTTTACTAAAAATGTGCCACAGGCTTAACCTCTTTAAAAACAGAAACAGTTTTATCACACTTGTCTGAACTGAACTGAAATATACATTAACTGAGCAAGTATTCAAAGTATACTTTTGCAGTGTACAATCTACTATAATGAAAAATATTTCTATGCTAAATACACTTCAAGTAAGCACATTAAAAACAGCTGAAAAGGTACAATATGGATTTCAGTATATTTTATTGTTAAGTTCATTTTATATGGGTACATTGGTACATGGGTACACCTTTTAGACTCCTCATGTTATTTTTGCACATTTTTATTTGTAATTTGCTGATCATCATGACTCTGTTACAGCTTATGGAAGGAATTTCTGAGAGAGTGTGTCTTTGTAGACATATACTGACTCTAATATCCGTTTTACTGCTCTTTTAGTATCACCACTGACTCTCTTTGCACCCTCTGGTGCAAGAAAGTGGAAATGTCAAAGATTAGCAATAACACTGACTTCATTGCATTAGTAGTTTTTGTGCGTCATTAACTTACATTGAAATCATATGTTGTAATTTCATATACAAAATACTAATGCAATCAAATCATTGTTGATACTTTTTAATATTTTCCCCCATCCACTATTCAAGATATAAGAATCCCTCATTTTCGGGGCATTTTTTTTTTTTCATAAATAACAGTAACATCATGTGTTGATATAAAATTTAATCTGACACAACCTAAAAAATTGTAATGCAATGAAAAATATCGTTTATTTGTTTAAAAAACAATGTAATTTATGAAAAAAACACTCAATATAACAGTGACATCATGTATTCAAACTGGCATTTAAAGGGATGGAATTCTGACAGTGATTGGATTTGTGGTAGTTTGGAGCAGAGCTGAAGTGGTTTCAGAGATTTATGCTGAAAAAAACATGTATGATGATTTCATAGCAGTTTTTTTTTTTTTTTTTTTTTTGCATGTACACTTTTGCTTGAGGCTGGTAAAGTAGAGCAATGGACAAGGGTTAAAAGACTGGTTTTTATTTTATCTATATCTTCCTGAGACTCAGGAAAGTGAAAGTTTGGACTTTTTTACACAATTGTCTTGATTGGAAACTGCATAATGCAACATTTTTTTCAAATAGTTTTTTAAAATAATTTTTTTTTAAATTAATTAATTTATTTTTTAATGGAATGTCCTTTGCAATGGACAGCATTTTCTGTGAAGTAAAAATATGAAACTTTTGTCCCCTACAAAGGACAAAAATGCATTGCTGGGTCTCAGGATATAGTAAATATTTACATCTCTCCAGTAGGTGGCGGTCTTAGCTTAATGGACTCATATCTGACCCACGAAGAAGAAAAAAAAAGCGCTCGTAGGGCGTGATTGCTCTGAATCGGTCACGTGATTGCACTGTGAGAGGAGGAGGGGGACAAACATGGCCGACGAGGCAGAGGAGGTAAACACAGCTGTTGAGCATAGCGAGGAGGAACAACAGTCAGATGAGCCCGAAGTTTCAGAACCCGCGACCGAGGGCGAGGCCGGGGACGGCGGCGAGCAGGCCGCGGTGGAGGAGCCCGCTCGGCCGGCGGCAGACAGCAGCTGGTCGGCTCCTTTGCTGTCTCTGGCTCGGAAGGCCACGGAGAGCATTAGCAGCGGGGTGAGCTACGCGACTGCCCCGAGGAACAACCTACAGGGCTCTGCTGCTGTCTCACCCACAGAAAAGGAGCCCGAGAAGGATTTTAACAGTACTTCAAAAAAGTTTCCAGGTAAGATGTGGCTGTTATTGACTTGTCAGTTCACTTTACTTCCTGCATTAGAGCTCAGACGGACAGTGCTGCAGACATAGAGCCAATCTCCCCACTTCCTCCTGGACTAGAGTTAGCCATCTGTCAGCTGTCAGGACACATGACTTCAGCTGCAAACAGGGATTTTACGGATCTGTGACTGTGCAAATCAGTCACATGGATCATACCCTGTCAATTCTGAAGATGCAACTATTGACAGACCACACCAGCTCAATGTTTTCCCTCCTCTTTGCATCTTTTTTTTCAGTTGTGCCCCCCAAAGATCACATGGCAATCGAAAGATCCAACCTCCTCAGCATGATGAAACTGAGCATCAAGGTGTTAATCCAGTCCTCAATGAGTCTGGGAAGGACTATGGACTCTGAGTACCCTCCTCTGCAGCAGTTTTTTGTTGTGCTGGAGCATTGCCTCAAACATGGGTTGAAAGGTGAGACAGATCACAAGGTTAACTTTTTGACCAGATTTTGATGTTCCACTTTCTGTAGAGCATTGCTTACTTTTAAATTTGCTTCATTGCAGCCAAGAAATCCTTCATTGGTCAGAACAAGTCCATATGGGGTCCTCTGGAGTTGGTGGAGAAGCTGTGTCCAGAGTCCGCTAATATTGCCACAAGTGCCAGAGACCTACCCGGCATTAAGTATGTAATAGCAAAGCTGTAATATATAGTACAGTGCAAAAGTCCTTGGCCAACTTTAAGTTTATTGGTTTATTAAAATTCTAATAACCACACATATGCATTTTTCATCATGTGTATTAAGATACAATCTGGATATATGGGAAGTATGTACAGCAGTAAAAACAAATGTTTCAATGAAAAAATAGCTTCTATAAACCAAAGTGGACATATTTAATGTGACCTCCCTTTGCAATTAAAATGTCTTTAACCTTTTTTGTTCAGACAATATGAGATTTACTGCATTTATTTTGTAATATTGTATACCAGGTTTTATTCAACACATGGCAGATGTTTCTAGCCATTTATGCTGCTTCTTGTCATGGGGCCAAGGGTCACAATTAATTGTCACTTTAACCATTACAACACAGTTAGTTCAGTTTTTTGTATGTCTTTTAAGCCTGTGCACATATTTCCTGTATTTGTTGTATCTAAAGAAAATAGAATATGAAATAAATATATATGCTGATATATTTAAACTCTACAAAAACATCAAACTAAAGTTGGTTTAAGACTTTTGCACAGTCCTGTAGATGTGCTTGGTATACATTTAACTCATATGCTTCACTTTAAAAGAGGTCCTCTGATGCAAGTAATAGAAAAAAGTGTCAAAAATCGACCACAATAATATCTGATGTTAACGTTATTGTCTAGTATTTTCATGTGAAGTCTTTTAACCAGCATCATGGCTATCAAATATTCACTCATTTTCAGACCTTTAACCCTTTAAATGATAGTTTGTGACAGGTTGTTGCTGACTCTAAAATAAAAAGTCACATTTTTATGTCTCTTAATTGTGTTCACAGATACAGACATTTCCCCTTTAAATATATATACCTCTCTTTGACATTGACACCAACATGCAGATACATCTTCTTTTACAGACATTTCATTGCAGGTCTCCAAAACAGAATCAGAGGCTGCACAAGACAGAATGTATATCAAACTTTGAAAATACTGGAAAACTTTGACGGGACTTTGAAAAACCTGCAGTTTTAATGGATTGATTTGTATGATCATATGGATCTGAGTGTTATAACTTTACACCTTTATTGTAGCTAAGGCTAAATTTCTATTAAAAACAAAATAAAATCTGACCCAGAAGAAACTTTGTATGCATTTGCACAGCCAAAACAATCAAAATATCTAATAGTAAAAAGCCTGTGCCATCCATCCTGTGGCACAAGGGTTAACTATTGTTTGTTTAATGTTACTGTTATTTTGGCAGGACCGGTTTGGGAAGAGGAAGGGCTTGGTTACATTTAGCGCTCATGCAGAAGAAAGTAGCAGACTACATGAAGGCTCTGCTGGACCGCAAGGATCTCCTGAGGTTGGTAATGTTCAGCAGTGTTAATACTCATCAAGGAACATTTTCAGATTTCCTTAATTTTCTATATATTTGTCTCTTCCCAGTGAGTTTTATGACTCTGGAGCATTGATGGTGGAGGAGGAGGGATTAGTGATGGGGGGGCTGCTTGTGGGCCTCAATGTCATTGACGCTAACCTCTGCATTAAAGGAGAGGATCTAGATTCTCAGGTAAGATTTGAGAAGGATTTCTATTCTCTGAAAGTGGATTGGGATATGAAATGACCAGTTTGTACTCTTTTATTTAGGTCGGAGTTATTGATTTCTCACTTTATCTGAAAGACCCTGCAAACAGTGAGACTCCAAAAGAGTGAGTGTCTACTTTCAGACTGACTCAGAATATTTTAGCTACCGTTTATCATTTTGTTTAGAACATCTCTTTTTTCAGTAGTCTGATCTGTGGTTTCTGCATATCAGATTACAAGCATACGCTGTCTTTGGTTTCCCCTTTTTAACTAATTTGTACCTTTTTGTGTGTAGTGATACCAAGATGACAGCCATACTGGATCAGAAGCACTATATTGAGGAGTTAAATCGACACCTAAGTGGAACTGTCACTGACCTTCAGGCTAAGATGGACTCCCTGGAAAAGACCAACAGCAAGCTCGTAGAGGAGGTCAGAAGAGCTGCTGAGTTTTCTCTTTGCTCTATTGAATAGTTTAAGCAACAACAACAAGAAATGCCTCTCTGTGTGACGTAAATGTAGCCTCTGAGGGTGTTAGGTGTCTTTGACTTGACAGATCAGTGTATGTTTTGCGTCTCCTCAGCTGACAGCAGCAACTGACCGAATCAACTCACTGAGGGAAGAACAAGAGCAGCTGAGGAAGGAGAACGAGTCCATCTTACAGTCCAGCCAGAAAAAGGAAGAGGTCAGAAAGCATTTGCAATCCACTGGAGTGAAACCAGTCAGAATATCTTAAAAGTACAGACACAGTATGATGTGTTTGTGTTTCCAGGCAGCCCTTCAGGACAGCCAGGTGGAGCTGGAGACGTATAAGCAGACCCGACAAGGTCTGGACGAGATGTACAACGTGGTGTGGAAGCAGTACAAAGAAGAAAAGCGCATTCGCCAGGTTGGTATCGAACAGGTCGACGAGTGGAACTAAAACTACCTGCATAAACCGTCATCCAGGGTCCTGAGGACTAATGAGCTGTGTTTGTTTTCATGATATTAGGAGCTGGAGCGTGAGTTGGAGCTGCAGGTGGGCCTGAAGCAGGAGATGGAGGTAGCCATGAAGCTGCTGGAGAAGGACACACATGAGAAGCAGGATACACTTGCAGCCTTGAGGCTCCAGCTTGACCAAGTGAAGACTCTAAACCTGCAAATGTTCCACAAAGCCCAGGTAGACCCACATGAAATCCCACTTTCTTCTTATTACAAAGCACTGTCAGGTTAAATTAATAACGCATATACGACCCCTGTGTTCATCACTTAAGGATTCGGAACAACAGGCAGAAAAAAAGCAAGCGGAGGCCTTACAGCTTGAGCAGAAGATGAATGAAATGGAGAAAACTATGAAGGACATGGAAAGAAGGTATGGAGGCATTTGTGCACATTACAGCTTGTGTGTGTAAGTCAATAAAAACAACAGTTGGAAAGATTACTTCAAATGAATGTTTTTGTATTACAGACTACAGAACTCAGAGCAGGAGCGTAAACAGAGCGACCAGTCAGACAAAGACTTGAGGATGGAGCTGGAAGGAAAAGTGGATGCTTTGCATAAACAGCTGACTGACCTGGATACACTCCGGTGGGTGAAGCTAATAGTCAGAAAAAAAACAAGACATAATTAAGTATATGGAGTGCATGTGTGTCTTTGCTTTATAGCTTATTTTAGCAGAATGTTTTATGCTGAGAAATAACTGAGTAAAAGGAAAAATCAGCGGAGGCAGTAACAAAAAAATAGACATGTTGACTCTGTTTAAAGATACAGTGCTTGATGGTTTTTAAGTGTCGCTGGGAAAAAATTCCATAATGTCGCTTGAGTTCATTGTAATTCAAATAGTCTGAGAGGACGTAAGACTTCTGCAGCTACTCCTTGCCTGTATTTTCAGGCTGGAGATAATCTATCATGTGACCCGGATTTTGTCTGGTCCATGGTGTTTTCAGACAGAAGGGAGTGGGTTGAAGGATAAATGCATGATTAACAGCTGTAATTACCAATCGCTGACCAGATTCTGTCTGACATAAACTGGATGCAATTCTTCTAGAACATGAAAAGCCTTTAGGTCGTCTATCTTCATATTTAGTCATTAAACTGCGAGTGAAATGAGTATATATTTCCAAATTCTGGCCTTTTTGCCCTCATACTTTGGCCCCTGCATCTTAAAATTGTCAAACTCAGCTAACTGGTGTAGAAGCAGTTTCTACAAAGATGGAGCCATGTCTCAGGAAATCACTGAGTCTGTTTAAAAAATAGAAACTGAGTAGAGCTAAGAGATCTGCTCTTTCAGGTCAGCTACTGGAGCCTGGAGTTGGAACCAAACATGGTGAAGCTTTTATGCTGCCCGCAGTTAAATGTCTCTCCAATATACCAATGTTTAAATAAAGGTTAAAGCATTTTATTATATCACACTGCAATTTTTTGAGTGCACTACTCTCTTTGAAAGAATTATTTGAATATAATTTTGTTATTGCATATTTCAATTTACTTTATTCAGTCATTTTTAGTCTTTTCATCTTTTGTTTGAACCACGTTAAACTGCCTGCATATGACAAACATGATGAATGGACTTTGTCCTACTCAGGCTGGGTTTGGAGAATGAGCTGCGCATTGAGAGGGAACAGAGGCAGAGTTTGCAGAAAGCTCTGCAAAGGGAGCAGGACAACAGCACTGAGCTCCGCACACAGCTGCAACAACTGCAGGGCCTACACACGGTCAGTGACTCCCAAATTTAACTACTGCCATTAAATACATTTAACCAGGGTAACAAGAGGGTTAATGTGCAGTCCTATTTGCACTAAAGTTAAAGGAAACAGTGTTATATATACCTCCTGTGCACATTAAACACTCTTAAAAGAGTGATATTCTGCTTTCTTTTTAAATGGATTTATGCATTTTAAAACATTTCCCTGTGGTCTACATAAACTGTAAATTCTATGCTTTGGTTTGAATTCATTAATTAAACTCCACAGGTCCATCTTCAACCCTATTTCTGTGTAATGACATGAGAAAGGTCGTTTTGAGTGTTGGCCCTTTAAATGCAAATGAGCCACTTCAAGCCCCACCCCCTCCAGGTTGATGACTGTGCTGCTCTGTCCCGTTCAACCAACAACTGAACATTTTAGGTAATCGGCTCGAAGTTTGGACATATTTTCAGTATGGACTACAACCGCTGCTGCTGACAATTATGGCGTACTCGGAGAAATGTTTGTCGGAAGTCTTGACCTTATATGTGCAAAGGTCGTGATGTAACAAATTAAGCAGGAATTAAAACGGGTTGTAGAAATCCACTGGATTTTTGCCAGAATGAATATAAAGATAGCTTTGCAGCACCTGGAGGGTTCAAATTCAAACTTTTGGAACTATTAGTCCCCAAATACACAAATAAATGTACCAAAGACTAATAAAAGTGGGTTTAGTGAAATATGACCCCTTTAGAATACTTCAGGTGACTTAATTCTCAACTAAACATGTTAATCCCCTGCAGATGTTAAGAAATGCAGTTTGTGGATTAGTTTTAACTTCCACTCCAGTGATAGTTTTTACCACCTCCTTAATAGTATTAGTGGAGAACTGTGACTTATTCTACAATTCTATTTTAAGTTATAGTCCCTCTTTCATTTCTTTTTAACTGTGTAATAAAGTAATGAGTAGATACACGTTTTAATCAAAATCATGCACCAAATACAACTTGTATATTAATAGGATTCAAGTGATTAACGACTTAACGGAGCTGTTACTGTGTGTTTCCAGGAGCTGCAGGATTTAAAGCAAGAGAAGCAGCAGCTCCAGCAGAAGTGTGAACAGCAGGAACAGGCTCTGCAGGAGATGGGGCTGCATCTCAGCCAGTCAGTGTTTTTGAGGTTTTTTGTTTTTTTTTTTTTTTTTAGAATTTATCAGTATCATTTCATACTGAGTCTTTATTTCTGTTATTGAAGGTCTAAACTCAAGATGGAGGATTTCAAGGAGGTCAACAAAGCACTCAAGGTAAAAACATGAGTTAAACCACTGATGCTTACACATTTTTAAATGTCTTGTGTAGTAGCCTCATGTTGTGTGCTCATTGTTCCCATCAGGGCCACGCCTGGCTGAAGGACGACGAGGCCACTCAGTGCAAGCAATGCCAGAAGGAGTTCTCCATCTCACGCAGAAAGGTAGAACCTCTTACTGGAATTCTGTTCTCACTTTTCATTGTATATTTTGCAGTGCCTTGATTCATTTGTTTTTGCAGCATCATTGTAGGAACTGTGGAGACATTTACTGTAACAGCTGCTCCAGTAATGAGCTGGCTTTACCCTCCTACCCCCGGCCGGTGCGGGTCTGCGACATGTGCCACTCCCTTCTGCTGCAGAGAAGCTCCACAAATTCCTGACAAAACACCACCGGAGCTGAAATGTCTCTATATGAACTTTCTCACACTGCACATACTCTTCCACTATGATTTTTAACATTTGTGTTTAAAGAAAACTTCCATCAGTGCTCAAGGAAATGCAATTTCTGCTGTTACCTGAAATTCAGGAACATTAATTCACATGTATTAAATAAGGGGCTGCCATAACACCAATGAGATGAGCCAATATACTTTATACAGACTGTGTTAAATAGACTTGACTTTGCTTATTGGTTGAAATGGTTTTGGATATTTGTAATCAGTGTTTAGTTGCAATTATATGGAACAAATCTGGAGTAACATCAGTTTAACCTTTTTAAAACATGTCTCGGTACTGTTGAATCATGTCATCGGTCTCATCTGTATCCACCTGTTTTCACAGCGAAGGCCCCACTGCTGGATCCATGCAAATTTCTGTAAATGATTGTAGAATGTTTAAAAAAAGACTATTTTAGAATGTATAACAAGTTTTGTGGATTGTTTCAACAGCTACAAAACATTTTCCCATGTAATTTGGATGTGGAGACCAACAGTTTTTTAAAATCTTGACATTTGATAAATAAAAGTGTTTTAAAATGCTTGTTTCAATTAGATATTCCAGACTAGTTTATTCACTTTGTGCACAGGAAATACAAATAGCATTTGAAGCAGTAGAAACCTTCATGTCAGCAGATTTGAAATTCGCCTGCTCTTGATATAGCCCTCATCTAGAAAAACTGCCCTGTCCACAATCACACCTTAAAACAAAAACATGCTCGGACCACATTGAACCTCAAATTTAGAATCATTTTTCAATTGGGGAAAAAAAAAAAAGAGACATGTATAAGATGAAACGAAGTCTACACGTCAGAGGATAGACATTTTCAGTTTGTTCATGCACTCAACACTCATGTTAAAGCCAACATTACAAAATGAGTTAACCTCGAGGAACAGTGAGGTGTTTGGAGAACACAAAAAACATGTAAAACTTCCTAGTAATGACAATTTAAAGCATGGTTTCTGTAATGTGACAAAACTGTGAGGAATGAGGAAGACAGACAGCACTTCTCTCTTGACAGTTTTGTGATAGATGACCATTTTCTTTCTTAAGATCATCTGAATAATAATAAAAAAAAAAATACAAACCCTACCCCTCAGTATTTAACACAACCTCACCTGACCCTACCCTTTGCTTGTTTACTTGGTGAGACATACATTTCCAGTCCTTTCAGCAAAATGCTGAGATTAAAAAAAACAAAGCACATAAACGTCAGGGAGTGAAAACAAACTCTACATTCCCCATCCTCCACCCAGTCCATTCATAGAGCCTCTGCTTCCACCTCCTCCACCGCCACCGTAGTAACTGCTTCCCATTCCGCCCTGGTTACCTAACAAGAGAGAGGAAATACATACTATAGGACCGAGGAGTTCATCAATGTGACCTACACAGACACGCTACATTTAACTCTGGACAAAATGATCTGGAACAGAATGTAGACAAACTATGTTCGTTATGTTCAACAAAGTAATCGTTAAGTAGAGCTGACACTCACTATAGTCACTGTAGCCACCCATGTTTCCCTGGCTGCTGTATCCTCCTGAATACCCTGAGCTCAGCTGGCCTCCGCTGTAAGACGACTGGTTCCCTGCACAAAGAACAGATCCAATCAGACATGAAAGAGAATCAAAGTGAAAATGACTTACAGCATATGGTATCAGGTATCGGACGTGAATGTAATGCTTTAAGACCTTAACTTTTTTTTTTTGGACAATGCACTGCAGGTAAATGAACATTAAGTGGTGTATGAGGTGCTATGCAAAGTTGGAACAATTAATATTTATATTAATATTAATAACAATTAACATTTGCTCAAAAGGTCAAAGTTAACAGACATCACTGACGATAGGTAGCAAAAACTGTTGGAAAAGGAGCGTTTCTTCAGCTCTAAAAGGGTGTTTTGTTTCAGATGCTCTTTGGATTGGGACAGATATGTACTCAGGAAATAAATAACTCTAAAGTACCCTAAAATAAAAATATTACAATTAATTTGTTGTTTCCTGAGTATTGATGATAGCTTTAAAAAGTTGTAACGTCAGAAATGTGAAGAGAATAGCTCAATGCAAAATGACAAAAATGTCAAAACATAAATAAAAACAAATGTAAGAGTATTAAGAATAAAATACAATTTTTATCCCAATTGATGCCACTCATTTATCAGCCTCTGACACTCACCCATGCCACCCATCATCTGACTGCCGTAGGCGCCGTTGCTGCCACCTGCTGTCGAGTTTAAGAATAGCTCCACATAGCGATGCTCTAAAAGGCAGACACATATTATGAACATCTGCCAGCACATGCAAGATTGATGGAGATTCAAGAGCTGTGAGGAAAATATACGGTCTTGAACATACGCATGTTGGCTTTGTCTTTGGACATGGCTGCCACTGCATCCTCATGTGTGGCAAACTCCACATCTGCCTCTCCAGTTACCCTCCCATCTGGGCCGATCTCAATATGGACCCGTACTGGATTTAACGGTGAGAAGAACTAACAAAGGGTGGAAACAAACCACAAATAAGTCACTTACACAAGTTTACAATGCATAAACATCTGGAACATCTCAATGCATTTCACAGATGTTGAGACAAAAAAAAAAAACAAAGATCAAAGTCACTTTTCTGACTTACATTGTAGATGTCTGTCTCTGTGGCTCTGTATGGTAGGCCCCTCATGTGGACACAGTGGCCTGTTGTGCTCTGGAAGGAAGAACCACCATCGCCATACCGCCCATCTGATACGCCTGAACATACATAATCAAGATTAACACAGGGTCTTATGGCAACTCTACTTCCTAATCTTATTTATTCTTGTCTGCAGTGTCAACATGAGGGGATGTAGGGTGAGTGGTTATTTAGAACAGGTAAAATCAGTCAATCTGATTTTAGTTCATTTCCTGTAAACTAGAGTCTGCAATTGAATTATTAAGTTTGGACAATCTTGCAGTCTGCCAGCGCAATTTAAGTCCATTTGCCTGTGTATCAAGGAAAACATACAGATTACTGGTCTTGTTGAAATGTGTATTTCTTCAACTAAACACATGCTTAAATTAACATTTCAAAAATAAAGACACACTTCAAGAATAAAGAAATCTAGTGACAATCATTTAGCATGTAATACAGTACAAATGTCTGCTCTGTGTAAGTGAATCCAACATATCACCAGTCGCACAAAAAACATTTTTTGATTATGTAATTACACAGGCTGACCTTCCAAACTGAGTAATTGTGAAACACTGCTGTTAACTCAACACGCACCTCCTCCATAGCCTCCACGACGCATTCTGTCATAGGATCCCCCTCGGCCCATCATGTTGTAGCCGCGACCACCAGAGGGCCGGTCATAGGGGCCCGGTCTCTGCATGCCCATAGGCTTCCGCTGGGGCTCGTAATGGGTCCGCACCTCAGCGCGGCTACTCTTGAAGATCTCTATGTACCTGAGAGAATAGACATACCACAGTGAGGGCATGTGGAATGGACCTGGCAGGACTGCATTTGCTCAATACTGATGAAACTGGGCTATGCAGATGCCGTCATGGTCTAGTCCATAGGTAGTTAATAGCTTAAATACTGTATGCTATCGGTTAGCAAAGAAACTTAAAGAATAAATATTAACTGAGTGTCAAAAAGGATGTTGCCCAAATTGATAAGGGACTTTGTGACTTTTACACTTTTCTTATGGTTACCTGAAGTGATATACAGATCTGATTAAAAATGGTATATAATAGAGCATCCTGTGTCCTTGCCATGACAGCCATTTTCTTGGTTTTAGAGGGGCAGAGAGGGCTCCAACCCTTCTGCAACCCACTCTAAGCATTACCTGTGGAAGTGGGCTCCAGATCCTTGTGTACAGTGGCCCTCTGATTTTACCACCAGGGAGACTCCTTACCATTTATCAACCTGGACTAATGTTTAGTGCTAAGACACCATTTGCTCTGAAAATCTTGCAGTATACCAATTTAGAATATGTCTTGTGTATGCATAAATAAATAAATAAATAAATAAATAAATAAATAAACATATACATATATACATATATACGTACATATATATATACATAATGTTTTGTTTAAATGGTGACCCAGCACTAATCTTCCCATTGAACATTGTGAAATGTGAGGCATATTTAGCTCTAACATGATATTTATTGTATGTGTCTGTGGCAAACATTACAGGTATGTTCAAGTTAGCGAAGGTGAATAGTGTCAGTTTTGTATTTGGTTCAGATGTTGAAGGTGCACACCATAAGAAAAGCAACTTATCCAGCCAACCAACCAACCATCCCCACCTGTGCCCTATTCTTTCCTTGTGTTTCTTTAGAGCCTTTTCAGCTATATCCTGTGAAGCAAACTGCACGAAGGCCTCCCCCGTACTCCTCCCCTGGATGTCCACCGGCAATGTTATCCCATTTGGCACGATTTCCAACCCTTCAACCCAAGGACAGATAACCCCAGCAGGGGACATATTAAATCACATGCCCAATCACAGAGATAACTTTCTCTAAAGAGAGAGATAGAAAACTTATGGAAAACTCTATACATCATCACACATACCAGTTCAGTTTTTTTCACCAGTGACTGGTCATTTAAACGACTTACATTTACTGTATTTTGGGGATAAAAATAGAAATGAGAGGAAAGAGGAAGAATATGGAAAAGGGCACTGTGTGGGACATCAGGCTAGTATTGGTGTGTTGATGAAGAGAGAACAAGGACCTGGTGAGTGACATGAGTTACAATTACTATTCGCCCATTAAGTTTCAAACAATCAGTTTGGATATTTATGTATATAACATGTTTGTCTAAAGACAAGGGTGTGGGATAAAAAGAAAAAAACAATGGTGCTGTGCCTATAGACTTTCCAATAAATGATGAGTTAGACCCATTCCATCATTAGCAAATAGGAAAAAAATGTAACAGTCGTTTTACAACATCAGACCCTATTGAAGACGAAAGTGATGAATATAGGCCAAAGATGAATATGATGGTCAAGATGGGATAGGGTGATTAAATAACAGATTTCTGCCTTAAACATATGATGTCGTCAAGTGATTTATCTTTTTAGAGTTTCCTTAGCTTCCTTTTCCAGCATCATTTTCTCGCTTTCACATATCCCAAAAGGCAAACATATTTTATGTATATTAAATAATTGATAATAGACAGTAATAGCGATTTAGTAATGTCAAAATGACTTATCAGAAAATGAGTTTGGTCAGTGTTTGCAAGAGAAAGTTAACAAGAAAAGGAAGATAAAAAAATAAAAAATAAATAAATAGAACAAAACAAAATCTAAAGCTAAAAATCTTTAGCCACCAACATAACAATTAGGAAATAATTAAATTAGTCACAGGGTTAGGCTATGTTTTACCTGAGAAAAACTGTACTATTTCCTCCTTGCTGCAACCAAAAGGAAGTCCTCGAAGCCGGACAAGTCCATCTCCTGCTGTCTCTGGACAATTTGGACCAGTGTGTTTCATGACCCAGTCCATCTCAACGTTGTTGGATTTAAACACTAAAAAAGACAGGCATGTTTCAATCAGTTATCACAGTAGAGGCAATCATAGTAATCAACAAAAAGTTGTCATTAAAAGTCCTATCAGCAGGCAGGTAGCATACCCTCCACATATCTGTGACCCATGGTTTCTCTGTCCTTCTTTACGGCAATCTTCAGATCTTCCTCTGTCTCTAACTCAACAAATGCCTCTCCACTGGGGCGTCCCTCTCTTGTGTATGTGAAGTGGATGCCACCACCATTGTTGACAATTTTGCAATCTGTATTTGAACAGCATTATTACTCTCACATACTTTGATCACATCATTTACAAAAAAAAAACAAAACAAAAAAACAAACATAACCTGAAATAATATAGAAATACTTACCTGAGAAAAACCTCTGGACTTCATCAACTGAGCAGGACCAAGGGAGACCTCGGATGCGGACAACATATCCCTCATCAGCCATGACTGGTCACAATACACAATACCTACAAGAATAATATTGTTTCAAATTAGGGGATCAGGACTAAAATATTTTTGATATATCAGCAATAATGCATCTGAGATCATAAACACTAATAGAAATTATATATAGAACACCATGCAACACATTAAAAATAATGCATTTAATTCATGTGAATTTATAGGTCAAACTACTTTTTAAGTCAAAGGTACAATCTAACTCTGTAAAATTAATATATACTAAATGGAAATTAAATTACAGTTGATTTCTTTCAAGTTAATTCATCACATGATGGAAACAAAAACGCAGGTGATGAGCACGAAACAAGAGGCATTAAATGCTTAGAATTTCAGTGTAATGTTACAGTACAGCTCTATTAAACAGTTGTAAGTGCAGCCTTACAGTTTTCCAAGGTAATTTTTAATACGTATTGATGAACTGCTTTTAAGTCAATTGTGATTCATTATATAGCGCCACCTATGGACACTGGATAACAATGAAAAACTGTTAGTATTGCATCAAAAATCCTCTTTCGACTATCGGCCTTACAATTGATGGATGCTATCTTAACATGTAATTTTGTACAAATTGTAAAGCAGTCATATTTCCATTCAATAGTTACAGAAAGACCTCAGCGACAGCCTCACAAAGCGCGAAGCCGGAGCCGTTCCTTGCATGGCTAACGACACAATGTCTATTCATTCGACAATACCGCAGATTTTAAAGCGTTTTACGGTGTATTTCAAAGGTAGCACAAGTCACCTTATGTTTACTGGTTGGTACTTTAAGTAATAATTTAATAAAGACTGCATGTTTAGCCTTTTGTACGTTCACTACCGCACCCAGACACAAGAACAAAAGCGGCCTTCTAAGCCTGCGCCATGTTATTAGCGGTGCTATATAGCTATCAAGCTAACATCCACTATCTAACGATTGTATGAATTAATCTTAAAAAAACAACCACCGGCTACATGATGTTAGTAAAGTTAGCACACGATTTCTGTTTTAGTGAGTCGATTTAAAATACTGCAGCATTATAAAATTTACCTGTTTACCAATACAACACGCCGGAATATGTATGACCAGACTTGCGTGATGCAGCTGAAACCTCGCGGTGAGTTGCCAGGTTCCTGAGAGCAGCCCCCTTTCAACCTCTACAAAATGACGCGCCAATCTAAAGTATCGGTTCAAACTGCTCTATAGTCATATTATTCAACAATTTCAACACATTGAAGCACATTTTCACGTACAACTGGGAATTATGTTGAGGCTATGAAGAGCATAAAAACCCTAGTTTACGAAAAGACATTTAAAGTAATTTGTATAGAACTGTGGGTTTTTCACTGACCTGGCAATCCCGTCTGAAGAACCGGGCGCCTCCGACCGGTCGACGTCCACGCCCAAAAATGATGACGTTGCGGCCCTGGGTTCTGGCAGGTCGGCATCTGCTTGGCTTATAATTCCATAAACACAAGTAGACTAACTTTAAGCGGTCAGGTACTTTTTATTTATGTCAACAGATGTAAACGACTAGGTTGGTCGTGGCTGGCTATGGAGGCTGCCTCTGATTATTAGATCACCTGATTAAATGTGTGCTTTCCATTTTAATTGCACGATAATTAAAATAAGATGCTGCTATGTTTGTATCCCTAAATTAACAATTAAAATAAATGAATACATTTAAAAAATAATATAAAACATTTGTTCATACTAATGAAACGTGTCAGAACAGGTTTTCCTCCTTTAACCAAGTCGACTTCAGCCATTTGGTTTTAGTATAGCAGTTTAGAGATCTAAAGCAACTGCCACCGGTGAGAAAGTGTGTCTGTTTTATGTTTCCACTTGATAGTTTGAGTCTGCATTCTTTTAATTGTAAATGTAACACTATTCACGGGTTATTTCACAACATAACTCGTTATTTCAAATAATTTCATAACATACTTTAATGTTTAAAACTGTGCAGCTTTGCCTTAATGTCATTAACATGAAATAACTGCTCCGTCACTGTTGATAAATAATAAATAATTGCATTAAAAAATAATAATGACTGCAATCTCTTTTCATTATTTAGTACATTTTAGGGAATACATTCTTACCTTTAACGTTAAGTGATGTCCTTTCATGTGAGCTGCATTGTAGATTCAAGTGTAAGTATTAATATGAACAAGATGTGTTGCAGTTATTTATGCAAAGTCTTACCTTATCATCGCTAAAATACAGTTTTATTATCAGTGGGATATCTTTATTCATAAATAAATATGAATAATAACACAACAGGGAAAGTCCATTCAATCCAACAAAAACATTTCTTAGAAGATCTCTTGGATAGCCAGAGTGATCAACTGATCCTGATTTTATGTTATTTGTGTTAAAGGACTTCTGCAGTACAGGACCACTTTATCAATATGATTCTGACAAAATATTGATATTTCCAGACTTGATTTTTTTTTCTAATCTCTTCTTGCATAACGATCTATCTTTAGTTTCACAATGTAACTACGTATATAATGAAAATACGTGACTATCTTTAGTATTATCCTATAGATGAAAACAGTCAAGCCAGGATACTAAATATTATTTGTTTTCATATTATATTTGTTGTCATCTATTTTTTCCCCCCTTTTCCTGTTCATCCATAACTATGACTGGTCACCTCAAATATCTACATTATCTCCGGCGTATTTCTAAAATCAAACCCACTAAAACATTAAAATATTAACTTCAAACAAGTGTAATTTGTAAGTTTCTGTTATTTACTGATATTTTTTATGTCATAAAAGTCATATAGCAAAAGTGAATAAATGAAAAAAACGCACCAATACTCTCTCTGTAGTTTATTCATCAATGTGAGTGCCTAGTAAGAGTTTACCTTAACTAGTGAAGCTAGCTACCAGTTAAGTTGGCCTACCATGTCATGTCTTGACGTTCGTTCTACAGCCTCGTGATATTGGTAAACCTAACATGACGTTGCGGTCTCATGTTTGATAAGCATTTCTACCGACCAATTGAAAGTCGAGCTTATTTCGGCTTGACCAATAGCTTTATCAGACTTACCCACAGAGGCGGTCTTTCTGAGAAACAGTGCGTATCGGGTTAGGTTGTTAGAAAGTTAATGGCTGGGGGAAAGAGATCCTCCTCAACCCTCGCTTCGGGAGAGTTTCTGGATTCCCTGAAGTAAAATCACGCAAATATCCTGAAACAAAGAGCCTGGACGGACGTTTAAGTCAACAACTAGCTCGTTAACATACGTATCGTGAACATAAGTATGCAGGATGCAGTAGCCGGGACGGCAATGCTGACGGACGGCTTCGAGGACGAGATTGACTCGGTGACTCCTCGCTCCCCAGTGGCAGGGATGGGGGTAGGAGCGACACCAGGAGGAGTCGGACTAGGGGGCATTGGGATTGGTGTAGGTGGAAAGAAAGTACGTTTGTACGGCGAACCAGGCGGGCCTGCTGCAGAGAGACTGGATTTCAAACTAGCGGCCGCGGCCGTCCTCTCCTCGGGTCCAGGATCCGGCAGCGACGAAGACGAGGTTTCAGAGGTAGCTACGCTAAGCTAGTTAGCTAAGCCTAACCAGAGGGCTAGGCAACATTCCTCTCCTTTGCGCGAGCTGGCTGCTAGCTAGCGTATTAGCTCGCAGTTGGCAACCACCCCCTCCCAGGCCGCTGAAATTACGTAAATTAACCCCACACCTTACTCAAATAACACTTCTTGTCAGTTCAGGGGCTTATGAAGTGTTTGATGTCGAGAATGTTTGTTGAGACACTAGCAGTTGGTCAGGCTAACCGGTTGAAATGTTTTATTTATGCAGCGCAGGCTGTGACCACGGCCTAGTTCGGGTGGTAGCGACGGCGGCCTCGTTCGGTGCTGTCGTCTCGCAACACCCATCACAAGTTTGCAGCTCTTCCAACAGCTTTTCAGCCATAGCAAATGGAAGATACCCGTTAACCCACGGACGTACACGGCCAGCTATCTATCTGCCATTTCGTAGTTGTGGTGCAATTACGTCACTTTTCCAAATCATGTAAATTATCTCTGATCGTCCTTAAGCTAACTTTTCTATACCGTTAGATTAAGCTTTCCTCGCGGAACTACCCGGATTTTCGACAGTCGGTGTTGACAAATAAGCCTGTTAGGTTTTTTCATCCTTCTCCTCTGTTGGTCAGACAGCCACCACTACTATGTCAAGTTGATTTGCGTTGTCACAATTGAGAGCAGCCAGAGTTCATGTTGAGAGGTATCCGATTTTCCATGTGCTAGCAGTCTCACACGGGCACAGGTGTGATGGCATCTTGTCCTATCACATAATCATATTGTAGACATGCCGTAGATTAGTTCCAATAGACTGGCAATATTTTTCACTGTACATATTTGATTTTATTCTTAAAAATTACCTTCTGACATGATAAAAACACCTCAAAGGGGATAAGACCCAAATAAGGCTGATAAAGAAGGTTGCCAGACAAATTTGTCAAATGCCATTTAATAACCAAATCGGTTCAGCTGCTTGTAAGATGCCAGTTTAAAAACACTGGGATTTCCGCGTCAGGGTATTGCCATGTAATTAGGTTTATCAAATCATATGGCTGGTGGCAGACAGGAATCAATGTGTCAGCCTGCTTGATGGGTGATATTAATTTTCAGTTAAATACATGGTGTTTGTAACTTAGTCAGTCATTATGAAGATACAGTATTCCCTTTTCATTAAGGAGCTACCTGTTGAGGTATCCCTCAGACTCTTGTAGCTCTGACTAATAACTGACAGAAGGGTATCTGTCAGAAATGGACTTTATCCATGGCACTTATATATGATAGGATATATGCAAGGATTTCAGATACCAGTGTCTGTGTATTCCACTGTGAGCATCCATCAGCTCTACTAGTAGTTGCAAAAGAATCTATCAAGTTTGACAGTCACATCCCAGGCAGTCTAATTGAGTCAGACTGCAAGTGTATGGCTACTATGTCATGTTTGTTCACTCTCCCAGCCTAGAATGTCTGTCTGAAAGGGAGTATTTGTTGTGGTGTTTTACCCCAGTTCAGGACTCGCTCCTCTGGGCTGTAGCTAAAATCTGAGCCCCAGGATTAAGCAGATGCCATTCTAGGCCTTTCCAGCTCTCTGGATACCAACACTCTGGGAACTGTAGTTCATTAATAGTGAAGACTGATGTCCATTGTTGATTATAAAAGCCCTCGTAGAACTACATCCCCCATGGGTTGTTGTGCTTTGCATTCCTATCGTATAGCTGAATTCCTCCACATTGCTGAATGCTGACTCTCTCTCAACATTTGCTCTCTTGGCTAGACCCTCAAATCCTACTGCAGTATGGATGAACACAGCCAGGGATATTTCCTTTTTTTGTTTTTTACTTTTTGGCAGTGATTTTTGTGAAATAATTTCTATTTTCTTGCACCAAAATTGAAATCTTTTCTTTTACGTTTGTTCTGTAAGTTTCAGTGTCTGACCTGTCTGTCACTGTAAAGTTAACATGCATACTTGACCAATTAACTTCAAGTAAGTTTCATTGTACTTGAAATATCTCACTAGTAATAGTTACCGAAAGATGCTGTTTGTAATCTAAATATAAGTATCAACAAATTAACAACACAAAAGACTTTGAAACAAAAACAAGTTGGCTTATAGTTTGCATTGCTTTATTGTTTATGTTTGTTGTTTTTCTGATGATGTGTTCACATCAGTCATTTTAACAAGTGCAATCTAAATCAGGCCTGTTCTTTTTCTATCGTTGCTTTTAGGTGATTAACACAAAATCTTGTCAATTATCTGAATATCTTTCACCCATATCACACATGTGTAACGTCTGTATTAGTGTATTGGTAAACTATAACTTGTATATACTGTAAAGGTGAAGAGAGTTTTAGTAATATTTAACAGACCGTCAACTGACCACAGTTACTCTTTCAAACATAGGTTGTTTTTTAAGTAAAGTTTATAGTGGTTATGTTTACAAAATGGTTTTTGAAGGATTAAATGTTAGTAAGACATACAAGGCTCAGGTATGATACTGTGTTTCTGTACTTGGGCAGCTGACTCTCAGCTGAATCTCTTCGTGTGTGCAGGGGTTGTAATTCCTGGCAGTAGCACTTCCTGCGCTGTCACCTTCTTATCCCTGTGCTCTCTTTGCTTTCCCTGTGTTGAAAGAAACAGTAAATAAACAAGGGCAGCATGCCTGGTCTTTTTATAGTTGATGTATTTGTGTTGGTGGCCACGTCTTTACAGGATAAATGTAAATAATAAGTAATGTATTTAGCAACATTTTCACCCATAGAGTGGTATGTTTACTGTTACACAAATGATAAACTTATGAAAATTCTACCCTCTTTTTCCTTGCTAGCTCCTCTGTAAAATATAAGTTATTGAACAGAAGCCAGCATTAAAGTCAATATTAATAATTATTCTTCTCCTTTTGCACTCTCTCTCAAAGGTGGAGTCCTTCATTCTGGACCAGGAAGACCTGGATAACCCCATCATGAAGACAGCGTCAGAGCTGCTCTTGTCCAGCGCCACAGATGGAGTAGATTTGAGAACTGTTGATCCAGAGACACAGGCCCGACTTGAAGCTCTACTGGAAGCTGCAGGTATGACTGCTCTGACTGAGCTTCATTCAGCAATGCGAGATTTGAGACGTTAATTTGGTCATTTGTACCCTATTGACAACATGTATGGCAATCTTACCAGTTGCAATTTGTGCCTTAACAAGCAGTAAATATTTTTTCCAGGCTAGTTCAAATTTCACTAAAAGCTTGGGTTTTATTCTTTGTCATGCCTAAGGCCATGAAGAGGTCCTGCTGGTTTTACAAGTTTCATTTCAGCATAAAGGTTGAAAATGATTTAGGTAAATTAGTTTGATTAGAACTTGTAATCTAGGTGTAAGAAGCATCCGTGTAGATTAATCCATTAGGGCTGGGTGTCCTGGCCTCGTTTGGGCTTATGAACATTACCAGGTAGATTAACGCTGCAATGCGCTTGAGCCTCCACAGCATGTAGCGAGCCCATGTTGGACGGCTAATGGCTTACCTGATTCTATTCCCCTTTCTCCCTGACTAGTCAGACCAGATGAGGTTACATAATGATATTAACAGCAATGTTAATAACGTTAATGAAATTAGTGTATTTTGACAAAGATTTGTTCGATGTCCTTTAGCATTTGTATAAGACAGAAGTGTCATCGTGAGACCCTGTCTTCATTGACTACATGAAAAACAAAATGAAGTATTTCAAATTAGCATTCAGAGCATCTCCATATGTCTGTAGTACCTGGCATTAACCTGATGTTGATGTTTGTTTGTTTTTTTTACGTCCATATCACTGGACAAACCTTTGTTAGTGTCCTGCAGTTTGTCAGCTAAGCGTCATTATATTGTTGATGTCGCAGTGTAAAAATATTTTATAAGAGAACATCAAAGAACTTAACAGAATTTACTTTAGGGGGTATCAGACACAATTGATATACCAAATTGGCTTTTCTAGTTCCTGCTTTGTTCTTCTTTTTGCCAACTTTGCCAGTTTCACTGAGCCACACAAAACCAAATGCTGTCCCTGTGTGTGATTTTTAGATATCACCTGAAACAGTATTGTAATACAACAGCCTTAACTTCTTATGTGCTTTATAACATGTGATGGAAGTATAGTACAGTGGAACCACTTTCAAAACAATAGAGAAGAGTGAACTGAGTTTTGACATTTTGCTTTGTCAGAGCATGTACAATAACTCTTCAAACTAGACATAGGTAGTTGATATTGACAGAATTATTAACTATTAGCTTTTTCCTCCTCTGAAGAATTATGTCAATCTGTAAAAATCCCCTGCCGGTCACCCTGTGCTTTAAACATAGGCAGAGTTGATGTTTCGTATTAGAAGCTAACTGTTTGTTCAGTGATTTTTAAATCCCTTGCTGGCTGATTGTACACGCATAACATGTCATCAAACAGTCACACCCCTCTCCTTCTGTGCTAGCTCTCCCTTTTACACAGACGTCAGTTCAGCTCTGTGACAACTTCACCCACTGGCTTAAAGGTGGAACGACAATGACCCTTCATTCCATGTTCATACCTTTTTTTATAGAGAACAGAGAGGCAGAATTAAAGGCACCACATTCCCGCCTGTGTAAAAGGAGCTTAAGTGTGCACTGTGCAGCTGTAATACAGCCAGGTGTGCTTTCACGTTTAAAATGGGCAGTGCTCTGCAAGCTCATTTCCCCATGATCCTCACAGTTCTATGGCCAGCCTTTGTATCGCACACAGTGAGCCGGGTTGTGTTTTCAGATGAGAGATGAGACAGCGCTGTCGAAATCGGGATCAAGTTCTGAACAACAGCAGGGGCAGTTATTTTAAAAAGACAGGCTCATCCCACAGTACCGCACCCTATTTTTATGTTAAAATGATATTTAAAACAAAAATACACATGTTTTATATTACTACCTTTATCATATCACAATAACGGTCCCCATTATAGTTGCCCTTCTCTGTCAAAGCATAACACTAATCCCCAAAACACACCGTTAAACTCCTGTACTCTCAACTTTCACATGGTTCCCCTAAGGATACTATAGAATGTAGGTATTTGACTTGAGAAGGTGTGTCCATCTTATTTCTAAAGCACCTTGCATAACCAAAGTGTTATTGATGCATTCAAGTACTTTTAAAAAGTAATATGAACCTTTGGTAAAATAAAAATCTAAGAAAAATAAACTACTCAACATGTTTTTGGAATTTACTGTTAATTTAAACCTGTTAGAAATTCACTAGATTCATGGGGCACAAGATCGGAATTCAGGTTTAGGGATGTGACACCCCAAACTAACACTCATTACTTCCAGTAAAATTGAACCCTAACCCTTTTACACAGGTAGGTGACACGATGCAAAAGTTTTGTGTTGGTTTTAATGGTTGTAAAATTGAACAGATAGCTACTGTTTTCTGAACTATGCAATTCAAACATGACTCACTGAAGATGATTTTAAAAAAATCTTCACGTTTGGTCTGATGTGGAATGTGTTTTAGCAGCACAACAAATAAATAAGTCCTCTCATATCCATTTTGACCTTGATATGCGCTTTAAAGGGGTTAAACTGTTATTTAATTGGTCATGCTTAGTGGAGATGGGAAGTTTCTTAACCTGGTCAAGACATCTTCATGGAAGACACTTGCAAACTGTTTTGAACCACACATTCCACTGTAAATCATTGCTTAATCTGACATACCAAAAAGGCCACACGTGTCTAAATAATGTGGACAGAAACAATAAATTAGTATCAAATACAGATTAATACAAATACTGTTTTTTGTCTTTTTAAATACAACTGTTTCAAGATCTGTTCCACTGAACTTTAGTTGAACTCTCTGAGCGACTAGATATAGCTCTGTGAGTAGCAAGCACATGATCTGGTTGTAAATATCCATTAGTTGACCAGTTTATTTATGCACTGAAGCAGTTTAGAAGCATTTTTTATTTTATGTGATAATATTTAACTGTATTAAATCCATGGAACAAACCAGGGCTTAAAATATAAATTCTTGTCTCCCAATAATGCTCAACTAATTAAAACCCCTGAAAGTTGTTAGAATAGTGTCATTGCAGCAAAAATACAACATCTGACCCAAAATTTAACACTCTTACAGTTAATGATTTCCCTCTGAAATGGAAATAATTTGCTGTATGATGTTTTATTTATAAGTAACAGCAAACTCTTATTAGAAAATAATAATGGCAGCAATTTTCATTCATTTTGTTTTTTGTTTTTTTTTTGATGGATGCTGGTAGTTGTGGCCTAAATTAGAAAAAAATATATAAATATTACCAGTCTTTGGAGCAGTAAGGTCATGTCTGGTGTGAAGGCACAAATCAAAACAATCACCTGAATTAGTGGTCCATCTTGCTGTATAGTGCATGTACATGTTTAATCCCTGTTCTGACTAATTTGGAATGAATGCTACTGTTACGTAGGGTGTAATCTGTCATATGCACTTTCTCTGACAAGTTAAACTTCAGTCCAGCTAAAACAAGAAGATCCTGTTGTATGTAAATATGAAGGAGTTTTGGGGAGAGCTGTGTCAGAGCAGATGCTTATGGGTAAACACTGTACCGTTTTCAGCCTGTAATTGAGCACTGGCAAGCTAGCAAAATTTAATTTAAAGATTTCCATATTGACATTTGATAATGTTAACATAAGATATAAGTCAACAAGGCATAATGTTGAATAGTTTACACTTTCACATTGGCCATAAATGTACACAAACAACTTGGATAAAACTGTTGATTTTTACAGGTGGATCAGTAGATGTGTGTGACTAGCCAGTTACTGGTTTCAGTTAAAAGTCTGCAAAAGTGCTGAGTCACAGTCTTGACCTGTGAAAACGGTGATGCACCAAAGCTTACAAATAAACTCCTTCAGAACGATGAGGAATGCCCTTTGGAAAACACCTGCTTTGCTTGTTTACATCTAAAGCATTTACAGTGTGCCAGATCCTGTGTGTTGTGGGTTAGTGAACTTCTCAGAGATAAACATGATGGAGTAAAACATTAACGATCAACTTCCTCAACCTCTTGTTTCCTTTGCCTTGGGGACCATTGCGAAATCCTCGTCTGAGAGCCATGCTAAGTTTAGCTGAAATCGCAGGCCTGGTGGTGAAAACACAGGAGGACCACAAGAGCTGGAGCTCACTTCTTTAGGCTAATGGATGGGTTGAGGCTGAGGCAGAAAAGTTCAAAGCAAACACTTTTTTCCTCTGCCTTGGCTCTTCTTGCATTAGTTTCTTGCATGCTTTTAAAACACAGTACCACGCTAACACTTGGGTCTGGTTGGGAAGTGATCCTTGTTGTCTGATCTTTCAATGTAGGTCATTAGCAAAAGCCTTTTTTTCCCCCTCACTCATTCTTCCCTTTTGTTTCCTCTTTGCTTTATTTTTCTCATTTTATGACAAACACATTTTTTTTTCAGTTGGAATTTTCTTTTTTCCCTCTGCTCTTCCCTCTGTCTCCAGTTTTCATTCACATTCTCTGCCTCCTACCCATCTATAATTCACACAGGATGGGACCTTTCCTCTTTGACCATTAACAATATAATCTTAAACACTTGCTATAGTCTCCACAGCTGACATTAGTATCTCTGCACTGTATCCACTCATTAATTACCAATGTTGCTGTACGTTTCCATTTTAGCACAAATTATTTTGTACCTTAATAATGATCACTGGAAAAATAAAGTCATAGGAATCATAGATGGTGTTTTGAAAGTAGTGTGAAAAGATTTTTGCACCATATTAACCAATGCTTGTGTGTGTTTTCTTTGTCTGTGTGTTTTGTGTGTGTGTGGTTTATGCTGCTACTAACCTTGGATTGGATTGGCTGGACTGGATTTGCTTCTTCCTCTGGCCTGGTGTGGTTATGCTCCCCTGTGGTTTGCCTTGCCCTATGCACCTCTGCCCTTTTGGTGTTTGGCAGGCATCGGTAAACTGTCCACTGCCGATGGTAAAGCTTTTGCAGACCCTGAGGTGCTACGGCGACTGACATCGTCTGTGAGTTGCGCCCTAGATGAGGCTGCAGCAGCCCTGACCCGTATGAGAGCGGAAAATACACTCAACGCCGGCCAAGCCGACAAGTATGTATCTCGCCCATACTGACTTCCACAGACTGATAATTTGTATCCTACAAGCAGATATAATCCCTATTAACTGTCACAACTTGTCTTTAATCTGACCTGCATGTTTGCTCCTCCTAAAGTGATTGTGTAATTGTGAGGCGTATGTGTATTCGCCTGTCACAGTGGCAGTAATTGTAGCAGTCTGGTTATTTTCAGCCGTAGTTTAGCAGAGGCGTGCTCAGATGGGGATGTCAACGCTGTGCGAAAATTGTTGGATGAAGGACGGAGCGTCAACGAACACACAGAAGAAGGGGAGAGCTTATTGTGTCTTGCTTGCTCGGCTGGCTACTATGAACTTGCACAGGTATGTTGAGACAAGGTTAGGTCGTGTAATCTGTGTTGTCATCATTAATTATAATTTTTGTTGTTTACTTTGTGCACTTCCAAAGGAAAAGATATTTCATCACCATCCCTGTTTGATTATTGTAGACAGATGGCTTTACATATCCAGTCATTTTGTATTCCATTATTCCATCCATTCAGGTATTGTTAGCCATGCACGCTAATGTGGAGGACCGGGGGATCAAGGGGGACATAACGCCTCTAATGGCTGCTGCCAGTGGCGGTTATGTGGACATTGTCAAACTACTTCTGGTTCATGGGGCAGACGTCAATGCGCAGTCCTCTACAGGTACAACCGCACTCAATTTTCCTTTTTAAGAAAATGTATTACAGCTGACATGTCTTTCACTCTGATTTTTGTATTGTCTACTTGTCTTCGTCCCTCCAGGCAATACAGCTCTAACGTACGCATGTGCTGGTGGCTTTGTGGATGTGGTGAAGGTGCTACTCAAAGAGGGTGCTAACATTGAGGACCACAATGAGAACGGACACACCCCTCTCATGGAGGCAGCTAGCGCTGGCCATGTGGAGGTCGCCAGAGTACTCTTGGAATATGGCGCCGGCATCAACACACACTCCAACGAGTTTAAAGAAAGTGCTCTCACGCTCGCCTGCTACAAAGGTCAGAGCTCCTATATATTCTGTCTCCCTCACTGATCATGATATTGAGATTATTACTCCTCTTCATCAGTGTTGTTATCAGTGACAGAAAGTGTGATTTTGTGTCTGTGCAGGTCACTTGGATATGGTGCGTTTTCTGTTGGAGGCGGGAGCAGATCAGGAACATAAGACAGATGAGATGCACACGGCGCTGATGGAGGCCTGCATGGTGAGCATCTGACCCAACTCATAACCACATTACAGCTATATTCTTAGTCTTTGAACAATGTCTTGAATTCTTTGTTTGAGGCAAAGGTTTAGTTTTTCTTGTGTTAATTTTAGTCACCAGCACGTTTGTTAAAATATGTGCTGCTCATATTAAATGGGGAGCTTGTTTACAGTGATAACAGGCTTATGAAGAAAAGATGGTAAATAGGGCTTAACAGTCAGAATAATTATAATCGTTATGACGATCAAAAGGTAATGTGAGCTCTAAAGATGCCGAAAATATTCATTTTTCATTTAATTTTCATGGGAAAAATTTATTTTTTTTCCCATAATGTATAGCACATTGGTTATTATAGTGAGATAGACAAAGGCAAGGTGATGCAGGAGAGAGACAGCTTTTTATGTCTCAACAATGAAGACCTTAATGTAGATCATCTGGACCATAATGCTGGAAGGTCTTGGAGCATCTGACTGTCTGTTGGTCTGTGTGTGTATCTGCATGGTTCTGAAAACTTGAAATGTTTTTAACTGGCCACTTTGGTACATACAGTTGAGGAGTAGCCCCATCTTGACATTACATTTTTTTTTTCTTGAAAATTCCCTTTTTTAAAGTCAGGAGGGACTGATTTAATTCATGTTGCTAAGCAGTTGCCAGGGGCAGGGACAGGAAGCAGCCTTGCACGTCAGGAGACAATGGGCGTGATACATGATACCACGCTGCATGACGGGAAATTAAGTTAAAAGCAGGAATGATGCATTTACTAACTTCAGTTCATATTGGTATTAATATATTAATTGTCATTTCAATTTTAAAAAGAAGGGACTAGCAAAAACGGGAAGTTGATAGGACCAATATTTTGGGAGATATTAGTAATTTTGGAATACAATAGCCTTACAATCACATTGCTATGGCCAAGACGGTTGACAGGAAGCACAGTACCATGTTGCATGATGGGAAATGAAGTTAAAAACAGGAAGGGGAGCAACACATTCACTAACTTAAGTCCCTAGGTATCGGTACTAATATATTAATTGTCATTTAAATTTTAAAGAATGATTTACCAAACAATTTTTCTGTCAGTACTTACAAAATATAGACTAACATCTTTTCCCAAAGTCAGTTCTCCTCAGCATAAAACCTACCACATCTAGAACCTGTGGTTCCCTACAGGTCAATGCACTAGTCTTACAAATTACTGAAGAAATCACTAACTTAATAAATAATGACTTTAAAAATTGTCTGTTATGATGACGAAGAGTGATACTGTATTCCTAGGTTGGTCAATTGATTGGACAGCCTTGATTGATAAATACTATCATGAATGTAGTCAAACAGCAATTTATTAATACTACTTATCTCTATTTCTAAGCTAATGGTTGTACTTTGTTGCTGCTGCAGAGGAGCAGAAGAAAGGCACTGAAGAACCTGCAATGGAGCATAAACAGTTGCTCAGAAAATGACCCAAATCCTTTTTAAAAAAATCAGCAGACAGGCTATTATCATAGATATAAGCTACCAAGACAGCCATTTTACTTTGGTTACCTCAAGGTTGTCAACCCCATGGCTTGTAGGTGCTTATCTCTACATTCTTTGTGTGTCTCGCTGTCCCAGGACGGCCATGTGGAGGTGGCACGGCTGCTGTTGGACAGCGGTGCACAGGTCAACATGCCAGCTGATTCCTTTGAGTCGCCCCTTACCCTCGCAGCCTGTGGTGGACATGTGGAGCTGGCAGCCTTGCTCATAGAGAGGGGAGCGAACTTGGAGGAGGTATGTAAAGACTCTTGAATTGTATAACACACTGGTGAACTAACTGTAGCTGCAAAATTGACAAAACCTGAAGTAATGTGGCATTATTATTTTTTTGTTTTTAAAAAAGACATAAAGAAACTGTGAATGCACTCTGCTGACAATTCGGCATCAGACTTCGGTTACCGTGCTGTGAGTCTTTTCTTCTGATGCATCTGTTTATTTCTAGGTTAATGATGAGGGATACACGCCCCTGATGGAAGCAGCTAGAGAAGGCCATGAAGAGATGGTAGCACTGCTGCTGGCTCAAGGTAAGCAAGCTTTGATTACAGATATAGGAACTGGAAACTTAAATGTTACATGTTGTTTCACACCCTCGGCTTCATGTTTTGTTATGCTTACAAAATGTGTGATCTTATTTTTAATCCGTACATATGGAAAACTTTTATTGCCACTCTCTTATGTCACTCATTTCAAGTGTAAAGTAATAAGTAATGCTGGTCTTCTGTTTAGGTGCTAATATCAACGCCCAAACTGAAGAGACCCAGGAAACAGCTTTAACTCTAGCGTGCTGTGGAGGTTTCTTGGAAGTAGCCGACTTCCTCATCAAGGCGGGGGCTGACATAGAATTGGGCTGCTCTACTCCTCTCATGGAAGCTGCACAGGAAGGGCACCTGGAGCTGGTCAAATACTTACTGGCTGCAGGTAAGCAGGTGGAGAGAGGACAAGCTGAAATCAAGGAGAACTGAAGCATAAAGAGTATGATATGCTGCATTTATTAGAAGGAATTGATGCTACCGTGACACCAATTCTAAAAGCATGGTTTTGTCTTACAGGGGCAAATGTTCATGCTACCACAGCCACCGGTGACACGGCGTTGACATATGCGTGTGAGAACGGACACACGGATGTTGCGGATGTGCTGCTGCAGGCTGGAGCTAACTTGGTACACACTACACTAAATGTTTTTTTGCTCCACTGACCTCTTTGCAGTTGCCTCTTTTTGCATCATACACTTAAGTAACACCTGAAGTTCATCTGTTTCCATTTGAACTGAGCAAAGCTTTAACTAACAAATATTTATCTTTTTCTAACCAGGAGCATGAGTCTGAAGGGGGTCGGACTCCCTTGATGAAGGCAGCAAGGGCAGGACATCTCTGCACAGTACAGTTCCTTATCAGCAAAGGTAATAAATGAACGTGTTGGTGTTTTTATAACTGGAACATGTTGGACTTCCTTAAATAATACACAGACATTTTTAACATTTGTTGTAATGTCTAGGTGCTAATGTGAACAGAGCGACTGCTAATAACGATCACACAGTGGTGTCTCTGGCCTGCGCTGGGGGTCATCTGGCTGTGGTGGAGCTGCTGCTGGCACATGGGGCGGATCCTACACACAGACTCAAAGTAATGCATATCCACAGAACACAGATCAGAACTGTGCCTTGTGTCCACATTTGTTTGATAATTGCATAACTAACCTTGTATCTCTGTCTAGGATGGCTCGACCATGTTGATAGAAGCTGCTAAGGGTGGCCACACTAATGTGGTGTCCTACCTGTTGGACTATCCCAATAACATCCTGTCTGTCCCAGCCCCTGATCTCTCCCAGCTTACACCCCCCTCGCAAGATGCCTCTCAGGTAAATAAACCAGTAATATCTGATTAATTCAGCTTCAGACATTTTAAAATGAGGAGCTTAAGGTTTTAATTGATATTTTGCTACTAAAATTAGTTTTTAGTGAAAGACTAAATATTGTTTTTGATAAGTTAAAACTAACATACTGTGTCCTGTCTCAGGTTCCTCGTGTCCCATTCCAAGCTCTCGCCATGGTGGTGCCCCCTCAGGAGCCCGACCGAGCCCCATCAAACATCGCCACGCCCCCACCTGTCTCTAGCAAGGGTAATGAGTGATGCAGTCCTTTACATCTGAAATGGATAGGTTTTAATGTGATTTTCTTTTAACTCCAACCTAATCCTCAACTTCTACCACTTTTATTCATATTCAGCAGTGTCCAAGCAGAGACAAGCAGCCCTTCAGCCCGGTGTCCCCAGCTCAGTTGGCCGGGGGCCTGAAGCAGAGCCTCTGCCGCCCTTCCACTTGTGCCAGCCTCTCGAGTGCATTGTAGAGGAGACGGAGGGAAAGCTCAATGAGCTGGGACAGAGGATCAGCGCCATTGAAAAAGCTCAACTTCAGTCGCTTGAGCTCATTCAGGGGGAGCCACTCACCAAAGACAAGATTGAAGAGCTGAAGAAGAGCCGAGAGGAGCAGGTAATCCATCATTTTCTACAATGTCACCAAACATTTAATCTCCTTTTAGTATTTCAAGACTGACAGATATTACTTTACAAACAAGTGTACACAAGTGTTATTTGCAAGAATAGCACTGCTTGAATGTGGCTGTTGCCCATTTAGGTTCAGAAGAAGAAGAAAATCTTGAAGGAGCTGCAGAAGGTGGAGCGCCAGCTGCAGTTGAAAACACAGCAACAGTTCACCAAAGAGTACATGGAGGCGAAGGGCTTGAAGGAGGAGCAGGAGCCTGGGCAAAGCCAAGGCCCAGGTCCGGGGCCTGGAAGCACGGCTGTTCCAGTGCTCCTACCCACCACACCAGGTGCCCAAGTTCACACCAGCTCCGACACAGACGAAGAGGCAAATAAAGAAGGGGAGCAAGAAGAGCAGCCTGGGGAGGAAGGGGAAGAGGTGAAAATGTTTTTTTTCTCTAAGCTTTTTATTGTCTACTCTAAATCATAACTTTGTTTATTACCACCAGAAATGCAATCTTTATTCTTTACATTTCCAGGAAGAGGAAGAAGATGATGAAGAGGAGGGCTCGGAGGAAGAGGCAGATGGAGAAGAGGATGATTACGCCAAGCTTCCTCAGGTGGGCACAATCCTCTACCGGGACGGGCCTCAGCCTCCGCAGCAGCCTCCTCTTCCCCCTTCACCGCAAGCCCAGCCTCAGCCTCCTCCTCCGCCTCTTCAGGCTGCCTTTGTTCCCATCCAACCCCTGCCAGATTACAACCCTGCAGACTACCCGGGAAGTACAAGCCCAGAACTACAGAGGGTACTGGTGGGGCAGCAAATGCTGGGCCAGCAGCAGCAGGGCCAGGGTCAGCAGCTGGCTGGGTTAGGCCCAGGAATGATACCTCAGCAGGCCCCAGATGGACTCATGGTAGCTACACCTGCACAGACGCTCACAGACACGCTGGATGACATCATGGCAGGTAGGTGCATTTCATTTTGGCCATTACATGTGATTATTGAGTGATTTAGTTTTTTTAATTGAATATTTTTTATAAACTATTTACATCTTTCTCAATTGCAGCTGTGAGCAGCCGCGTTCCCATGCTGAACACTACAACCTCACCCACACCTCTGTCCCAGCCGCCCACACAGACGCCTGCAAACATCGCCTCACCGCCCTCTGTCCTACCCCTCTACCCCTCCGTTGACATCGATGCACATGTGAGACATTTTTCCAATTTTACACAACAGAGATCTTAAATTAGAAAATACACTGGAGTACCCTTTCTGTGCCTTGTTGAGAGATGTTATTGTCCTCTGCAGACGGAGAGTAACCATGACACTGCGCTGACGCTGGCTTGTGCAGGAGGACATGAGGAGCTGGTGTCTGTCCTTATTGCACGGGGAGCCAACATTGAGCACCGGGATAAGAAAGGTATGAAATAATGAGATGGCCTTGGGGTTGTGGCATCAAGATTTTCCATGAAAAAAATGACAGCTTATGTATTGAGGATAAACGCTTCATCAGTTGCAGAGAGAAAAGTGGTAGATTTATGCATGTGATTGTTCCAGATTTTCCGACCTGACAGTGTGACCCATTTGAATCATGCAGATCTGTCCCTCAGATCAGATTGAAAAATCTGAAATTCTGGGAAAATCCAGAACAATCACATGCCTGGATGCAAAGTTACATGCATTAAATAAAAAATGGCTGTGAATGAACACAACACACGCTAACTTCAGTTTGCATGAACAACCCTCAAGTCTACTCGGCTTCTGCCTTTGTAACAGATGATCCTATCCATTTATTAAGGTGTGTGCTATAGTTGATAAACAGCTGATCATTTAGAGTTTGTGTTGAAGCTGGTGAAACTAAATTAAATGACAAACTGTTTATCATTTACACCTGTAGCACAGATTATAACCTACATGATTTGCCATCTATAGATACCTCATGTCAGTAAAATAGTGGTAACTCTTCCACCACCCAGGGAAAAAAATGTGGTATTCCATCAGCCACTTTCCAGACCGAATGACATTATGACCAAATGATTAAACACACATACCGACCTAGTTCATTCCAAGCTGCGTTCAGTTATGTGTGTAAGTAGAAAATGTCAGACTGAATAAATTTGTCTTTAAGTAGTGCAGTGACACATTGCTGATTGGTGCTATTCTATCATTCTACTTTACTTACCAGAATGCCTTTTATTAAAACTGTGGTGCTTGATGTTTTTTTAAGCATTATTGAATAAGAATCCATTATTACCTTTCAACATACTCTAATTCAAGTTGTTTGAGAAGACACAAGACTTCTGCGTGTAATCTTTACCTCTGTTTTGAGCTGTAGGAAATTACCCTGTTTATAGCCAATCATAGATGTTTTCAGACAGCAGTAGGGTGGGCAAATACATGATTAACAGTTGTTGGTCGGAATCTGTCAGTCATGATGTGACTGCCATGTCTTGATTTTTCTCCTGAGTTTAATTAAAATATATCACTAAAATTAATCTGCAAGTCAATATTGGCTTGAAATTGTTTTGATACACTATTGCTCATCCTTAAGCAATAAAATTACTTGCCATTAACTCTCACTTTCCCTCTGTTCTCCACAGGTTTTACCCCTCTGATCCTGGCTGCCACTGCTGGCCATGTGGGAGTGGTAGAAGTGCTCCTGGACAAAGGGGGTGACATCGAGGCTCAGTCAGAGAGAACCAAAGACACACCACTCTCGCTGGCCTGCTCCGGGGGACGTCAGGAGGTAAACATATTCAATAACAGATGACCCCGTTCAAAGAAATGTCTTCATTTTAACTATGATTTGTAACTGTCACTTGTGATATTTAGGTTGTTGAGTTGCTGCTGCTAAGGGGAGCCAATAAGGAACACCGCAACGTTTCTGACTACACGCCTCTTAGCCTGGCTGCATCTGGGGGTTACGTCAACATCATTAAAATACTCCTCAATGCTGGTGCTGAGATCAATTCCAGGTGAGGAAAAATAAAATCATTAAATTCTTGAGCCACTTCTTTTATTCTTGTCAGGTTTCATCTTGGGATATGGTCCTACTGAGTAATTTGTGACCTTTGTTTGGTTCCTAAAAGAGGACAAGATAGTGTTGAACCAGTATCGGCCCATTCAGTTTCATCTTTTTAAAATTTGCTTTTGGGTTTAAACTTGCAAGGAATTTGCCTCTGAAGCATTAACCATTCTAAATTGTACTACTTGCATAAATATTCCCAAGGAATGCATGTAGGGTTTTCCATTAATTATCTATGGCATCCCTCTGTAGTCTTATACCTAACCACAAATGGAGTGGTAAGAGATGACTTGATCAGAGCACAATGGTCCATTTGGTCCATTGACACACCATATGATAGAACAAATTAACATGAGACTTCCTGACATACCCATTCAGATTGTTCAAAGAGTTTTTACATACCATAAAGTAAAACATCTCTAATGTGTTGTGAGTTTTTGCTTTGGTAGAGCCTCTCACATTTGCAGCATGGCAATAGGTGAATGCAATCAGAGCTAGTTTCAAGTCTGTTATCATAATTCTACAGCAGCAGCAAAATACATTACACAAACTCCCATAGGTTAAAGTGGACTAACCAACACACTTATCTCATGAATTCAGTAGAACTACACAATGAACAGACTTAAGTTATCTGGTAGACTCGGTTTGATTGGAAATTGGTTCGATTGGGGTTGCAACCTTCAGCTGGTCGGAATTTGCTTTCACACTGTACTTTGCAGCAGCACATCCGCATCAAGAATGAAAACAAGACAAACAAACAAAAAATGTTGCTCATCTATTGTTTAATGCAGGGCAACTTCCATTTCCACCACATGAAAACAAAAAATGGAACTGTTTTGTTGTCCACTCCCTGTATTTGATTTAGTTGAAGCAGACCAAGACCTCATTTTTAGGTGGATAAGAGTTTGCTTCTTTGATTCACATTAGAGATCAGATGCACTTTTACACCTTCCCAAGTGGACCAGACAATCTAAGGAAATAAACTCTGGTGCATTTATAGTGTAGCAAACACCTTTAATGTGAATGAGCCCTTAAACATGCGAGCTTAGAAATAGTAATTAGGGTTGTGATTCTTCCGGATAAATCTGGAAATCTGGCTTCTCTGACCTGAAAATGAGGCTCTGGTGAATCATGCAAATCTGCTTTTTTTGGGGAGTGGGGCCTCTCCCTCTTTTTCTCTCTCTCGACATGCATGTGAGCGTGCAGCACAGGGAAGCTCCACCCCTCAGTGAGAGACAGCGGACAGAGAAATGGCTTTAGACTCAACACATACAATACTGTGACACGCTATTACAAGGAAATACGTACGATAGATAACTGGCATTTTTTCACCACTGTATTCTTTTACATTGCTCTCTGCAGAACAGGAATTTATTTATTTTTAAAAAATAAATAAAAAGGGCCCTTTTTTTCAACGAGGCAAAAAGGGCAGGGGCTCAAGCCCCCTTTGGGCCCTATGTGTGCATGTGCCTGTTTATACAACTGTATACAAGTAGTCAAGGAAAAAGAAAGTGTTATATTGTTCAGTACAGAAAGTGTTATTTTATTCAGTACAGTGATATAATTTGTTCCTACTGTGAAATTAAATTTTTTTCTGAGAAGCAAAATAAAAATTTAATTTGAGGAGAAAAAAAAACAGTTCTCTTCATGCACAGAACACGTACTGAAACCGTGGCCCAAAAACCACTGTACGAATCGTACTGTGGGCTACCTGTACTGTTGCACCCCCAGTAGATGCACCATAGATTTTCCTACTTTTTTGTCCTTTGCCAATCACATCTATGGTTAATGTTACCAATAACCCATGATGCAAATGCAAACTAGAAGTGAAAGTCATTTCTATGAAATTAAACAAAAATGTCATGGCTGTGCACAAATCTTCTTTGCACCATCAAACAGATATTAACAGTTTGCCTTCTTTTCTTATGAGACTCTGAGCACAATGTTGTTTTTTACCTTTTCAACAGGACTGGCAGTAAGCTGGGAATCTCTCCTCTGATGCTGGCAGCTATGAATGGTCATGTACCAGCAGTGAAGCTGTTGTTAGACATGGGCTCGGATATCAACGCCCAGATTGAGACCAACCGAAACACAGCTTTGACTCTGGCCTGCTTCCAGGGGCGGGCTGAGGTCGTCAGTCTGCTGCTAGATCGCAAGGCCAACGTGGAGCATCGGGCTAAGGTGAGAAATCTGGATTGCAATACTGTGGCTATGCCCTTGAAGCTGTTGCTTGTTTCTTCTAACTTATCCCTCCCTTCCCTACAGACTGGTCTTACTCCTCTCATGGAAGCAGCCTCTGGAGGTTATGCTGAAGTCGGACGAGTGCTGCTGGATAAAGGTGCTGATGTCAACGCTCCCCCTGTTCCCTCATCTAGAGACACTGCCCTCACTATTGCTGCCGACAAGGGCCACTACAAGTTTTGTGAACTGCTTATCAACCGGTAAGCTTTAAGTCTCAGATTTACTTTGCTGAGAACCTTATATTTTTCATTTTTGTTGAACTTTTATGGTTGAAGATGACTGCCTTTTTTGCAAATCCTTCAATGCTGGTAAGGCACAGTATTTTGGCCATAAATTTAAACTGCCACTGCATTCCTCTTACCATTTAAACCGATTAACTAACATCATTTCTGTCTCTGCAGGGGTGCCCATATCGACGTACGCAACAAGAAAGGGAACACGCCTCTCTGGCTGGCAGCAAACGGTGGACATTTTGATGTGGTCCAGCTCTTGGTTCATGCCAGTGCTGATGTTGATGCAGCTGACAACCGCAAGATAACTCCACTCATGGCTGCATTTCGCAAGGTGCAAAGTCAAACCATTAAGCTTATTATTTTTGTGTTAGTAATTAGAGACTTACTGTGAACACTAACACTTTTTTTCCCCAATATATTTTAGGGTCATGTGAAAGTGGTGCAGTACCTTGTGAAGGAAGTCAACCAATTTCCATCAGACATTGAGTGCATGAGATATATTGCTACCATCGCTGATAAAGTAAGTATTGATGTAATTTTAAATTTTTGCTCTGCCAAATAAGTGGCATAACTAACTCTGTTTCTGGTTGTTGCAGGAGCTGTTGAAGAAGTGCCACCAGTGCATGGAGACCATCGTCAAAGCCAAAGACCAGCAGGCAGCAGAAGCCAACAAAAATGCTAGCATCCTCCTCAAGGAGCTAGACCTGGAGAAGGTAATGTCTGGTCAAAGCTGTCTGAACAAATTGTATCCATACAGACAAACCTATTTCTTACATGGCTTTGTCTTGTTTGTTACAGTCACGAGAGGAGAGCAAGAAGCAAGCCTTGGCTGCCAAGCGTGAGAAGCGCAAAGAGAAACGCAAGAAGAAGAAGGAGGAGCAAAAGAGGAAGCAGGAGGAAGAGGAGGGGCAGAAAACTAAGGAGGAGTCCTCTGAGATGCTGGAGCAGAAGGAGGATTCAGCCGATGGTAGACCTTTTAATGGCTTTTGGGCTAAGATTAGACTCCAAGACTCTTTTCTTTTCAAAATGAAGTTATAATTTCGTAACTCACTGCATTAAAATATCTAAAAATAGCTTGGTCTGGGTCATACATTTTGCCTACTTACATTACATTAATTGTTTCAAAGTTCTGATTAAAGAGGCATTCATAATTCATTCATTGTGGGTATTTCATTGAAAAAGATGACATGATGTGAATACATGTCACTAAACACAATAAAAACTTGTCTGTAAACATGATTTCTGAATGAAATCTTGTGCATTCTAATTTACCAGCCAACCATCTTGACATTGCCTTTGGGCACTAGTTAGTTCTTCAGCCCTGCAAACAAAAGTGTTGTTATGGAACAATGCTAGTGTCACCCATTTTTTTTATTTCAAATGTACTTCAGGTGAGGCAGAATAGGTCTTAAATGAAGATAAAGCAAATATGACTGTTGTTTTTATTGATAAATTGTTATATTGTTTCACATGCAAACTAACAGCATGATATCTGCATGATTTATAGCACATGGGCCAACCTGCTGTCTAAATAACTGGCACTGACCATTGAAAACCTATAAAACTCCGTCATGTACAGTTTATCTTCTTGGTTTTGACTGAGAGACGCCTTGGTGGCAGAGATGACGTTGCATTAGAGAATTCTGCAATTTTTTCTTATCTTAGTTTTTCACTTTATTCTCCTCAGAAACAGAGGTTCCTATTGAGCCTCCGAGTGCCACCACCACCACCACCATCGGTATATCTGCCACCTCCACCACTTTCACTACAGCTTTTGGTAAGAAGCGAGCGAGTGTGGCCACGACCCCGAGCACCAATCGCAAGAACAAAAAGAACAAGACCAAGGAGTCTTCGCCTAATGAACCAATCATATTACAAGATCCACAGGTGAGTTCATCTCTTCAGTAATAAAAAAATAAACATTTGTACAGAAACTCATTCTAAAATTACTCTTTGCTATTTACCCTAAGGTTGCACTAGCACAGCACAAGGCTGACAAGAACAAGATCCACGGTGAGCCACGGGGTGGGGGAGGGGGCGTGACGGGTGGCAACAGCGACTCAGACCCCTTGGATAGCACCGACTGTGCCAGTGAGAGCAGCAGCAGCGGAGGCAAGAGTCAGGAGCTCAACTACCTCCCTGACCTCACTTCCTCCGCCTCCTCCTCTTCCTCCTCTTCTTCCTCCTCTTCCTCTTCAGCCCCCTCCTCTTCAGGAGTTGCCCAGTCCCAGGCCCTCCTGCCCGGTCCAGAGAAGAGGCACTGTCCTCAACCAATGACTGACGGCAAGATGGACAGCAAGGTCACAGTCTCCATCTCAAAACCAACTCAAAAGTGAGTCCATGTTTAGCAGTGCACATTCATCGTCTGACATGCAACCTGAGTTTGAAATTCATGCTTTTCCTCATGTATATTATCATGTCCTTTAACTGTCCAAACTTCTTGCAGTATGATGCTATATTATGTTTTTGTTATTGTGAACATCATAGACCAGTGGTTCCCAACCTTTTTTGGCTCGTGACCCCATTTTATCACAAATTTCTGGTGACCCCAGACATTATAAATGGAAACTTTTTTTTTTTTTTTGCTAAAAGTAATTTGTTTTTGATCATGTAATAGTTTGCTATACTATGTTGCAAATAAACGTTAATTTTAGTTGACATTTAGTCTATATGATGTATATTATGGACGGAGGCAGAAAAGCCAGGTTGATATTACTGCACAAAGTGAGAATTTTATTTTCCTTGGTCAGGATATGTACAGTCAGTCCAGCTTGTATTTACAAGGCTGCAAATTAATACTGAACAAACAATAACTCAGACTATAAATTATGAAAGAGCTGCAGCATCTTAAACCTACCACAATGGACATTTGAAAGATAAACAGTACCACAGTGCTTCAGTTTCAGCTTCGGAGTTTCTCATGTCTTTTATGTATTGTGATTGTTTCTCTCAACTCACCATATATTTTTTATCAGTAAGTTTTTATTTTTATCAATTACTAGAAATTTCAGGCAACCCCACGTGGGGTCCTGACCCCAAGGTTGAAAAACAGACTTTAATTTGGTATATTCCTTCACAGAGCTCCAGACACAAATGACTCCACCTCCAGCTCCCTGCCCTCACCATTCAAAACCATGGCTCTTCCCATCACCTCACCCAACAGTAAGCTAAGTCTCACAAGTCCTAAAAGAGGCCAGAAGAGAGAAGAAGGCTGGAAGGAAGTGGTCAGAAGGTCAGTTTAGTGGTTTATTTTGGTATTTCTGTCTTTAATTGCAGCTTTTTCCAGGGTTTTGATTAAATATTGTTTCCAGGTGTATATTTATTTATCAAAGAAACCTTGAGTATATGCCTTTTGGATACACTTATGTGTTTTTCATACAGAGCATGCAAATTTAAATTAACCTTCTAAAGCTACTGTAGAAAGAAGAAAAAATAACCTTAAAATACCTACCCAGTTCTGGCCCCTCTATCCCAAGCATGAGCTCTATGTGAAAATAAACAATGTGGCTGTATTAATGTCGCTATGGGAAAGATGAACTAAATATCAATATTATGCTAATTTGACTTGTCACAGACATGACTGATGGAGTCTGGACAATGGTTCTTTGAAGAAACCTGTGATTTGTTATTATGGAATTTTTTGCCATATGACTCCAAAAAGATGTTTGAATTTTAAGAAGTGCAGTTATTGCGAAGATTTATGCAAATGCAGTTTCACATTAATTACACCAAAGAAAACAAAGTATGTGTGTTATTAAATTAAGAGACACCAGTAATTTTAAAGGCCTGCATCAAGACAAACAAATAATGAAGTTTTGCCTCTTCTTTTGAAGATCAAAGAAGCTTTCTGTACCAGCTTCTGTGGTGTCTCGGATCATGGGCCGAGGAGGGTGCAACATCACAGCCATCCAGGACGTGACAGGGGCTCACATTGATGTGGACAAACAGAAGGACAAGAACGGGGAAAGGATGATCACCATAAGGTAAAAACTGTGCCCTCTGGTGGGTTCACAGTGCACATGCATTTCAGACGGTTTAAAGACACTTCTGCCTTTTAATAATCTGGGGATTCCAGAATTAAGGAAAAAAATGCTACCTCCTTTGAATCTCATTGTGAATACATTACTAATTTTGGTTAACACATTTGATGTCAACAGCCTAAATGCGCTGTAGGAAGAAAATACTGTCACTAGTGAGAGTAGATCACAGTTGTATCCACAGTTATGCCTGTGGATTGACAGGCCACGTTGTAAAACTGGGCATTTTAATTAATAGCAGATGCTCTATTAAAAAGTCACTAAATAAGGAAAATATGAACTACATTGTCAGAAGTCTTAATCAGTATTTTTTTTCTTGGCCACAAATTAACAAATGGGACACTCACTGTGCCTGTAGTGGCAAAAGAAGAAAAAAAAAATTTGTGCAAAAATAAGAAGTGGAGACCGACAAACCAAAAAAGAAAGGGTAGAAAAGTTCACTGAGCAACGTAGTGAAATAGTTAACCACTATGGGTCTATGTGACTGGTACCTTAAGTCTGCTGGATTAGTTTTCATTACTTTTCGGCAAGTTCCTGTTGTAGAAATGGCTTACCTGTTGCCATTTATATCTTGCACAAAATCTGGATTTCTTAAAGTGCGTGTTTATGTATAGAATAGAATTGAATAGAATGTACTTTTTCTTGTACATAACTGTGTAATGACAGTAAATTGGGGAACTTGTTTTTATATCATCAAACTGACATATATCTCACTAAGAAAATTTGTCAATGTGTGATGATGGTGAGTTTCTAAACTGGAGAAAATAATTAGTTGGTGAAGATAGTACATGGATGACGCAGATGGATGTGTACATGCAGATTCAGATGAGCTCTGTCTTAATCTGTTAATCAGTTTTGCACAAATATATCACAGGGTTTAGATCCTAATTACTCCCCAAGACAATAAAGACATGAATGTTACTTGGGTCAGCTCCCTTCCAGTTCCACTCAGGGCTGAGTAGATGTGGTGCTTGCATCCTTGTCTAGCATAATTTATGATAAAAAAAGGTGTACTTTTGCTATTTCTACTACAGAAAGACAAACCTAGAGTGAATGATGTGTGTTTTGTTGTTGCAGAGGAGGCACAGAGTCCACCAGGTATGCAGTCCAGCTCATCAATGCTCTAATCCAAGATCCAGCCAAAGAGCTTGAGGATCTGATCCCACGGAATCACATCAGAGCTCCGGGCTCTAAAACGACGTCAACTTCCTTCCCAAACACCACAGGGGCCACCAGTGGTTCAACTACTGGGCCAAAGGCTCTGAGCTCATTGGTCACCTCCACAGGGGTCTCGTTCCAGTCCTCGTCATCCTCGTCATCATCCTCCTCTCAGGCTGGTGGAAAGATTGGGAAGGGGCTGTCATCAAGTGTCAGGCAGCCTTTCCCTGTGTCTCTACCTTTAGCTTACGCCCACCCTCAGCTCGCTCTACTGGCTGCACAAACCATGCACCAGATCAGACACCCTCGCCTCCCCATGGCCCAGTTCGGTGGTACATTCTCGCCTGCTGCCAGCACCTGGGGCCCCTTCCCTGTGCGTCCTGTGAGTCCCGGCAGTGCTAACAGCTCCCCCAAACACAACGGAGGAACTGGCACTCCTGGAGGTCAGGCCAGACCCAACTCAGCCCACAGCGAGCACAACAACACAGCCAGCTCAGGAGCACCCGTGACAACAACCACCACCACTACCACCAGTGCTCCAAACACATCTACAGCTGCAGTCTACCTCATACCCTACCCCTACCCCATACAACCCCCAGCAGAGCTCCAACTCCTCTTCCTCTGTCAGAAAACAGCTCTTTGGTCCGGACCCCAAACCTGTTGGCGTCAACTCTGTGTCCGTTGCTGCTACCGCTAGTAGTGGCAGCAATGCAGTACGAGGCACAGGTTCTCCTGCACATCACAGTTCCACTACAACTACTGCTAATGCCCCTCAGCAGCCAGTTGGACCTATCTCACAGCCCCCCATTCAGTCAACTAAAACTGAACCCAGTGCTGTTGCCCCTCCTGGAAAAGACAAGCCCTCTCTGCCTGTAGAGAGTCAGCCTGTTTCTGTCAGTGAGAGCATCAGCTCTGTCGGTTTCGCCTCCCCTGCCATGGCTTTACCTCCCAAGCCAGAGCCTCGACAGCAGTTACCCCCTACTTCCTCCTCTGTACCGTCCACAGAGGCTCCACCGCCCCACCTCAACCCACAGCCCAGCTCCCACCTCCCCTCAGCACCTCCTCCTGTCCTCTCACACAATGTTGCACATCCCAACAACACTGTACCCCATTTTTCTGCCCCCGCACCCAGAGTCTCTCATCGTATGCAGCCACCAGGGCCTTACTATTCCCTTCCTGAGCAGCAGCAGCAGCAGACACAGCAGCAGCAACAGCAACAGCCACAGTCTGTGTTTGTGCCCTTCACTGCTCAACAGGAACCCCCCAAACAAACTCAAAACCCGACGTCCCAGCCCACAAGTTTGCCACCACAGGCCCAAGCTCCAGGCTCACTGCAGGTCTCCGCTAACCTCGGGATGATGAACGGTTCCCAGATGCACCATGTGGCCAGCGCAGGGAAGCCTCAGCAGATGGCACCAAACTTTCCTGCAGGCCTCTTCAATTTCAGCAGCATCTTCGATAACAACAACCAGGTGAGTTCAAGCACTCTGTACTTACCGCAGTCGTGATGATGGAGTTTGTATTGTTAACTGCCACAAAAATAATGACAATTAATGATATGTCTGTTTCTGGCACTAGTATAGAATAAGAACTACCATAGTTTGTTATACATGCTTTAGCTAATGAAACAGTTGTAGGCTTTAAAAGAAAAATGTACAGGTCAGATTTAACACAAATATACAAAAAAATAATTGATGACAGGCACAAACATAAGTGAAGCACCTAGATATGAAGGGAGTGTAATGATACTGCCAGTAAAAAATCAACCATTAGAAAATGATTCAGATAAAGTAATGAAATATGACCTTTGTAGTTGTTTCATGAGTTGCTTTTATTCAGATGATTGTAAATGATTGTCACGATTAGGTAAAATAATCCCTCTTTACTGTAAACTGTCAATTACTAGAATTCATAAACATGAGGCTGACATGCTACAGTCTCTTTTGTTTTGCACTTGGTCAAAATCCTCAGAAGGCAGAAATCTGTTTGGAAATGCCCACCCTCTTGCAGCTCACTACTAAGTGTATTCTGCAATGCAGTTTCATGCTGCTATGCAAAAGTGCAGCCAAAATATCATGGCGTCTGACTGCTATTGGTTAATATGAAACTTTTACCTGAACAGTGATTATAATAACATTTAACTGCATCATGAAATGGCAATAATGCACAAGTCATTTACTACCAATAAAAAGTAATATGCACTTCAGTTTGGTTGCAATAAATTGTGGTTATGTTACAGGTGGGAAACAATCAGGTGTGGGGTGCCTGCCATCTGCCTGCTCGCTCACCTCCAGAGCAGTCGTACTCGGCCCCACCGGCCTACATGAGCATGGGCCAGATGGAGAATATGATCCCACCACCTCCCCCAGACAGCTCCAAAGCACCTGGCTACCGCTCTGCCTCCCAGAGGATGGTCAACAGTCCCATCGGTACGAGTGTTAATTGTGTCGTACATAATCATATTTTAAATAATATGTTTAGACCCTTTGGCATAGCATTTCAGCATTTCAAGCTTGTATCACTGTGTATTTTGTCTTACTAGAACATTAACATTTTGTTGCACAGTTTGCTTTCACGTTTGATGTTGAATGAATTTTTTTCTTTTCCTGTTCACCCTCATAGCTTTGACCAGCTACGCCACCAGTATCTCTGGCAGTCCTGTTTATCTGCATGGACATACAGGAGTTGGTACCCCCTCATTCAGCAGACAGCACTTTTCCCCTCACCCATGGAGTGCATCCACGTCAGGTAATAGCTACATTCATCTTGTTTTTGCTGCAAGCTTTTATCTTTTATTTGGTTTGTTTCTCCTTAACATTTTGTAGGAATGGTTGGTATTGTCTAGTTTACTCTTACTGTTCCTTTTATTAAGCAATTTGTGGTGTCTTTTTCCACTAGGTGAGTCTCCTGTACCTCCTCCCTCCACGGTGTCGTCCTCTGCCCTTTCCACATCCGCTGTGGCCCCTCCTCCCCAGCCTAAACCAGGCAGCACCTCGCAGCAGGACCGGAAGGTACCGCAACCCATCGGCACAGAGCGGTTGGCCCGGATCAGGCAGACGGGCTCAGTCAACCCTCCTCTCCTCACCACCAGCTACACGGCATCTGTTGGACAGGGAGGCATTTGGTCGTTTGGTGTTGGAAGTGCTTCAGGTGAGAGCAAAATTTGTATTCTACGCTGTCCATTCGTACCATCATAAATGGTATATAAATATGAATTAAACTGTTTATCTTCCTGCCACTGTATAAAAGTGAAACCGACACACTGTTATGGGGCTGCCATGCTGGTTCTGTAATGTAATGTATTTTGGAGTCTGCACAGTAGTGGCACCTGCTGTCTGGCTTTGTTTCCTCCTGTGCATCTGGTGGAAGCTTGACAGCTATTGATCATTACAGGTGTCAACCACTTGTTACTATTATCAAATAATTCAATAAAAAGAAGCCGATCAAAGAAGACATCATCACAAATGAGCCTGATGAGGGAAGCTCTCATTTTGTTAATCTTTACATAATATTTCTACCTCTAATAAAAGTAAATACAGGTGCAGTATAATGTGTGTTTTAAACAACCAATGCAACATACTGCGATGGATAAGTCTAACTTCCCATGTGTCTTTGCACAGAGGCCATGTCTGGTTGGTCCCAGCCCCTGATGAGCAGCCACATGATGCACCCTCAGCTCCAGGCAGAGCAGTCTGCCTTTTCTCAGCACCAGCCCATGGAGCAGGATGATACAGGCATCGCAAACCCTGCTAACAACTACCACCAGCCTCAGCATATGCCCAACAGTTACATAGACTTCCCAAAGGTAACTTAAAGCTCCAGCTTTGTAGCCGACTCTGCAGTGATCCTTCTATACACACACATCTTTTTAACGCGTTTCCTGTTATTGTCTGTGCAGGGAATGCCTATGTCGATGTATGGAGGAACCATGCTGCCCCCTCATCCTCCCATGGCAGAGGGGCCCGGGGGACCGATGTACAATGGTTTGCACGCTGGTGACCCTGCATGGAGCCCCATTATCAAAGTGGTCCCAAACAATGCAGATAACTCTGACCCACAACAACAGGTAACGGCCCCTTTTAGTACATCATTGCCTTTATAATAATGCCTAGTTTAAGAGCATCTTACACGATTTATTTTTTTTTAATGAACTCGTATAACATACAAACATTTGAAATTGGTTTAAGTAGCAAAACAAAAAAAATCACTATGGGGGGGGGGACTGTTTTTAGCACTTCTCTTTAAAGGTTTTTCCACACAATGAAGCATCAATAAGGGAGTTGTCTCTTTGACCTGCTGCAGTAAACTTGGTGCAAACAGGGTTGTAACCCTCTCAGAATTTTCTTAATGAACTCTCAGTTGGCTAGTGTTTCATCTGGGTATTGCTGCTTTGGATGTTTTCTCTTCAGCACAGCTCAGTATTTTCTTTAAGGGAAAACTCACCTGAGTTTACAGCATAATTCAGTACAGCTAAAGCAACTCCTGTAACAATTCATTGTACACAAGTCACAGATATTATACTCCATTCTTTTTCATCTGTTTTTCGACATCAGATTTCCACAATGAAAAAAACATTTTTGTTCTAGCCATACTGCCTGTCAGCCGAGGAAGAGAAGGCTCTGAACAATAAGGCTATGATATGTTATAGCTGACTAATAATGGATAAATTATTAACTGCAATCATTCATTCACACCCCATCTTGTTTTTTTTTTCTTCTTTCCTCTCTAGGTGTGGCCTGGTACCTGGGCACCTCATGTGGGCAATGTGCACCTGAACCACGTTAACTAGACAGCGTCCACAGCAATCAAACACACACCGCATGACCCACAACACAAACAAAAAATACCAACTGACGAATATGACCGATTAAGACAAAGAAAAAAAGAAAAGTACTACATGTTAACTTTAGTAGCGACCTGAGAGTGCAGAGCAGAGGTTGAAGAATTGGAAGTTCTCTTGACGCCATTCTTTGATGTGCCTATCTCAAACGAGGAAAGAGGGAGTTGGGCGAAAGCTGTTATCAGTGTCCCGATGATGCAAACAAACATGCGCGATCAACTGTTAAACAGGATCCATTCTCTGCGTAGTTTAGCGATTTTGACTTAAACCCACATACACCGTTCTTGGGCTGCAGGGGGCTCAACATGAAGTAGCTATTTAAACTTGGCCCAGAACTAGATGATGATTACCTAAAGAGAAAGAGAAATCAAAACCTTTTAGAGTGGTAAATACATGTATAATTGTTTACATACTAAAAAGGGTTAAAATGAGAGTAAATTTCATGTCGTATAGTGGCTCTACTTTATGTAGCCTGTATTAATGTGAAATATTTACCTTAATATTCAAATAAAAGATTGAAAAGTATTTGTCTTTGTCTGTTTTGATTAAATACTAAACACCTGCTTCTTCAAGAGACTTTATGTGTATGTTAAATTGAGCTATCCTTTTCACTGCTGAGGACCAGACAACTGTCAAGATTGAGCACAATGAAACTTGTACAATACTGCCCCCTAGTGGTAAGAAGGATGCATTTATTCAAACAGAGGCTCAAGCATATACTTTTTTTTTAATCTGTAATATATAATTTAACTCTACGATGTTATCTGTATCTTTGTCTACAGCAAGAAATTCCTGGCAGGCAAAAGCAAAATGTGGTCCACACCTTGGATATGATAGAGTTCTTTGGCTTGACCACACCTTTATATCTCACATTCTCATCAGTTTAAGTTTTACAATACACTATAACCAAAGCTTATTTAGCTGATGTTTTTATTGAAAATATTACAGTGCATTGGGAGCAGTGAACATTAAACATTGATATTTGAAAAAGAAATATGAGCGCAACAATTCTTTTTGTTTCTTTAGAGCTGCCTTTCCCAAATTTAAGGTCAGGACCCAGGTTGGGCTGCAGATGAGAAAAAAAAGCATAATTTTTTGTTATTTTGACACTTTATTCAACTCCACTAACAGTGTCAGGAAAGGAAACATAAAAAAAGCATATAAATTTTATGCTATTTTGATGTTTTATTTTCCTGATACCAGCCATGAAGTGTTGTCTCAGTATATTTATTCAAGTGAACCATCGAATGAATCTGATGGCTATTATATACCATTTCATACACTGACATTTTATTGGGATTTTTTTTAAATGGTTGTCACCTTTTACATGGAAAAAAAAGGTCATACAATAGGATACAGTACTTCATTACTCGTATAACTAAAAGCACAAAAGTATATGGAATTATTTCCACCATGACAACAACATTGAAATGCATTTGTTAGTGAAAAAACAATGACTAATATTCTGAGTAATATTCTATAGAAGTACACAGACAAAAAAAAACTACTTTTGCTGCACTTTAACTGAACTAAGATATTCAGATTCAGCATTTTTACTCGTAATGGAGTATTTATATCCTGTGATTTATCTTTTTACTTAAGTAACTGCACCTCTTATGCTGTCTGGACACTCCCATCCATGATTCAGCGTCTCATCTCTGAAGACCTTTATTATGAAATTAGAGGTTAAAGTGTAACCGGAAATGCAGCTCTTCACTTCCGCCTCCTACAGTCGTAAACATGGCGACGGCTACGGCACCAACTCCGGCAGAGCGGACGCCTACAAAACCTCCTGCAGGACCCCTACCGTTTGACTTCAGCGAGCCTCCGGTTATTGAAGGATTCACTCCACTGCCGAGGATCAGAGCGGAGACTTTCAAAGAAAAATTCATCAGAAAAACCAAGGAGAACCCCTTTGTTCCGATAGGTGAGTGAAAAGTACGCAGCGGAACAGTTACACAACGGCGTGGATGCAGCAGTGAGAGCTCATTTATTCGAGAAAGCTGGAATAATTCAACTTGACAACCAGTTAATTTACATTGTTGTAACAGAATAGCTTATACACGTTTAAGCAAAGTGGCAGAGGTTGAGTTATTTCTCTATTTTTTTTTAAATTTTATTTTCTGTGTGACTTTCACAGGTAATTATACAAGTGTTAAAAGGTGAATGGCTTTTCATTTAGGACTTTTATTTCGTGTTGCTGATTCTTCTGGATTTACTGCTTTTGATAAACGGTGTCATTTGAACCTTAAAACCTTTTATTTATTTATTTAAATTTATATTTTATTTTATTTATTTATTTCCCCTTTGCCTTATTTCTACCAACTGTGTTCCAGCAGACCCTACAGGTTTAGTTTCTGTCACATCTCAGAGTTCATAAACATTAAATATCACGTTTATCATGTTTACTGTGTCAGTATATTTAATTATATAGTCATTTATCAGTGTTTTGGGGACCCTAGTCAAAAACACTTCATTGTTGCAGCTTTAATATCTAAAAGTATTTACTAAGTTATTGTGCAACATTGTGCATTATACAATGTGCACTAATGAAATAAATACATTTTTCTCAAATGCAAATGAGCTCTAATTTTCTACCATAGGAAATAAAACAGGAATTGTCAGATTACATCAAGAAGGCTAATTGTTAGAAGATCAAGTTCAGAAGACACAAGTTAATATTTTTGCTCTAATGCTTGTTTCTTAGAGCAGGGCTTTGTTTCTTTTATGTTAAATATTTTGGTAGGATCTGGGTTTTTGTCCCACTCCTCCTCGGCTGAAGTAAAACTGTTCAAAATGTTAGGTTTTTTATTTAGTTAGACATTTATTTGTCCATTTAACACAGCAGTTCTCAATCTTTTTCTGTCGGGGCCCCCCTTTGGAGGACGAAAAATCTCCAGCTCCAACCCCAGCAACATTGTAACAGTGGTGCAATTATAACTTTTATTGAAAGAAACGTCAATATTGTAACAATACTTTTTGCTTTTCCTTGAATAATTTGTTGTTCAAATTAAAAATAACTTAAAATAAACTCAACAAGACTGCTCCGAGACAATATTTTTCCAAATAAAAATTGGAAATGTGCACAACTATGACAATAAAGTTACTTTTTTTAGAACAACAAACAAATTTTGATAGTGAAGATGAACATTTTAACAATATCAGTGGCTGCAATGAGCCTGTTTCCATTGCACATCTCAGAACATTAAAGTGCACAGTGTACGAATTGTGCAAAAACAGAAACATTCCACTTTTTTTTTTCCCAGTCCAATCCTTGTCCATTGTCCAAACCTAAACTCTTTGTCTAGTCTAGTGACCGATCACCATGGAGGTAGATTTGTTTGTTGTATGTCCCTAAAATGAGTGCAGGGTGCTCCAACACTAAAATATTAGTTCCATCTGCTACATGTTCTAACCTGAAGGAGAAAAAAAAAAGAAAAAACAACCACCCAGGAGAGATCCCATGCCCCCCGGTCCCACACTTTGAGAAACACTGATTTAACAGAACATGATATATACATACATACAGTTTGGATTTCTATATCAAACATGGGCGAAAAGGTGTAGGCTGAAGCAACAGCTTATTTATGCTTACCCTATTTACAGGAAGGAAAGTTGCGGAAACAAAACAAGATGGCACAGTTTCAAACAATAAAATAAATTAAACAAATAATGTAATCTAAGCAAAGTCTTAGATTTAGACTGATAATTGGCTTACTTTATCCTAATTTTTTTGAATATTTTTTGAATACCTTAGTTTTAAACATCCTTTTAAATGTAGTGACTGATGTGCATGTTTTTACTTCTAATTAAAATGCCATCACCTAACAAGATATTCTTCTTAAAAACCTATGTATCTGGTACCTTATGACTGTTATATCTAATCCAAGGCAGACCATCAATATTTTTATTAATTTATTTGATTTTTTTTAATGTTAGCATTATGGTTTATGTTACGAGTGGCCCTTAATTTGGGAACTACTTTTCTGGGGATTTTTTTTTTTTTTTTTTTTTAGTTTAGACATGTAATTCTTAATATTCATACACAATCACAGTTGTATGTTATCACAGCGCCCCTTTGTGTTCAGTGTTGAGCTTGAACCCAAAATAGTCATCACGTGACCCTGCACGGCACACGCTCCATTGCATTAACCAAACACTTTGTTTTTCAGCCTGTCCAGTACTTGCTCATTATTCTGTTGGGTCTTGTCAATAAGCTTTTCTTTGCTGTTTGTTCTGCAGGTTGTTTGGGAACAGCAGGAGCACTCATTTACGGCCTCCGTGCCTTCTACCAGGGGAAAACCAGACAGTCCCAGCTGCTGATGAGGGGACGTATCTTTGCTCAAGGCTTCACCGTAGTTGCTATAGTTGTTGGTGTTTTTACCACAGCTATGAAACCCAAGCAGTGAAGAGAAGCAGATTCCACACATCCTGAATTCGACTTGGAGTCAGCCCAGATATGCCATGAAACCGGACTGCTATTATATGAATGACATTAATAAATAATTTTAAGCCTTGTTCCATTACTTATGTTAAGGCCAATGCTATTTATTATTGTTGTTCGCGGTGTGAGAAGCCTTTTGCTTCAGGTTGGTGCTGAAGAGAAAATAGAAACTGATGCAGAAATGAGCCAAAATACTAGTAAAATATAACTATTTTGCTCTTTCTGTTGCGGGAATTTAGTTTAAGCTGTCCCCATGTATTGTCACAGAAATGTATGACTGTCTCAGAGTAAACTCAACTCTAAACACAGTGTTGTGCTTGTGTTTCAGACAAAATATCACACTTACACATATATTCAGTGCTCATCTATTTTCGTATATAACCTTTATTGAAGAAGCTAAGATTAAATACGTCATTGTGAAAGTTTGTGGTGTACACTTGAAATATTAATGGCCTCGGTGAGTGTATCTAAATAGGAGGAGGCTTTTAGACACTGGCACAGTCCCAGTGTCCACCCTAAGCACTGCAAAATCACTGGTGTGAAAATCCATGACAAACACAAAAGAAAAATCGTACAGCGCTTGAAGAATTCCTTTAATCAAGAAAGTAAAAAGGAGTGTATGTGATTTTTTTTGCTACTTCAGACACTTTGTCTTTTTAAATGCCATAACCTTTCGTTACAGTGCTGCCTTTCAGAAAGTGAAATTAAAAAATATAAAAAGGGTGGATGTTGGTGCTGGACCATAAACATCATGAAGTTACTCCTCATACATCAACAGAGCAAACTGGGATTCAAGTCATTACCTTAACAGTCTAAAGCAGGGAAACACTTGAGGACAAACTACTTTAGGTGATCATTCTTGACTATTTATTTTCCAGTTCCTTTTTAACATTCACGTTTTTTCAGAATTCATAATGTCCAAATAGGCAACATGTGAAACAGTATGCAGACATTACTAGTTAAATTGACACCTTATTCATTGCTGTTAAAAAAAAAAAAAATCCAGAGCATTCTTGTGAATAACACAAATGGTGCATAAAATATTAATGCTGAGAATATCAACGAGGAGAAACAGAAGCCAATATGATCATATATAAAGTTGCGTGAAAGTTCTGATGTTAAGAGAAATCTTTGGTTTGTGAATACATTTTTTTTTCCAGAATTCTTGTGTGAATGGGAGGGAAAACCATTTGACTGAGTACTCAGTAAGAGCAAAATCCAGAAGGCCACAAGCTTTTTGCGTTTGAGAAAAATATGCTAGCTACCTGTAATATGGTAATTAGGGACATAAAACAGCAAATGAGTACAAGTGTGTTTACATCAATGAGGCATAAAGTGATTACAATCTAATCTGCACTAGTGCTTAATAAGTAAAGTGGTCAAAAGTGGCCAAATGTGACTACTAAAAACAACATAAAAGTGTACATCCAAAATATTGGCAGTGGCATGCAGTAAGGGTCTCCTAAAGACAAATGTATAAGTTAAAGGGGAGGAAAATGTTTAACTTACAGTAACAATATTTTCTTAAATATAGCAATGATTAAAAACTGACCAGTTAAAAGATGTAACAATAGAGCAGTCCATCTTCTCATTCTGGAGTGAGGTTATGTACGCTATCTCGATATAATAGGCATCAAGAAAGGCAGGAAATTTATAAATGTTATAAACATACCAGGGTGTCTATGGAAAAGGGCGTACAAACGGTTCTGATGCAACGTGAGGTTAAAACTGAAAAGGCTATATTTCTACAACAAAATTCTCCCAGTGACGTCTTCTAGCGAACAAGAGGCGTCTGTTTGAGAGAGATTAGGACCGAACGCATTCGAGAAACATCCTTTGCCTGTTTGTTGGTTTTCGGATTGAAGTCGCAGAGACGAGCTACTCTTTCCCATGCTGAGCCCGGGCTGTCGCCGTCACTTTCTGCCAAGAAAGCCTCCTCTGATGCTCTGGAGATTGGAACGAGACCAGAGGGAAGATGTGAGTAAGCCCCAGTATTTGACAGATTACAGAACAGCTTCCACAAAAGCAAACTCATCTGAGACAAACGTGCTCAATCATAAAGTTCAGTCACAATGAAACACCTGTGCATAAGATACACAGTAAGTTCATGCATTTTTAGAAATCATTCAAACACTTTGTTGAAGCCACATGTAATACTTATAACCATTTTGTTGACATATGTAAAACTCAAGCTAGTTAATGTAATCCTTACCATACTGGTAATTTTAGTTCTGGGGCATGCAGCGGGTAAAAAAAAAAAATCAACTACTAGCCAATACTGGGGTATGGGTGTATGACATTAGACAGCATAAGAGTTCTAAACCTACACAAAGCCTATAACATCAGAGTTGGGCTGTTTGTAGAAAGCCTTGTCAGCAATCCTAGTACGCAGGCAAGGCCAAGACAGCAGGAAAAAGAGGGAGAAAAGGAGAATTTCAGTGTCAAACAACAAGCAAAACCAAAAAAATATGTTACGATGGTGTAAGCAACTGAGAGAAACACCTCTAATGAGGAAGAAGTTTAAAAATACAACCATTATAATTAGTCGTCACTATTGTGGTGCACAGTGGCTGACAAACATGCTAGGCTGCAGCATGGATAAAAGCTGTAACATTGCTGTCCACTGTGTGCATTCCTTCCACGGAGCTAGCTTCCTGTTTATTTTCCAGGCATTTTAACTGCATACACAACTTTAGACAAATATGTCATCAGAGAATTATCTCTCAGCGCTTTCACAGGCACAGGGGTAGAAATTAGCCAAAACTAAAGTCACAGATGCAGAGTGATACCGTGCCAGACTTGGACAGAGTCTGTTGGAAAGTGTAAGAGAAGAACGGGTTAGCTCGGTCAAGAAAAGGAAAAGACTGAGATATTTTTGTAAGTGTATAAGTGCATTGACTAGACAAAAGGAACAGACAGTCTATAGCAGGAATTCAGAAACAGACTGTGTTTACAAATACAAACTTTCAAAAAACAGAATTACATAAGTCATCCCACTATATGATCAATTTTTTCTTTCCTTTAAATAGCTTCACACAAACTTTAAAATTTTAGTTCAGTACTTCTGAGTGGGAACTTGTCAATCCAACATTTTTGTTGTACGGGAGAACTGAAAGTATTCAGTGCAATGTGAATACAAGTCACCTCAGAAAGATCAACCAACTGTTACTCCTCAGCATGTTAACAGGGGACACGTCAAACTCTAACCTGTTGTTGGCCTTGTTCTTCTCCATCTGCTCATTCTGGTGTACATGCCAGTCCTCCAGCTCCTTTTTGGCTTTCTCTCTCCATTCTGCTTCTGCTGCCTTGGATGCCGAGTCTTATTAGGGCACAGCGGTAGATAACAAGATAGTCAGTTCTTGTTAGGTGCAATATTTTTGAATACTTATGCACAGAAAGGAGAGGATCTTTACTAACCTAATGCCTCAAGGCGTGTCTTCTGCTCTTCCCTCCACTTTCGTAAACTTTCTGGTTCTTGCCTCTGATGATCCACCTGAGCGATGGCTGCATAGTTGTCTGTTGGCCCATTGGACTCCTTTTAAGAGAACATAAAATTTCAGCTGTAACAATTAGCTATTTAATCAGAATAGATGGTACGCTTGTATCAAAAATAAATGACAAGACATTTCAAGATAGTAGACAACACTAACATAATAGTTTCAGGGGAAGCTCAAACACACACAGACAGGGACAGGCTATGACTTACTCCCTACACTGTCAAATTCTGTGTTATTTTTTATAATATAACATTCAAACTCACCTGAAACATGTCCCCGTTCACTGTGGCAGGCTCCTCTCCGAAACAGTCTGACATTGAGAGAATTTAAAAACGACACAAAGAGGACTTTTAAGATGATTCGTTTAAGTCACTTTCTACTCCACCTGTTTCCTTCACTACTACTTCAGTTCCTTCCACACCTGAGAAATGCAGCCGCACCTGTTCGGCCACTAATGTTGTCTCTACAACTTTAACTAGTAACAGGACAAGTTTTCCAGAGGAGTGTAAACAGTAGCTGATGACCTTAGATTATTTCGGTTACTACTAATATTTTATCACTTTGGACATCATCAGGCGATGAGTTGTGAATTTAACACTACTGACGTGAATAAACATTCTGTGTTGGAGCGTAGTCAGCTAGCTTTAAATGTCCCATGTCTAATTCAAGAGCTACCGATTTGACAAAGTTATACAATGTAAACCGAGCTAACTAAATAATGCGAATATACGTGATGCTGCCGTTAATATAGACATATTTCCAAGCTAACGCCAGTCCTATGTATGTGCCGGTGTTAGCATAGCAGGTAAATGCTAGCTCGTTCGCTAACAGATGCGGTTAGCTCAGTTTCAAACTTGCCATAGTTTGCGGGCTGCTGTTCCGCTTGTTCCGCTCCTTCCAGAGCTCCAAATCCCTCGCCGTCATTCTCTATCCCCGCTATCTCACTTTCTTGTTGAGCCAGGAAAGCTGCAGCTGGGTCCTCTTCTGCCGGGTGTGCTCCGTTGTCAGCCATCTTTTACAAAAGTGTTTACAAGTAAACTTAGCTTGGTAGGTTTTAGCTAGCTAATGTTACAAGCTCTAAATCTGGACACTACTTATGCGATGATGATCTCAACAGACTAATTTTTTTTTTTTTCTCGAGAGGTGAGTTTTCCAAGTGGAGAAAACAGGACAAGTGTACTTCTGTAAATCTGTTGTAATGCAGCTGCTCTTCGATATAAGGCCTTCACTGATGATTCATGATTCTTCACTTGTTCAGCCACTGATGATGGAGCAGGGCAGCACCCTCAGGGTACCAGCAGCTCCCTTTTCTTTTAGTTTGTCTCCATCTGCTGGACAATAAATAAATAAACACTTTCATGGGGCTTTTTGGCTTTTGTCATAAGGCACTGAGGGGCATTTATCAAACGCCCTACATACAGTATAAACTGTAAATCACATCTTTAATAAGTCACAGTCTTAAAATAAATGCAACGTATTTATCAAATTTCATAGAATTAGAGGAGTAGCACAAACAACAACCCAAACTTATTTTACTGCCTTATTTCCTGCCAAGCATAATTGTAAAAAGGCTAATGAATGTAGGTGTGTGCAAGATTTACATGTAGTGTAATTTACATAAATACGTAACAGTTTTTAGTCATTGTAATTAGATTAGAACTTGATCAACCTGTCAAATTTGAATTAAAATAGATTTGAAATATAGTACGTGAATTAATCAGATTATTATTGCTGTTATCACAATTTTATTTGACATTTGTGTCACATGTAAAAGTATGCAACCGATGCAATATAGGACTATACAGGCTAATGTCCTTGGTTAGGCTTAGCAACATTAAGACGAACAAACACTAAACGTTTGACAAAATATATAAACTACATACTGACATACAGTAGATCAGTATACAGTCAAACAATAGCACAAGTTAATAAACAAATTCTGGGATATGATTGTTCAGATTTGGCACTGTGCCACATTTTCATCTTATTATTGAAAAGGAGCAAATGTTTTTATTTCTGACAGCAAGATTGTTTTTTTTGTTTTTCCATTGAAAATATCGGAACTGTGACCAAATGAATGACAAAGCAACATTAAAATTAACAAAGACTAAACGTTTGACAAAATTTATTGACGTTGATACAGATCAATAAACGAAAAAAAAAAAGAAAGAAAGAAAAATTAAAATAACAAGTGGTGCCAGATACAACAAATCCCGCCCCTCGCACGTATTTCGCCCATTGTAAGTAAATGGGAAGATCTAAATAAATAAATTAATTAAAAAAATAAAAATAAAATAATAATAATAATAATAATAATAATAAGTTTGACCTACCTTTCCCAAAATGTAATAACATCTATTCTGTGTCACTGGCAATCTATAAATCCAGTTTGGTATGAACTGAACCAATAGTTTTGCTGCTAAAGTGTTAACAAACAAACAAACAATACCCCTTGCCTGGTGGGGTAATTAAGCTAATGCAAACACAGGGATATGCTAGAATCATCTTTGAGCAGTTTCGCCTTATTGTTGAAAACTTTTAAAATAGTTCATAGCAAGGTATTCCAACAATAATAGTAACAACAACAACAACATCACCAATAATAATAATAATAATAATAAATAATAATAATAATAATACATTATTATTATTATTATTATTATTATTATTATTATTATTATTATTATTATTATATTTTATAATTTGTTAAAATTATTATTGTTATTATTATTACTCGTAGTAGTAGTAGTAGTAGTAGTAGTAGTAGTAGTAGTAGTAGTAATAGTAGTATTGATTATCATGTGCGCCCTGAAATTAAGTATAATCGCAGTTCCTCTAATCTTAATTGTTCTTCTGTGTTAATAAAGACATTAATATTCCTTTCCGTTTTGTCTTTTCTCTTCATGATACCCGGTTCTTATCCTCCCGGTTCGCGGAGTCTGAGACGAATCTGCGGCCCATGTGACTTCTGACGTTTCAGGCGAGTCTCAATCAAAAAGAGTTTGTGGAATAATCCTGCCGCTCACCAAAGGGATCCACGGTGGCTTCCTGACGTCCGCTCTAAGGAAGTCCGAAAGTTAGCCTACTTACCGAGTGACTTTTTGTCTGGTGGACTGACTCGAGATGTCTGGCGAACACAGCGAAGGACAGGAGGTGGGCTAGTTCATTTGTCCGAACGCATTCCTTTGTGGTGTTCCTCCTTCCAGACAACTTTTATCAGTGTGTTTTGTGGTCTCGTGCTACTGTGCTGTTTATAGTTTTAGCTAGCCCGTCTGCACCACTGTAGCGGTGTAGCACTCACTAATACTGACCAACCTGTTGGTTTTTTATCCACTGTACGACTCTTAAACTGCATTTTCCTCTCATTTCGATGTAAACGTTCACGGCGCTACAGAATTTTCTCATCTTAGACTTGAATTAACTATAACAAATGTTTGTCTGGTTACATTAAAAGTAACCTGTTTCCTGTATAACTAATTGTGTCTGTCTGCAAAAAAGATGCATCTGAGTGTGTTTTGACTAAAGTAGTCTTTACAACACTTGCATTAAAAAAATCATGTAGATATAGTCACACCATAGAGATTATAAATAGCAGTGCCACAAACAGGGATAGTTGGTTGAATTGTGACACAGGCAGCCAGAGTATTTACTGCTATAGGGTTAAGGTATGTCTACAGGGTTGAAAGGTAGAGAACTGGTTTTAAAAGAACTTCATCCATCCATCTTCTTGCTGGCCTCCCCAGTATCTTGTCTCAATTTATATAAAACAGCTGCATCATAAATTAACACTGTGCTTTCATCATAAATTAACACTGTGCTTTCATCACAATTAAAATCTGGTAGGCGTTGCCTGTTGCTGTATGTGTTTACATTTGTTGTTGGAAACAGGACCATAAGCAACTTTGGCAAAATAAGAAAAGAAGCACCAAACTCCTCTAGTTATGCTAGATTTTTGAGCAAAGTATTTACCTTGTTGTGTAAAAAATACTAAATAGATCCAATGAAAACCCTTCAAAGTGTTGCTATTAAATTAACAGATTTGCAGGTTTAATGGGTGGGATTACAGTGAGAGGTTGATTTATTGTGTAATCTGCACTTGAACCGCCTTAGTTTTCAGAAGGATATGCTGCATTTTAGACAACAAGATTTTTTTTTTTTTAACATTTATCTAAATGCATACAATTTTTATATTTTGTTTTAGTGAGCTTCTCTGTTGCTTTAAGAAGTTGATGTCAAAAATATAATTGCCGGTTTGGTTGTACTGTGTTTCATGCCCTCCAGAAGGAATGTAGCTCTATAAACTTCTCTTAACTTGTGGCATTCTGCTGTGTGATAGCCAAACTTATTATTAAAAATCCATTGAGTTTTATATCCTAGGCTTTTGCCAGAGTATAGGGGTAGTTGACGTTACCTCTCTCCGTCCTCCGCTACACTTCCCACCCCCTCTCTGTGACTCATGTGGGTGTTGGGCTGAAATAGTTTGGTGTAGTTTTACATTCCTTATATAGCCTCTGAGGAGTGAGGAGAGGCTAGGGCTTGCCTGTGTCACAGACAGTGTCGGGGGGTAGGGTTTGCCAACAGACGGAGAATCTGCTTGCCCTAGCTTACTGACTCTCTAGCTTTTCTCCCCGGTTTGGGATACCAGCTGGACAAGGTAGGTTTCAATTGTGGCATCTTGGAAGGCTCATTGCACCATGGCACCTAGTAGTGTTGAGGGGGAGCTGGTGTAGGGCAGCTGGTACAGAGGTCAGTGGTACGCCTGTGTCTCACTTAGTGAGAGTAAGTGACATAGGCTTCTGTCTCAGGTTGCCTGTGGTCCTTAAAATTACCTGGCTACTTAGTGTCGTGTCATTCAGTGTCAATAATTAGTTCTGGTGACGTTGTACAGCTTTCACAGCTGTACATATTCATTAAATGATCCATGTAGTAAAATAAATGTCAGGCCAAATTTGTATGATTTATACCAATTATTTCATTATAATTCAGTTAAATGTTTAACTTGGACTGCTTTTGTCACTTTGGTAGAAAGCAAAGGTAGCTTTTTCTGTCTGGTAGATTTATGATGCTTATGCCGTTTGCAGTACTTATTTGCATTGTAATATATTCTGTCTTTCTCTGAATAGGAGCTACTATATGATGCTCAACTTATAGTGGGACACAGGGGATTCCTACGTGTCAGTCTGTGTGTTGATAAATGTGGGAAGGTTATATTCTAGCTGCACTATTGTGCTAATGTTTCCTTAGACAGTCACATTGATTTCCACACTTACTCAAATGGTGTGATGCTGCTACTCTTAAAACACAGTTTTGTGTAATTTTGATATTATACACACTGAAAAGGACTTTCACTTTAGTTCTTACACATACAACCACTGCCTGGCTGCTTTAATGAGAAAAGAAGGATATGCAGCCTTGGAGACTTTTCCTTGTCTTTCCAAATAGTAAGACTAATTTCTGTGTTTTTATTTTTCTCAAGGTTATGAACGTATACTCGGTAACCCTCAGTGGCCCAGCGCCCTGGGGCTTCAGACTCCAGGGTGGCAAAGACTTCAGCATGCCCCTCACCGTGTCAAGGGTAAGAAAATGTTTATTGATGCAGCTAGCTTTTGTACTTTGCTTCAACTGTGATCATTCAGGTTTTTTCACTCCTGCTGTAGATTAGTCATCTCCCCTGCATATTTATAAGTATATTGTAAAGGTGTAAAAATGTAATTGTAACCCTACCTGAGCGTGTGCATGTGACCTTTTCTAAGCCTCAGTTGTGAAGTAATTTTCGGAGACTCTGGTGGAAAAATACAATTATTTGAATAGCATTCAAATTTCTAGTCATTTTCATATCACTCACATTTTCATGATATATTGTCTGTCATTGAGTTCCTTTGCCCTCGTGATATTCGCTGGTCATAACAGCATGGTGCCATTTGTTCTGGAGTGCTTTTTTGTCTACATAGTGGGTCACTACTTCTTTGTCAAATGCCCTTTAAATTGCAAGTGCTGTTGAGAGAGAGAGCATCATCCACTTTCCAGGCCTTATAAGTGCAGTGCTGCTTTGCCTGATAAACACGCACAAACACACACATGCGCACAGTTAAATTCATTCTAATGCTGATGCCAACTTTTGTGCACGCAGGTCTCTTTGTGCACTTTTTTATGCAGTAATTTAACATGGGCATTATTATATTGTCCTCTCAGAAGCTTCAATGGTCTGTAAGACTGATTTTCATGTCTGAACTTATCAATTTTGTTCACAGTTTTTTATTATGGAGTTAATTAGGTTTGATGTATTGGTCAGTCATGTTGTTATCAGTTATTTTCTGCAGCTGCCATAAAGTCACAAGGTTATAAAAGCTTATTAAGGTGAAGAAAACAGATGTGATGCCCTGTTACGTTGAATAGATTTGTATGGCTGAAGGAGTCTACAGTGTGTTGAAAGAAGCATCATATTGAGGTTTGTGTAGAGCTGATGTAATCCTGTGGTGAAGGCAGCAGTTATCACTAGCCTTGTCAGTACATGTCTTGTATCTCCTCTGCTCTTGGGTAAGCATCACAGTCAGAAACAGAATGTTCCCTTTGGATTCATGTCAAGAAAACATTTGCTCCAACCCATAAAAGACCAAACAGATGTAAAAAACATATTTGATGAATATGCAAAAACAAAACAAGAATCTTCACTGGGTCTAGGAGTTGAATTATTTAGGTCTAGATGGACAAAGTGTAACTGAGCTATCTTTTAATTTTTAAATATTTTTACAACATTTTCTGTAAACCAAAAGCCTTTCTTGGCAGCAGACACGTTGTAATGTAAGCAGTTTGATGTCTTGTTTCAGTCAGTGGCTTCTGTCTGTATGTCTTTTTCCAACAGTCCACCTCGGATGACAGGAGTTAAGACGTGACTGCTTTTGTCTTTTCTTCCTCTAAGGGCTTATAGGCTCTGTTCACCACTGTCATAAAAGACCGGACAATGAATCACATGACTACGGAGGATGAAAACAACCCAACAAGGGGACATAAACCTCAAAGATATACCGTTTCCCATAGTAACAGGGAGAGAAGTCAAGCCTTCACTGGCTGATCTTACTCTGGATAAATGTAGTGGGTGGTCTGTCTTTGACTGGCTTGTCACTGATGAGATAAGTATCTCAACCCAGACAGTTGGGTAAAAGAGATTACACAGTGAAGAACATGTGGAGTGACAGGACAAAAGGCTCTGTAAAATGCTGTAAGGCAAATAGATGGCAAGTGATAACTGCTGAAAGATCAATGAGTCTAATGTTTTTTGTAATGATTCATGGACAATTAGTGTTTTACAATTGAGTCTTTTAGGGCTCATGGTTATTTAGTTCATGTCAGTTTCAGGTCATAGTATGGCTTTGTATTTGATCATCTTCCCTTTCTTTTTCTTGTCAGTCTAAGATTTGTCTATTGATTTGGAAAAGGTCTGGACTTTGTTTGACTTGTTACCTTGAGTGTGTATGGGAACTGGAATATAGGTTTCTATGCTCTGTGAATGCTTTGTTTCCTTCCTCCTCTGCCTGGAAAGCTATGCTTTCTCAGCATTCCTGAGATTTTTGTCGTATCCACCCTGTTGCTGCCAACAGACAATCCTCTTGTCTCCTAACTGTGGGTAATATGTCTTCAGCACTCACTTTGCACATGGACATGATGCGCTCAAAGGGATATCTTCAGTAGAGATTGGAAAAAGTGAGAGTATCACATTATGTACAGCCTTTCAGTCAAAACTACAATATGATGCAAAGCTGTATGAATGCTTAAAATCATGAATTAATTAACAGTACACATGGAAAGATTTGTGGGAGACAATAGTCTATATTTTTGTAGTGTTTAAATTCCCTGACTAAATCCCTAAAATATTAGTTTTGCAAAGCGTCCTCACCCATTTGTCTGTTCTACGCAAATGCAAACGAAGTCAGGAAGTAGCATTATACTATGACAGAGTTCCTATAATTTCATTTTAAAAAAATGGCAGAAATATTGTCCTTCTTCCAGTGTTTGCTGTTACAGGTATCATGATTTATTTTATCTTTACATTCTTGCTAATATTTGTCCCTTTGGAAAACAAATCACTTACTGACCATGTTTACCTTCTTATGCTTATTTTATTTAATTAAAATCCATAAAAAAACACATGAAGCATTCTTGCCCTTTCACTCTTCCCCTCATGGCAAAATAGAAAATAAGAATGAGCATTTTGACTCAGTCATGTGTCATTGGTCGGACACCACATGACATCATTCAGGTTTCAGACGTAAGAGAAATTCAGCAGAGCCAAGGAGGACATTGTAAAAGTGTTTTCACAGAATGAGTTGTCATGACTGTTAAATTAATCATCATGTGTTCAGCCAGTAGAATCTCTATTTAATAAGTACTTTCATAAATCATACAAGGATGACTACATGCTGTACTTAGTGATGCAATTCTGTACAGTGATGTGTTTCTGGAAGTTCAGATGTTCATGGGAGTTTTACTCCTGAAAACAGAGGATGGCTTCAAGTTAATTAGAATTCATATTTTAGGATTCTAGCTCTAGTGCCCAGTTGAAAACCTATTTTAGAGAAGTCATCAAAATTAACCATAAGTAATAATTTATTTTAGGTTGATAAATTAAAATAATACTAATTGCAGTTTTAATAGAGTAACTAATAACATTTAACCTAATTTTTGTTATGATGTGATGCTATATAAATAAAATTTGAGTGACTGCTTAACCGATTAGGCTATACTTCAAAAATAAACTTCCAAATACTGTGTATGGGTATTGTAAAGCATCAACATCACCAGCTTCAACAGCAACTCAAAGATCTACATCACATCACTCTCTCTTTTAAACCAACTTCCTTGTAGTTGTTGAGACCGCTAAGTTCTTGAAAATACAGAGGTCTACTTAAGTGTAGTAGTGTTATATCTCTGTCCACATGTCTGCTTCAACATCCTGTTTCAACAGGAAAGCCATAAAGTTTAGGAAGCCAGAAGTCGTCATAACATTGATTGCTGTTGGAATTGAGGCTGCCACAGTCTGGGACTGACTCACAACTGCTTGTAGGAGTTTCTCCATATATCTGCCCCAGATCTCGTGCCATTGCAATTCCATAAACAGTACGATACCATAACCCCAAGCCCCCCAAGCAGCATCTGGTTTCTATCGACAAACACATGCCACAACACTGAAATCAAAAGTTCAGAGGAAATTACTGATGATGTCATGTCAATAAGTGAGTGGGAAGATTTTTGAATGTCCGTCCCTTGTCAGCTGGATGTGTCATCAAATCTTATATTCTGTTTCTGTGTGTGTTTCTGTCTGACTTGTTAGCCATCTGTTGCTTGATCACTGGAATAATCTTCAATACACACAGATACACTCTGAGAAAAGAGGCCTTGTTAGAAGGGTGCATTAATAATTCAATGCTAGCTGATATATTGCCTGCAGGGGGCATTTCGTCTTTGGCTAGTTGAATGTAAATGTCTTGGGTTGTGATCACGGCAGCTCTGTTTTTAAGGTGAGTTACTGCTAGGTGTTCCACTGCAGTCATTATGAGGGGACCACATACTTGCAGGTTTGGTTTTCCATTTCTCAGAGGGATATTTATGGCTTTGCATCAGCTGTGCTGTGTGAATGATGTAAGGACAGACTGTCTCTCAGCCCCCAAATAGCCATGGAAAGAATAAAAGTGAGTTGCGTGGGCAGTATATCTGCAGCAGCAGTGCATTGTTAGTTTAACCAAAACCAAGTGTAGCCAGAGTTAGTGTGGGGCCCTGGCTCACCTTTAAGGGTCAGTTGAGGGAAGCCCTTCAAATATGAACTCAAGGGGTTTATCAAATTTGAAAGGTTGGCTAATGCTTTGAAATATGATAGCATACCAAAACAGCTCTGCTGCTGTGCTCAGTCAGAAAGCCTCAAAACAGGCATCTTAGTTTTAGGGTAGAGCCGCAGTTCTGAAAGCTTCAGCTGGAAAAATATTATGTCATTAGTACAAAATGAGCTCCAGTTGTATTTGCTCAAAAGTAGTTATAATATGATGACTGTGTTATTACATAAGTTTGTTACGTCAGCCAGAGAAATACGCCCCCCCCCCCCCCCAAAAAAAAAAAAAACAACAACAAAACAACAACACATTTTTGTCTGGCTACGACATAGTTTTGCACCAATGACCACCATGTTCGAGCGCTGGTTGTTTTCAGGTACAGCGTAGTGTATTGCATTCAGGAACATGTTTTCCACTGTCCTTCGCTGTATTGACAAACTGCTGGGGTGGTATAGGGTTTCTGTTCGCCCCCTACCCGCCAAAGGTCTGAGGACAGCAACTTTAACTGCTGCCTTCTCAAGTGAGGGAGCAGCTGCATTCTGAACCTGAGCCAGGCGCACAGGTGTCCGTGTCCATCAGTAACTCGGCACACACAGGCACATATAGATACAATCTGCTGCCTTTATGGATTCATAAACTGCTTTTTATCTTAATGGTTGAGCTACATAGGAATTGAATGTTGATACAAATGCATGAGGGAAAATAACATTAAGCCTTCAGTAAGATGTACCTTCATGTTCATTAAAAGTGTGTGGATCATCTTAAAAGCTCCTTATTTTGGTATTTCTAATTTGATGCTTTGATGGTGGCAGAAAGTGCTAACATGTGGCTCTAAAATTTCCCAGATGTGTTCATCTGGATTGATATCTGCAATTCTGCATAAATATGCTGTATAATTCACGTGATTTTATACAAGTCTAACTGTCAGGAACCTCTGTTGTGGTTAAAGATTTTTACTAAGGCTGAGATAATTTTGTTTGCAACAGCTACAGTTAAGAACAGCCCCCTTGAAGCTAGGGGTTATGGGATATAGTGCCAATACCAAAATAGTAATTTTGGTAAAACGATAAATCATTCACGTTTTCCAGTCCAAAATGGGTCAGCAAGGTTGTGTGTCTGTAGTGCATCTTGGTTGTATTATGCCAGCCTGTGCCCTGTTGCAGAATATGTCACGTGTCCACGTCAGAGTTGGGTTCTTTTTTCCTCCAATGTGAGCCTGAACTCTTTGAAGTTGTCTCTTAACTGGAGAAAATATTTCTTTCTTAACCCCTCTAATTGCTTCCAGTGAGTGCAAATCAAAGGCAATTACAGAGATGTTTGAGCTTGGCTGTAAAATAAGTGTAGCTTGAATTGCCTCTCAGGAATGCATTTCTTCCTATTTTTAGATTTGCCATGTTTTGATTCGAGGCAGGCTTTAACTCTGTTGTCTTTGTGGGGTGCAGAATAGTTTTTCAGCCTGAGCTGTCATCAGTTTACAGAGCATATTACCTTGCTGCTCGCACAAGTGTTTATGTTTAATGTGCAGAATCAAAGCGGCAAGTGTGATGGCTTAGCTGAACATGGCAGAAAACTATTGATTGAACTGCTGAGTCCTCTGAGCTTTTGATGAGCTAACATTTGCAGGGATCCATGACATCAGAGAGTAATCCTAATAGGTTTTTTGCCAGAAATCCTGGCACTCGCTCACTTATCTGATGCAGAACACTTTGTAGTCCAGTTATCTGAGAATTTGACACAAGTCTCGAGTTTCATTAAACCACATGGTCAAGCTGACTAAGCCCTTACTAAACACGATTTGGCAATTGCCCTGTGTGTATCGGTGGCTTTAGAGGACATGTCTGACAAGACGAAGATCTGTACATGAAGAAAACCATAACTATCTATGCAGACTATATCACGTTCTTCCTGTTTGTAACAAAATACTTTGCCATTTTCTCTCTCAGTGTCTGTGTGACCTCATGCTGAGAAGATGTTGTCATCCTTTTGTCGGTGAAACCTTTTCAGTGACTTACCTGTCTGGATGGAATGACTAGAAGGCTTGTTCCAGTAATTGATATGACTGTTTGTAGCATATGGTCCTAGTTTCACAGCTTTCAAGAGTTACTCTGAGGCTAAAGTCACATCTGCATTAAATCATATGCTGATGACTGATGACATCACCGTTGCCAGCGATGACCCATAATGCCTCTTCCCGACAGTGTTGAGTGAAATATCTCGGCTGGCTGTCAGAGCCAGACACACTGACTCCGAGGGTTGATTATTAAATGTTGTTAAAAGTCATTTAGTGTAAAGTCTCCAAACATGATGTTTTATGATGTATTTAACCCACGCTATCTTTAACTGATTATCAAATGTATAGTATACTCACACAACTCCACTGTTTTGCTTCACAACTACTCTGTCTTCTAAAATTAACTTATAGCTCTGCTTACTAGCTGTGTTCCAGATATACTTGCTAATTAATTCATTGAAGAGTTAAATGAGAATTATAGGGTTGAATGCATCTGTTTTGGACACATTCTGCAGTGTTCATGAGACTATTTGAGTAATTCTGTTCAGGATTTCAGCCAGCCGTTCTCTTACCAGCCAACAACAATACTTCCTGCTGTGCGTGACCATCAATATATGAGAAGCACTGAAAAAAGCTCAAATAAGTCCTCCATTATTTTTTGGCTGCTGTTGGTTTCACCTGGGCAGCCCAGACAAGTGAAATCTATGTGGGGGAAGCACTGGGAGATATCACTCACTAACTAGGAAAACAAAACAAATGTGAGGTGCCAGCAATGCTCGGAAATGTATATTTAAAGATTAATTAAAGTTTAATGTGTACCTTTGGAGCACATCTCTTATACAACCTTCTGTCCCTCTCTGTCTGAGTCATGTCTGATCACCTCCTGAAAGCCTCTGTACACTTTCATCTTTCATTCAACTTGTGTCCTTCTCCTCCCTCTCTTTTCCCCTCCAGCTGACCCCAGGCGGGAAGGCAGCTCAGGCCGGTGTTGGTGTGGGAGACTGGGTTGTGTCCATTGGTGACACCAATGCGGAAGACATGACCCACGTGGAGGCACAAAACCAAATCAGAGCAGCAACAGATGCTCTCACCCTCACCCTCAGCAAGTAAGTCAACTGGCGATGCATGATGCAGCGCAGCATCCTCATGATTGCTCGCCCTCCGTTTTATCTCGGACAAACACAGCAGCATAAATCACCTCAAAACACACACCCTATTTCATTCTTAGAGATGAGATACCATAATATGCTTGGAATTTGTTTCAGTGTGACAGATGGGGTCAAAATGCACTGGTATGATTAAAATGATCATCACATAGCTATTAATCCCGCCTGACCTGTAGCTCATCTCACCTGTATCTGTGCACATCAGTCCACACATATCTGTACAGTCTACCACCTTGAAAGTTTGGTACATTTAAAGTGGACTTTGCTACACAGGGTATTCACTTCTGATGCTTCCACACTCTTTTCTGCCCACATACTAAAGTCGTCCTGACACTGAATGAGTTGTACAGCACATATTGTAAATAAAAGACATTTGCACACATGATTTCAGGCAGATACTGCTAAATATAACACCATTAAAGCTGGATATTGTGTAGGAATGTTCCTGGCCTATACTTCAATGCCAAAATCCAATTTAACAGAAAGAATATTACTTTGCACATCATGTTACAAGTATTTAGTTTTATTTTTCACCCCTTTTGCCTTTTTACACTCTCAGCAGTTTTATACAATAGAAATATAAATCTACTTCTAGCAATCTGGTTTAACTTAGCTCTTTTTTATGTTTCTGCACCCTGGCACTTCTCCACTTTTCCAAATTAGTTTTATAACATGAAAAACATTACTTGTTTAGTACAACTTAAGATAGTCGGTTTGATTGAATTGCATTAATGAAATGAATAAAAGCTGGTTGTGTGAGCTGCACTGACATTGAGGTGGTTTACTGGTCAAGTATTGAAATTTGGTCCCAAATGATAAGGCATTTTGGTTGATGCATAAAAATATCCATGTTCAGTTCCCAGGCCTAGCTCACATTTAAGTGATATAAGGGCTATTCAACCAAAATAGTTCTTGCACAATGATGAAGATGATGGTCATGAGTCCGATGCACTTGAAATGTTATGTGGTTAAACCATTTAGCAGGATCTGTGTATGAGTCTTTGTGTTCTGGTGCAGATCCAGGTCTAGATGCTGATTAAAACCCGAGTGTTGTCATTTTTAGAGGATCAGGTTTAGAGGACTGAGCAGAATTGGCACTGGTATGCACTCCATTATTGCAGTTATATTCTGTCCTCATCATCCCAAAGAGATGAGAGCAAGGTTTGTGTGGCCCTTTTCACTTAAAATTCCAAGCCATTCTTTTTAGGGATGGCTCAGCTCTATAATGGAATTAGAAAAAAAACCCTCATACTTCAGACTAAAACACTTTGTTGTTAAGTGGGAGCCGGGAAAATCTATTTTTCTAAATTTGTTATTTTAATTAGTAATGAATAACCTTCCCACAGGCGGCACTCATATCTGCCTATATAACCTCTGCCAGAAATTTCTGACTGGTAAAGTATCTCCGTAGAGTGCAGCTCAACATCAGGCCTGTAATTATTATTAAAAAAGAAATGATTTTCCTCCCAAAGAAAGACGGTGTGTAATATTTCAAAACCTGAAACCCTTAGAAAATGAGATAGTGTTAAGAAATGGGGATTAACTTTGTTGCTGTCATGGGACTCATTCTGATGGTGTGATACTTAGAGGTACCAAGACTGTGATCACAACTGCACCACAGCTACTTTTCACATGGACTTCACTTTGTTGTTGCCTGCCAATAGTCTCAGCTATAAACTTCTGACGGATCTACTTTGCTCATTTAATTTGCTGAGAGTCAGTACAGCCACGGGTCATTTATACAACTTTGCAGATGAAAGCAGAGCCAGAACCTAAACCAACTGCTTCGTATTCAGAGATCCTGGTGGAAATGTGTACTTCAGCATATGCTTTGCTCCTTAACATTTCCATGGCCTTGAAGTCTCTGTAGATCCCTAGGTCATGTCTATATGAAAAAGAAGAGAAAATAAAAAAAAGATTGCTGAGGAACGCAGAAACATACATGTAACAGGAGAAAAAATAAAGCAGAGTGAGATGTTAATACAGATTTTGAGTTTGACTACTTTCATCCCGTTTGCTGTATGTATCTAAACGTTACTAAATATTCTGGCATGATTTTATGCCCAGGGGTGACGAGCAGTACAGGTTTTATGAAAGATCAGCCTCTATTTCTGTTTTCCATAAAGCTGAGAAGACACATTGCTGATGTTGCATGTGTTTTTTTTCTCATCAGAATGAGGTCATGCACTATATTTCGACCCACTAAAGACCTTAGAAGGAGCGAGGGTGTGGTGCAAGGCAAAGAGAGCTGTGGATTCTGAGTGGAGAGGGAATAAAACTGGAGACGAGATGATTGTGTTCAGGGGATGAGAATGAAAAAGCGGCATCTTGCTCGCTGTTGAGGGATAATAAGTTTGCTGTACATAAACCTGATGTTCCCGTCTGCTTAGATGAAGCGCACACAAACACAGCTTGTTGAATAAACACATTTACTATTTTGACCCTCGGTTGCACGCTGTACTTGTCAGGTATGATATGCATGAAACCTAAGTGTGAATTACATTAACACTGGCGTGCAAGTCTGCTACTTTTACTCATATGTCACTGAAAATATTGTCCACAACAGATCTTAATTTGCACATTTAATTTGCACATAACTCAAGCTAGTGAGGGATTGTCTCAAGTCTGTTCAGCATTAGAGGGGATATTCTCATAGGGAGTGGTGTAATGCTTTCATATGTCTGTAATAAGCCAGAATGTTTACTTAACATCACCAATATTTTTCCTGCACAGTGTGGTTTGCCTCCTCTATTTTTTTTGTTTCTTTGCGGAGTCCGGCTATTGTAAACATTTCACATTCTTCCTCTCTTTTCTACTCTCAGCTCCCTCCTTATGAATCCACAGTCTCTCCTCATGTTCACTCGATCCTTTTGTTTTCATAGTGTAAGACAAGCAAATATTGTTTTCCTGAAACACTTCTCAGAGCGCGGCTATTGTCAGTTTGTCTTTATTCTTTACTTGGCTGTCGTCCACCATTTCATTTATTTCTTATAAGAGAGGAGGACAGCTGCACAGTGATGAGGTATGGACTATTGTTTTACTTTAGCGCCTCATTTTGCTCAACACCAATGATCATCCTCTGCTTCTTTTATGGGGAAAGGTTTAGGATTTACCCAGAATATTTTATAGGGAGTGAATTCAAGAAAAGATGGATGGATTTTTAGCTTCAAAGAAAGAACTCCGCAAGCTATCGTGTAGCATACACACATTTAATAGGTCCATATTTCAGTGTTGGCCCAGAGGCCTGTGGTCGGAGCATGCTGCTGCTCTGTGTGATTCTGATTACAGTATCATGGGAGTTTTCTGTGGAAAAAGTCCTGATTTTATCTAACATCAGCTTGTAAGCCAAGCATGCATCAGCTAAAAGAAGTGACCCTTGAAATGAGACGGGAAATGATCTCATAGAGTGTGCATATTCAGTTTCAGCACAAGTCCAAGCATATGAACTCCTTCCCTGCAACAAAGAATCATCTCCATTTTTTAGTTCAGTTTATTTGCCAGCATAAACAGTCACAGAGCAGTCAACATGCGTGTTCCTTAGATATAAGTGTGGCTCATCAAATTGCGGGTTAAGTGTAAGCCGGCAGGCATAGTGAACTACTATGTGTCACAGTGATTGTCTTAAACAGAGGTGTGACATGCACAGACATGTCAGTCTGCCTTCCCGTCACTCATCTAAATCTGCTTATCTGCCGAACCCTGTTGTCATCCTGTCTTTAACAGTGCTCCATCAGTGACTGAGCTGGCAATGAGTAGTTATTCATTCCTCACTGTCAGAGGAAGTGGGGTCCATTGTTTTGTTCGTGTACAACCTGAGAAAATATTTTTTTTTCTTAACTCCTGTTGTAGCACCATAAAGCATTCAATCACTGGTCATCAAAGGTAGTGGGTTAAGTTTTGTTGTATTAACTGGGTGGATGCCTCTTTGTATAATGAGTAAAATTGCTGTAATTAAATAGTTATTCATCTGCATCCTACCGTTGATTTGGCAGAGCAGGTGACATTGAACTACAGGAAGGGCACTGTGAAGCTGCTCCTTCATCTACTTATTCAATCAGTTATAGGTAACATGCATAACATTTACATGCACTTAAATCAAGTCTGTGTTGCAGCCTGTGTTGTGCATTGGTCATTTGTTGTAGCCAAGCTAATGGTAGCCAGTGTCGCACCTGGTTACTGAGCAGAAGAGATGCATTGAAGATGGGAGTGAGTGAGTGATAGAAAACAAAAAATGTTTGTTTTGTTACCTACACTGACACAAATGTTGTAGTAGTAGTAGTAGTAGTAGTAGATATTTGGGAAATGCGTGAAGGGACAGATGGCAAAAAATTTAACACTGAAGTACAACACCGTTTGCCTTTCTTTTAAACAAATTATTTTTAAAAAATGGACACATCTTTTCCCCTATTAGAATATTTAAGTTTGGATACTGGTGTACCCCAATATACCATTTTACTATAGTTTCTAATGACTGTGCTGTGTCTTTTTGTTCTTTTCCAGAGCGTTCAAACCTGCCGGAGAGCAGAAGGTAAGCCTTTGGTTGTCTAAAACACCACATCACACCTTTGTTTGCGTTCCTATATGTTTGGGCATGGTCTGCTACTGGACTACAGTGACAGAGATTGAACTGGAACTGCTTTGTTCTCATACTTGGCCTCACCAGCGTGTTATGTCACTTTGTGTTTAAATTCATCTGATTCACCTGAGTTACCTCTCACAGAGGCCGTGCACTGTGCATTAGCAAAGCCTCAGTGAGTCGCTAAATTAGTTGTTTGCCAGACGGATTGACACAAATGTTGCTTTTGGAATTTCCTGTAGCTTCCTTTGTTATGCCTTGCACAATCCCTGATGGCGAGAGATTCGAATACACAAAGTATCACTGACAAACCACACAAGTGTAGTTGGAACAGTGCACTTGTGTTATGAACTGATTTGTGCTGTTTTAATAAAGCAGTTGGAGCATAATACCAAAGTCAATGTTTCTTTTTTAGCAGGTGCACTTTGGCAATCTGTGCATAATGCTCAGTGAAAAATCTCATTAGTGAAACGTGTCTGTCAAATATGACAATTTCTCACTTTGAGCATTTTACCACTAGTAGCAGATTACTTTGGCCAATCCTTGGATGACTGCCAACACAAATAAAATGGCTGTGTTCACACTCCTTAAGTACTTCTTCCGTGTACAGAGAAATGGCTGCAGGCTTTGGCAGAGCTGCTTCTGTAGCACTGAGTAATCATTTGCTATGAGAATATGTACGGCACTGAAAGTTGTCTAAACACAAAGCTTGGGATTGTGCAACAGCACGAGGAACTTTTACTGTATGTCACAAATGTATAACTGCATGCTGTATGCTGTGCTGCATTGTCTCCCTGTCTCACACCCTCACAGGACTCACTCGCTCCAGCTTCTGTTCAGCCAAAGTACTCCTTTGCCCCAAGCACAGCCATTAACAAGATGGCGAGGCCATTTGCAGCAGGTGGTGGTAGTCCCAACTCAGGACCTGCTATTAAACCTGTGGCGTACTCGCCTAAACTTAACACTCCACGTTCACAGGGCCGTGCCAGTGTGCAGCAGCCACAGAACGGGTAGGTGGACAAATAAACACTTAATACCTTTAAGAAACAGAATAATGTGGATTTCATAGTTTCATGGTTGTCTGACATTTTGCACTGTAAACTAAGAGTGAAAAATGTTAAATAATTTTCAGTACTGTGTCAGACATTTTAGTTAAAAATGAACATTAGAATCGTTTGCTTAGTCACTGCTGAGATCAACTGTAATCTCTCCACAGTCTGCCAACACTTTAATACAGTAGATGGAAAGCATACGATGATGTTATTACTAGGAAACCCAGCAGTAATATTAGGTTCTCTGAGCTCTGTGATCATCGACCTTGGTCACGGGATATTTAAAAGGAACTGGAGAGTGGTTAAACCTTTTGTCAAAACAGAATAATCATGTCCACTGTATTGTATTTTTGCTGAGGCAGCTGAAGCTCAAGATTTCGATAAGCGCAGTGTGGAAAATTAAGCTCACATATGCAGTTCACCCTGGATGCTTTTAGCCGAAATCCTTTCTAAATTGAACCGAGCAGATGACAGAAACTGTTTGAACCAAGATGAGTCACAGTTTTTAAATGTTTCTCTGGTGTTTTGTTGTTGCCCACTGCAGATGTTCTTGTTTCTCTTAGTATTGATGGTTTCCTTCCCCTCTGTCTCTTTTTGTTCTGTTGTGTTTATTTACGAGTGTTAGAATTTGGGAAATACTCCAAAAGAAAGAATTAAGTTTTGTAACAACACAAAAAAACAATAATGCAGTGGGAGTGATATTATTTCTCACAATGACATTTTACCAGTTTTTGCGACGACATAAATTTTTCCATTTGTTTAGCATTTGACTTTCTCATATGATAGATTAAGTAGAGTATATCAAGAGTCAGTAGATAGAAATCAGTACTGAACAGATTGTAATGTTCATCGTATTAGAAGCTTGTTGTAGTACATATTCAGTTAGTTTGATTTATTTTGAGTAAAACGCTGCTTTGTGCATTGCATTCCATCCATGGATGTGTTTCTAAATTCAGTGTTAGACCTCATATGACCAATGTAATAACACGTCTCCATTTCTATTATGCATAAAATTAAGTAGTGTTTGTGGAAAACTTGTTAATATTTCCTAGGGGTCTAATGGTGCACTCGTTTGTACCAAACTGTTTCGGTTCAGGACCTTCGATACAATACGGAGGTGTACCAAATGAATATATGTAGCCTATGTGAAGAACGCAAACACTCAAGAAGTAGGGTGGCCGCAAGCAGAACCCATGTGCAGGGTTTCCCCTATTCTGCTGTGCTGCCGCGCTGCTGCTGAATTGTCAGCGCCATTGCAAAACAGCAAAAAACACCCACTTTATTCTGAGGCTGGGGCGCCAATAAGGGGGGGTAGACATGACAACAGAGAGTATAACATAGGCACAGAAGCCGGATCGGACGTTCGAATTGTGTTAAGTTTCACTCTCGATTTTTGGTAGTTACGGAGCACCTTCCCCCCATACACCCCCCTCCCCCCTCCTTCACTGGTCTCCTTCACTGTACCGAAAATGAATTGAAAATGTATCAAACCAAAGATCCCTGTACGGAAAATGTACCGAACCGAAATTGTTGTGTACCATTACACCCCTAATATTTCCATTCCTTTCGAAACTGCTTTTTTGTTTATTGGACAAAGTATAAGTCTAGTTCTGTGTGACATTTGTACTCATGGTCGGATCTCCTCCATCTTTCTCACGCCGTTCTCCATTTGTGCAAGACATTTGTTAAGGATGTTTTATAGACCAAAGCTGTAAAAAGAGGTCTTTTTTTTTCTACCTTCACTTCAATAAGAATTTCTACTAAACTAACTCCTACTACAGCAGTTACATAAAATAAATGTCAAGTTTTATTTTAGTACTAACTTCGTAGACTTTTTACAAGGTTTCCAGGAATCCTTTAGAAATCATTCTGAATGGTTTTCTCGAATGCAGATTGTGTGTCCTGCTCTCTGGGAATAGGCCGGTCTGGATCTTGTAATGTGGGTCATGGTAGTGGTCTGAGTGCAGCCGCTGTTGAGATGTTGCTGTATTTAGCCTCACTCATAAATTCTGCTGAGTTCTAACACAGCTTTTACTGCCCCAGTGCTGGATTATTTAAGGACCTTCACCTCAGAGAGCTCTCATATGGTTGTGAATATCCTCTGCAGATGTCCAAAACAAGGCTCTTTCACCACCTTTGACAAAGAATAGAGTGTAATTAGAACTGTCAGCCCAGTTTTGATGAAGACATTGTTGAATGTCTCTAGACGATGCACAGTTCAATATAAACCGTGTTTGGGCTTGTCATACTAAAACAGGTTTTGTGTGAGAGTTTACTCTGACATCACACTGCGTCACCGCTGCAGCCAGAGCAGGTTTTGTGCCAAATCTAATGAATCATTTTGGGTCACAGTGATAATAGTCAGATTTGACAGGCCAACAATGCAGCCTTTCTCTCTCCGAGCCTGTTGATAACAGCATGTTTGTTTTCACTTGTGCATGTGTTCTGCAGTGTTCCACTCTTGTGTACAACCTCCGTCCTTTATTGATGCGTTGTTCTGTTTCTCCTCCACAAAACTTCACTTTGACCTGTTTCTTTTTTGACTTTTCTTTTTAACTCTGCAGATGGAACCTGTTGGCAAGTTAGTAAAATCTTTTCTTTTACACTTCACTCTCACCCTTCATTACAGTGTCTCCCAACATGTTTCTCTTAGGCCCAATCCCAATTCACCCCTTGGCCCTCCCTCTTACCCCTACCCCTCCATTTTGCACGTTCACCTGTAGGGGTTGAGGTGTCCCGATTCTCAATGAGTCGTAGGGGAAGGGCTAAGGGGGAGGGCTGTTCCTCAAAACAGACATTTTTCAGGACCACACTACAATCGGAGAGGTGTGAGAAATCTCCCGTAATTTTGTTCGAATCATCAGCAAGATGGAGCTAAACACAGCTAAAAAGTACAGCAGTGTGATGAAAGAAACACACAAATGTACGTATTTTCTTTGTAAACAACTTAATCATTTGATTGACCATTAAATGTCATTTCAATGTGTTATAGACTACATTTCTGCAGTTTGCGGTTGATAGCCGCAAAAAGATGCCCAAAGCCCATGGAACAGACACAGTTACAGCTGCTGATGGCATGATGAATTCTTTCAGAAACAGAGTGTCTGTTTATAGTGGCATCGATGACTGCTGATGACGTAACAGGTCTCAAAGGGTTGTCTCATTTCACAGGGGAATATTTCAACCCCTACCACTTACAACTCTGTTTCAAGGGGTAGTGCTAAGTGCAAGGGCCAAGGGGGAGGGCCAAGGGGTGAATTGGGATTGGGCCGTAATGTTTTTTCTGAGAATGACTTTAAGAAGCTTGAAGGTGAGATTATACAGTCATTTACTAGTCAATAATGGAACAAAATATTGTGTGTGTGGGTTGCAGAAATGTTTTCTTGCTTTGCTGTTAATCATCTGGGAGCTTAGAAATTTATAACTCCCACTGCTCTGTTAGAAACCATGTTAGTAGATGGTAGTTAAAATAATTCATCTCTTAACCCATAAAGACCCAGGGGTACTTTTCTGGCCGTTCCCAAGTGAATTTTTTTTCGATATTTAACCTTTCTTAAGGGATTTATCAACATTTATTGCAATGTTATCCTCTTTATTTTTGTTTTTTCAGTGTAAATCATGTATTTACCTATATTTAATTCACTGATCATGTAGGTGTTCTTTAAAGCTCAGAGTAAATTCAAAGGTTATTATATCAAAACAGAGAAAACTGAAGAAAAAGTAAGGCTATTTTTTTTTTTTTTCAGAAATATGTCATTAACTGAACATAAAAATAAGTGTCTCCATCCATCGTCATTGATCCAATTCCATGGGTTTTACTGGTGAATCAATGTTGTAGAAGATGATGGTGTTTCCATGTTCATTATTGAGCCTCTGAACGTCCAAATGGGTCATATCTGATGACCATGAAAAGATGACAAACTGCATTTTACATCAATTATTTACATGTATTAATAGGATTAGTGGATCAACAGGTATTTAACAGTTGACATCAGTAGGTGGTTTTGGTTGACGGTGGACGTTTGGGTGTTTGTGGGTTAAACAGTATCATCCATAGTGTCATTCGTAGTGTTTTATAAGTCATTTAGGAGACATTGTTGTGGGATTAGTATGACTTAAAGCTTGATACTCATTTATAGTTAGTGTTGTGTTCATTAGAGTCCTTTCTTTTCTTTCTTAACTTCACATCGTCTGTCTATATTTGATCTTTGGTCTCTTCTTCAGGGCTGAACCAACTTACTATGATGATATATACCAAGCATCCAAGTAAGGCGTAGTTGCATGCAGACTGGTTTTTCAACTTAGTTTAGTTTTGTTGTGATAAATATGACAGACGAGCTTGAGTAGATTGACAGATTGTTTTTTGCAGAACAGAAATGGTAGCTCATTAGTAACCATTCATCATGTATTCTTTCTTGGTTTTTGATGAATGCATGGAGCTGATGGTCTGCTTTTGTGTTCAAATATGTTTGTTTGAGACTTTTTTTCTGCTGTTTCTTGATATTCATAAAAGTAGTTTTGATATTTAACATTTTTTCCTCACAACAAAACTGTGTGTTATAGCCTGACAGCCCCTCTCCTGTCAGTTCTAATGACTGCAAAATATATGGTCTTTAATGAGGTAATGTGCATTTATGAGAGTCTATAGTGTGCCCGTGAGAAATGCTACTAATGGCTGTCCATTACTTTGCTCAATGCGTGACTGCGATACCGAGCGGTTTTCCATTATATTGCATGATCTGTTCAGGATGTCCTCTATTTTCAAGGCCGCCTGATTAGCTGGGTTGGTGTGAGTGGGTAGATGGGGTTGTGTTAACCACACCTACCGTATGCTGCTGCTGGGTGTGTGTGTAGGCACGGCCTCAGGATGGAGAACATGGCCTGTTTTATCCCCAATGACCGCAGCAAGAAGAGGCTGATCGAGGACACAGAGGACTGGCAGCCGCGCACTGGCACCACCCAGTCCCGCTCCTTCCGCATCCTGGCCCAGCTCACAGGCACCGACTTCAGTAAGTCGGGCCCGAGGCCTGGCGCAGTCAGGACCGTGACGGGTTTCTCTGTTAGATCAGGTCTAGTCCTCAGACAGATCTGCTGATCTGATGTGATCCGATCATAGTGAGAGTGACAGTCAAATGAGTGACATCGCAGCAGGTAGATGACAGGGACGTCCTTTTTTAAATGCAAGAGCCTCAAATGTCTGCTGGGTTGTCATATTCACTGACAGCATTGCAGCTTTTTTCCATAACTATAATAGTCTGACAAATCAGTTATTCATTTAGATGTGACATTCACAGCAGAAACGATGTTAAGTATGGGCCAAACTTAGTAAGGACTCATTACAGGAAAAAAATTCCAAGGACTCTTTCATAATCATAACACAGATTAAGAATGCATTTGTACTCTCAGGTGCCATTAGCGTTATCTGAAATATTTTCAGCCTAAATTATTCAGACATTTTTCAAGATGATAAACAGAAACACACCAAATAGAATACAGTTAATGGCACTTACAGTAAATACTTTCAAATATAATTTAATTTTATACAAATTTTGACTGGAATATTACAAAGACTGGAATAGTTGTAATAAATTCAAATATTTCAAGTTACCAGACTGAAGCTGATTTTGAGTAAGTGCTTCAACTGTGAAACCTAAAAATAATGGATATAATAGACTTTTTGCTGCTTATCAAGCCATTAGCAGAAAGCTTTAGTGATTAGTCCTGTTGCTTCAGAATATACTTCCCATGCCTGGCACCTAGCTATCCTGTTAATACACCATAGTGAGCAGCAGGACCAGTTCAGTCACAGTGTCAGTGAGATCCCAGCTTCTGTTGGCTCTATTGAAATAATGGACACTGTATGCTTGTTTTACTGGCACAAATGAGTCTTAAGTGTAGATAATGCACCTTTGATTATACATGGTTCCCTACGTCTCGCTTTAAGAACCACTGAAGTAGAGGATTAACACCTAAAAGAACAAAACCATTTAATTTACTTGTGTATTAAGTGGGATGTGGTTCAGTGTTTGATCGTCTGTGAAAGTGGAATATGTGGATTCAGTGAGGGATTCTGATGTGTCTCTCTCCTGGATCTCTCAGTGCAGGACCCCGACGATGAAAACATGAAGAGGTCCAGGTAAAAACTGAATGCTGTTTTGTCTCTGTACGGTGCTGTTTGTTGTTGTGTTTGTGCACCTGAGAGCGGACATTCACATTTACATGTAGTCATATCTAACTGAAGGAATTGTACTGCATGTGTGTTGAACGTCCTTTTTATCATTAGTAAAAGTTTAGTTTACCTCCTTTCCTGATCACTTAATTTTTTACATTCCATTCCTATCGTATCTTTATTCTGCCTGTGCACAAGTGTTCTTCCTCCACATCTTTCAGTCTTAATTTTTTTGTGCATTTTACTGCTCTCTCCTACTCCCTGTTCTCACCTCTATATTCTGTTTCCCTCCTGTCTGTCTGTTTTATATCTGTTGCTTGCAATCAGGGAAAAGTTCCTCACTGAGATTCAGAGTCCTCGCTATGCCCGTTTGAGGGATTGGCATCATGACAGGTCTGCTCGTGCCCTCAATATCAAATCCTGAGCAACATCTCGGGCGCCACAGGATGCAGAGTCCAGTCAGAGCCTGCTAGCGATAGCAACACCGCAACCACTACGTGAAGATAGCCGACCATCCAATGGCAGTTAACATTAACATTCAGATCAGGTGAAAAGGAGGTTTTGGGGAAAAAAAACCAAAAGCAAACCAGAAGTTAAAGTAATGTAGCCAAGATGACAAAGCCCAAAGTGGAACCTTGCATACTGAGCCTAAGTGTAAGAACTCCCTCTGAATTTCAGACTTGATGATTGTTGACAACACTGTGGACCACTGTGTCTGTGGCCCTATTTTCCATTTCACACTGCGTTACTTGGAGTAAGTTAGTGGGAAGATGGGAAGGAGGGGTCTCAGCAGTGGGAAGCGCCTTTCTGTTTGTTATTCTTCTTCTTTGATTGTGAACTTCAGACTCTTCTTTGATCCCTCTCTCTTTCTCTTTCTTTGCCATTTCCATTTATTGACTGTATCCTTTTAGACTTTTCATTTCTGATCCCCTCATCTTGTAGGCTTCTCCAACTATTAAGAAAAACAAGGAAGATAAATCTGTACTTGTGTTTTTTCTGCTGTCATCAAAAATATAAAACATCTGGAAAAAAAGAAACTCCTTGCTCCTCTGGTCTTTCTTCAGTGTTTCTCTTTCTGCTTTTTGTCAGGGTTCATAATCAACTCCTGTTTCCTTTTCTTCCTCCATTTGAGTCAAAACCTAACATCGTATCTACCCAGTACAGTGAACAAAAATCTATACAGGCATGAATTAATGGGAGGGCCGGCTGGAAGATCAGAGTTCAAGGTTTACTTTTATTGCCTCTGAGAGAAAATTGTTGTGCAGTCAGGTATAAAACAACAAAAGGGATACACGCATTCATGGAGTGTGGAGGTGCTCAGTGAATAATGTGGTTCATTGCACCAAGCTTTCAGTTGTATCGAAGTATATTTACCACATATTAAAAATGAATGTAAGCATGACAAAATTCTACACTGCGACTCAATGAAAACACATCATGTTGAAGATTTGAAAATATTTTACTATATATCCTGAAAAAAAATAATCAATGTCTCAGTGTGGGCCCTTTGTGGACACTGCTTATCATACACAGCGGCCATGGCCTGGTGGTGCTGGACGAAACTGGCAAATGTGGATTGATTACAACTAAACTGGTTCGCTACAGCTCTGGGATACATGATGACATTCCTTATGTGTGAGGCTCGGCATACTGAACATTACAGAATACTGTACACTATATTTGGGTTTGGCTTTATATATAGACTGTCTGTAAAGAGATGTCCAATCCTTAATTTCTATCCTAACAGTAAATGTGAACAATGGCATGCTTTTGACTTTTGATAAATACATCAGTCATTGAAATGTGAAATCTCAGACTATTGTGTCTAGACTTAATGAATGCGGCACATCATGAAAGGCACAGACAAGATAGTTTACAAAAATAAATAAAAATGGTGTAATGTGTTTTCATTGACTGTCAGTGTATTTTTAGAGGTCAACCAGTTGTTGTGGGCAGGACAGAGAGGGTTGGTGTGTTTATTTATGCATTTAGATCCTCTTCAGTTACTACTTTATTAAGAGTTTTTGTTCCTGGGGATTGAAAGGAAGACCAAACAAGACATTCATACATTTTGTTGACGGCAACAACACGAAATAAAACATGCAATATTTAATTACAGCAAATAATAGAATTATTTGGTTGGATATAATCGGAAATTGTTACATTAGCAGATATCTCCACGTTGTGATCACGTGTAGTCTGAGCTGATGTCCCTCTGAATGATGGCTGCTTTTAATTTCTTTTTTAAGCTAATTTGGGTTAAATCTAGTGGTCGACTGTTCCATATTCATGTGACCCAGTTTTCTTTTAAAGCATTAATTTTTGGTAAAGGTAATATGTCTGGGATCATAACTGTCTGTCATTTGTCAGTGAGTGCATTAGTATGTTTTAACCCAGTTTTATTCTTATAAGCTGAACCAGACTGTGTTTTCTTTAAACTCATCCATGACATTGTGACATGCATTCCCTCTACACTGTTTCTCATTGAAGGATTCAATGACAAATTGCCTGCAAGTTGGAAATAGATCTGTATAACGTGCCATTTGCATGAAATACAACAGATAATAATAACAGCAGATTATTTGCCAAATTGCAGTCACCACCATATGACATTTTGTCAGTCGTCACAGTCAGATATTTGCAGAACTGCCTTAATGTAACCTCCTCACTGTGGAAGGTGACAGATGTCAGCGGCTTCTTGCTCCAAATGAAATCAAAACCAGATGCTTTGTCTGCCTCCACTCCTCCTCGATGCTCAGGTTGATGCATCCCACAGGAGAGGAAACAAAAAACAACAGGTGAATCTGAAATCAGAGGTGTAAAAAGTGAACAGGAAGTGTCAAGGCAGCGTTCCATGGGGTGCCACTCTGCAGCATGTCCAAAAACAGACATTGGAAGTAAAGAGGAGGAAAGAAAAAAAAAATCCTGTGTGTTTTATGTAGTATTGGTGCACCTGCTTCACACTGAACCTCTCGCCTTGCAGAAGTGAAAGGTGGGGGTGGGGGTTGAAAGCGGTGAAAATGTCAAGAAAACATGATCCGGGCTGCTCCAGGTGGGAATAAACCGTGCAGAGGATGTACTTTAATTTGCACCTGCAACCTTCATCAGAGTGAGGTGCAGCCAAACAAATGTTCTCAGAGGAGGGTGTGAAGCCAGCGCCACCAGTACCATTGTCTTGCAGGGAAGCACGACATGGGAGCACATTCCAGGTCGCCGTGTTGACCACAGTGTTATTTTGTGAGTCGTTAGGTAGAATCCCAGAAGACCGTGTGGGTGGAGAGCAGCTGACCCAGGGTCTGTGTGTCAAACAGGCTGAAACAGAGTTGTTCTGTCCTTTGTTTGACCTGGCCACTGGAGATCCTTCCCACTCTACCACCACTTTTAACTCAATCTGTTTTGTTGCAGTTTCTTTGCAATCTCCTTGTGGGTGTGGGGGGGTGGGAGTTGGTGGGCTGCATTTCCCACCTTAATTCAGAAAGATTGAACTTCCTCTCCGTTAGCAGCCCTGCAAGTCTTGTTACTGCAAAGGGATTTAAAGCAAAGGGTATGCTGTTTTGAAAATAGCACACTGTTTTTACGCTTGTTGCTAGATTGCTCCCAGCTGTAGGTGTATAACTTCCACCTCTGTAACTTTTTGTCTTGCATTGTTTGGATTTTGTAGGGTATAATTGATAGGCTGACTTAACCTGAATCAGGCGATGCTACAGAACAAGTCTTTTTCAGGATAATTCCCTTACATTTTCTTCTCTTTCTTTGCAAATGAGAAATTATTTCATCATCTTTCATTAGTGGATTGTAGATGGCATAGTTGATGATGTAAACATGATAGATGCCTAAGGCGCTGTTATATTTGTTCCCAAGATAAGACGTCTCCAGAGCTCACTGTCTTGGCTCAGAAGTTGTTTTTCTGTCACAGTCATGGTTTGAAGATTTTCTGAATATAGTTACGCTTGCTGCGGGTAACAGAACTTTGAAATGTAGAAACAACTCTTTATTTCAACTGTTCTACACATGCAGGCTTCAAGGGAACCTCCTCTGCATCCATATCTGACAGCTAACTCTGTGACTGATGCCAATCAATCTAAGAGTGTGTCGAGGTCTCCCGCTGCTGTCATTAGAGGCAGAGCTCTTAAAGCCCGGGTTAAAAGAATTCACTGATTTTGTTTCTGAACATAAAACTGTGAGGCACAAAGTATTGAGTTGAGGAGTTAAAGAGTGTTGTGTAGGATTCTTGGGATGGGACCGGAAATCACAGATCGCTGGTGCACTGGAGCAAAAATGATTATGCCCCCCCCCCCCCCCCCCCCCCCCCCCCCAAACATAAAATGAAACCTAGAAAACGTTAGCATCAGTGATTCTCCTGCTCTAATAACAGTCAGCTACATAAGACTGGGAATACACAGATGAATACTATCCTCTATATCAGGGGTGTCAAACATATGGCCTGCGGGCTAAAACCAGCCCCCAAAGGGTCCAGTCCGGCCTGCAAGAGGAATTTGTGCAAAAAATGACTGACAACATTAAACATCAAGGGTGTTGAACTTGTTTTAGTTCAGGGGCCTGATGTGATCAAGTAAAAGAAAAGCAAAATAACTTAGAAGTAATGAGAACAAATTTTCTCCTTAGTTTAATGAGAAAAAAGTTAAATTACTTTATAAAAAATATTAGTGCTGTCAAACAATTAAAATTTTTAATCAGGTTAATCACAGGGTTGCTGTGGATAAATTTGAAATAATCACGATTAGATATTAATTTTTAATCTATATTAATCATGTTTCATTTTGCATGCGCAAACAGACTTATGAAAGAAGGGAATAAATATGCATTTAACGTGTTTGTTGCAAGAATCCCTAACTAACGTGTGCTTTGTGTTAATGTGGTATTTTAAGATGGAAGTGCTTCGGTACATAATACTTTATATCCGTCATGGGGGGTTTTTTGTCCTCATATTTCCATCCAGAGGGCCAACGTGCTGTTTAGAGTCTTCCATCTTTATGGGTTGGTTCTGCTGCCTGTCACTACCAGATCAACTGCCCATTTGTGCATATGCGACAAACTGCCCCAAATGTGTTGCCAGAAACGTTCAGAGTCATTCTGCGCTGCATATGGGTTAATTGTGTTACAGTTTTTAATTAGATTAATCATGATGATGGCTTAATCTGTGTTAATGCATTAATTTTGACAGCCCTAGAAAATGTTAACATTTTTCACAATAAAATGTGAATAACCTGAACAAATATGAACCTGAAATTTGTAAAAGAAAAATAAGTGGAATTTTAACAGTATTCTGCCTGTTATTAAATGTTCTGTGCATTTGTAGATCCACTATGATCTCCAAGTTATGTTAATAATAAGATGAGACGTGATATTGTTGAAATTGCACTTATTTTTCAGAAACAATTTAAGGTTGCATGGTTCAGGTTTTAATGTTTTCATAATGTAATTTTACTTTTTTCCACTCCAAAATAATAATTATTTATAGGTTATTATGCTTATAATTTCACTGGTCCAGCCCACTTGAGATCAAATTGGGCTGTATGTGGCCCCGGAAAGTAAATGAGTTTGACATCCCTGCTCTGTATAATATATATCAATAGTCTAAGTCTATTCTTAAGTTTTGTTAACTTGTATAAACGGGAGGGAAAAAAATTATGTTGCGGGCAGAGGAACATGGCTGATTCTGGGTCAGTGTCAATAAGAAGGCACCTACCGATTTAAAAAAAAAAAAAAAAAAAACGTCTAATTTAAGGAAAATTATTGCTTAGATTGACATCTATATTAGCCCATTTCTAAATTACTGTCACAAAGCATGGAATCTGTTGAAAGAAATATATTTTTACATAAAGTATTGATGTAAAACCCCGTCTTACTTGTCTAGTGTAGTTTGTCATAGATGAGGACTCAATGGGTCTGTGGATATCGAAGCTTCTAGAAACAAATTTTCATTTTTCTATGATTATATTAATACAAACTAGAAGAAACACTGAAATCCAATGAAAGAAAGCTGGTCATTATTTTTCTACACAGTGGGGTAATGACATCTGGTACATTAATCAAAATTTTTTGATTGCTGATGTGTGATTCATTTATTTTAGGCTTCATAAATATTTGAACAGATGATTGCAGTTTTTCCAATAGCCTCCATGCCAGTGCCAAATTGCATTACTACACTAGACAAATACATCTTCTTACTTCTTTTACTTTACTTTATTAATACTTCTTTTATTTTAATCAGTCTGTTTTCACATTACCATTTTTTTCCCTAAAATATGCTATATAAGCTTAGTTTTTCTTAAAATGATGAGATCCTGAAATAAGATGTTTTCTCTAGTACATTAGAAGGTAAGAAGTATTTTTTTCTTTAGTGAATCCAGGGTGTTTCTGTATCAAACACATATGCCATTTTCAGGCCAATACTGAGTCCAATAAAGCTGCTACACAGAGAATGTTCTTCCTCTTCTTTGTAGTTTCACAGCAGTTGGCGTCCTTTAAGTTGCATCACTGCCTCCTTCTGGATTTGATCTTCCACTATTGCACTGTCTGTTACAGTCCTGTAATTAGTCCAGTTGCTTCAAAAAAATCTAAACATCAATCTGACAGAGCATCTGTTGCAGGTCATATTAGTACACTCAGGGAAGGCTCATTCCCTGTGTTGCTGGTGAATACTGCTCATTTTTATATCCACTTATTTTTAACATTATGTCATATACTTGACAACTTCTTGATCATTTGAATGTGTGAGTAGTTAATAACACGTTTTCTTTCAAACACAGGATGCATGTTTATTATTGCTTTACAGGGTCTTTAACATGATTCGATTCAGTGGCAGAATGTCTTTACTGAATGCACATGATGGTGCTCCTTGGTCACCATTGATTATGAGAATTACATACATTCGCTGAGTGGTAACCATGGTTACAGAGAGCTTTGTGCATGTGCACCTTTTCTAATTAGTCATTTTCTCCCTACAGCCTGGAGCCAACTCCCTCACCTGCCAAGGCCCAGGCTGCAAATAAACCAGATGGTGAGTTTCTGCTCCTGCTGATGCGTAAAAAGAAACCCAGCAGGATCCAGCACTGAGCCGGTAGAGGCCCTGCTAATAGACTCTTATTAAGTGTCAATACATGAGGATCGGCAGCAACAACATGACACACAAAAGTGTCACAACAGACATCTGGAGGGAGTAGATATTACCTAAAAATGTGCCCCTCCCCCCCATCTGTGAAATTATTCAAAGTCACAGCCAAGTTTTTGCAAGCGCTGCAAACACATCACCTTTGGTTTTTCTGGCCCAGGCTCCAAGACAGCAGCTGCAGCTGCAGGCAGCGCCGCTCCATCCAGTCGACCACCGTGGGTCACAGACCCCCATTTCGCCGACCGTTTTCACCCAGACAAAACCAGCACTGTTGTGACCCAGCACCAGCAGCCGGTCCAGCCCACGCCCATGGAAAACCGGAGCTCCATTGTGCAGGCGGCACAGCAGGCACCCGAGGACAGCGGGAGGACCCCTGTATGTGGCGCCTGCAACAAAATAATCAGGTGGGAATACACAGCTACTGCACTTTGATGGTTTCATTTTGTATTTTGTTGTACAAAGAAATAATATTTGCACCTGTCAAATCTTGCAAAAGAAGTGACAGATCAATTTAGACACTTCATAACAAATGGTGTGTCTTCTTCTGATTAAATCAGTCAGCATGATTAGAATCATTTAGAGACGTCTTGTTAGTACCATGGAGACGGGCATTACACTTACTTGGATCTTAACACACACGGTTCACAGATAATATGAAAAATAGCTGTTCTAATTCTGGCCACAGTTACGGCAAAAGGTCCTCAGTAGAACTCTGGAAAATATCATCTGGAAATGTCCACATTCAAGGTGTTAACTGTATCATATATCTAACTATATCAGAATTGTGTTGCGTATACAATGACAATAAAAGGAATCTTGAATCTATGCTAAAAATATGAGTTGCATAATTTGAGTGGTTTCTGAAGTATAGACAATGTAATGTCTATACTATTTATATATCTTTCTGTTTTTCTGAATCTTCATCACCATGAATCAGCCATAAAAATAGTCTCTTATTGATGTATGATTCATAGAAGGGGATGAGTCATCACCAGTTCACTTTAATACTGGGAGGGTATTCTTACCATCCAAGCGTAGCGGGACAAATCATAAACAAAGACACTGCAGACTTTGTTTATGAAAAAAAAAAACAACTTTCCCACCCAGTCCGGATGTGAATTGTCTTTATTCATTTCTGTTTTTGTTGTCGGCATATGAAATGCACAGCAGTGTGTGTTTATCATCTGTTTTCTTTTTCTTAATATTGTCATTTTTATTAATAAGAATAAGAAGGAACTCACGGCGAGCAAATATCCACTGTTGGAGCCAAAATACATTTTTGTTTGTTTATTCCTCTTTTTTATTTTGACTTTAATTTAATAATTGTTTAGTGGGTGTGCCTGTAATGATTGCCACAGGGGCATCTCATCATAGGTGTTGGTTTGGGTGTGGCAAACTTACATATACCTGCTGTGTGAGGTGGGCAGTGTGTGTGAGGACAGCCCCAAACAATTTTCAGACTGTGAAACCGTGGATTGAGTTGGTTGGTGTTTTCAGTGTTTTCTTTTGTGTTAAAGAGCCTTTTTTGTTTATTTGTTGAACGGATATGGAAAGACAGTTGTCACTTATAATGAACTCTTGGACTTGATATTGCTGAATCAATGGATTGGCATGTCCAAAGAAGACAAAGAAACCCAGCCAGACATTCATTTATGCACGTGTCGAAAATGCAACAGGTTGAACCCTTCCACACCGTAGTAGTGGCTAAAGGTAAAGCCACTACATCCACCAAGGCAACTAAATTTACCACTCCAACATACTGGGAAATGTGCTCAACATTTTAATTTTGGAAAACAACAGTTTAAAGGTACCAGATACATCAGAAAATCATCTTCTCTGACTTTCAGTATATTTGTGCCACTTAATCTGTACAATGTATGTGAAAAATTGGAAAGAAGACGATATGATTTTTTTAATATTGGCAAAAGGGACTTTTTCAGGACGCTGACGTTTGACGTGGGACAACCTTTAATTCTCTGTAGTTTGAAAATAAGTCAGGATGGCTTGGCCAAAATTTCAGACAATAGACTGCTAACAGACAGACAGACCCCGCCTCTGCAGGAGTTACATAAAAGAATTAAAGTTTTTTTCTGCAACATAAATGAAGTGAATGAAAATAGAATTGCAATTTAACTTTCATTTCAAATCCACAAATGAAAAGGCAACAAGTACATTTAGCCAAGAATTGATTTTTCTTTTTGCTATATTGAACCCGTTTTTCTTATCTATTAAAAATAAAGTGTTCTACTCTTATTACTGAAATACAAATTGCCTCGCCACACGCTGAAAGATTCCCAGCAGGCAGCAGCAGCAGCTACTTCTCACCTGCAAGCTTATCGTCATCAGTCACATTCTTATTAACAGAGAATAATAATAATAATAATAATAATAATAATAATAATAATAATGATAATAATAATAAAGGCTAAAATAAGGGCTTTGTAAAACTTGTGTTAGAGTGGTGTTAATGCTGGTCATATCCTCCAGCAGATCCAGTAGTGTATTTTTGTCCTCTATAGGGGGCAAAAGTTTCACAGCTTTACTTAAAAAAAACAAAAAAACAAAACGTATCCACTACAAAGGACATTCCATTAAAAAAAAAAGTTTACTGTTTCCAATCACAGTTATTATTGAATGTAAAAAAGCCAAACCTTTTACTTGAGCCTATGTTGAGTTGTGTGTGTTTTCCCTGTGAGGTTCAATCTCTAGTGATAATGTGGTGGGTTTTTTCCACAGGGGGCGTTACCTGGTAGCACTGGGACGGTCCTGGCACCCGGAGGAGTTTACGTGTTCGCAGTGCAAGGCGGTCCTGGAGGAAGGGGGCTTCTTTGAGGAGAGGGGGTCTGTCTACTGTACCAGCTGCCACGATAACAGATACGCCCCGAACTGCGCCAAGTGCAAAAAGAAGATCACAGGGGTAAAGAGGCGCTAAGGCGAACACAAACCAGAACCTGTTTGAAAGAGGACATTCATTCTGTTTCACACATACGAAAATATGCATGAAAAATAGCTCTAATTCATCATCGGCTGATAACCTTTTCCTCGTCTCTTCAGGAAATCATGCATGCCCTGAAGATGACCTACCACGTTCAGTGTTTTAAGTGTGCAGCCTGCAAGACTCCCATTAGGAACCAAGCCTTTTACATGGAGGAGGGAGAACCCTACTGTGAGAGAGGTAACACACTGAACTGCTGAACTGTAGTACTTGGCACATTCACAATATGGACAAAAGTATTGGGACACGTTGAATTCAGGTGTTTTTCTAACAGGGGTCTGGGATACAAAATAATGACAAATGTCATGATATAGTTTTATATTGTGATAAATGTCATTGCGTTAGTTAGTGTTGTTACCTCTGCCAAGGAGGTTATGTTTTTGCAGGCGTTGGTTTGTCTGTCTGTCTGTCCGTGTGCAAGATAACTCAAAAAGTTATGGACAGATTTGGATGAAAATTTCAGGAAATGTTGATACTGGCACAAGGAACAAATGATTAAATTTTGGTGGTGATCGGGGGATGGGGGGCCACTGATCTTGCCTTGGCGGAGGTCTGCGCTCTGAGTGCTTTTCTAGTTTAAAATGCTATCTTTGCTTCCAAAATGCCTCAGAGATGGTTTTTACTTCATTTCTCTCAACATTGATTTTTTTTTTTTTTTTTTTGGATGTTTATATCTCAAATCAGCATGAGCAGCACATCTAACAAGCTGTAGCCATGATGTGTCCATATAGTTTATAAACATCAATAATTCCGGAAAGTTTAATGGGAGATTTTTCTTCCTAAGTGAGATGTGAAGAAAGTAGATGGTAAGTTGTGGCAGAAAATTATTATTTACAGTCAGAGCATGTAAATATGCTTTACAAATTTAGAGGTAGAACATTTAAAATCATAGTCATGGATTTAAAAAAATCAATGCTGAGAGAAATTAAGTTAAAAAACCATCTCTGTGGTATTTTGGAAACAAAGATAACAATTTAAACAAAACTAACCAATGCAATGATGTTTATCCCAATATAAAACTATATTATGACATTTGTCATTCTTGTTTTGTAACCCAGAACCCTGTTAGAAAAGAAACACCTGAATACAAAGTGTCCCAATACTTTTGTCCATATAACCCAAACACAGCAAATAAAACCATTTAAACCTAATAATGTGTGAAGCTGTGACTAGAAGAACTTTTGGATATCTTTTCCTAACATTCACCCTCCAGCCTGTCTAATACAGATGTCAGGATTCCTGTGTAAAAATCAGCACATGAAGGCCAACATTTTAAAGACATAATAAAAAAAGTGTAGCTGAAATGAACAATAACCTTATCTCAGTGCGTTTCACTCATTCACATGATTAAATGCAGCAGCTCCTGTTTCGTGAGATCTGCAAGCAGATGAACAACACTTCGCTTTCTGAGTTTGATAAAAATGTAACTCTAAACCTCAGGTGAAAGCAGGCTGCATTTCAAAGTATCGCTTCAATTTAAAAAAAAAAAAAAAGAGAGATATATGAAAGAAGGCAAAGCATGACCCAAATCCACTGTGTGCAGAATAAGTGTCAGAGCCAGCTGACAATATTTCAACCCGTGTAAGCCTCCTGCTAACTCTGCACTTGGATCAGGCTTTACACATTTATCATGAATCTGCAGCGGGCCTTTTGTACTTGCATGAACAGAGGGAAACGTGATGCGCTGCCACACGGCGTTACCTTTGTGATAGAGCTCGGACAAAGATGTCACCGATTCTTTACAGTGTTATAAGACAAATTTAAAAAAACACATGCCCCAAAAACGCACAGCCACAGGGTGATGCAGAGGTCTCACCCACTGTTATTTTGTGATAAACACATTTTTTGTAACACTGCAGGGCCTCCTCTTTTGTTTCCGATGAATCATTTTCATATTTTTATCACATGATTTGTAAAACATTGCATTGTTATATTATTGCTGTGAGGCTTGGCACCGGGCCTACATTATGAATTTCTGGCTGCGTAGCACAGTCAATCATAAAGTGTGATGTTTTCATCTGCTCTAATCTATTTAGCACCAGTTTACTCCATACATTTCTCTATTGGATTTTATGAATGGTGTGTGCTCTTCTATTATGCTGTAAATGATTTAGCGGGGCTGCGTGCTTCTTGCTCACTTCTGAGGACTGCTGCTTTATCAGAGCTCCAGCCAGAACCTGAGTACTCATACTCTGAATAATGCCTTTAGTGCTGATAAACATTCTGCTGCCTCAGCATCTTTCAGGGATTGTGCCGCTCTCTCCTACTCACTCTTGAGGAGCGGCATTATAACCTGACACTTTCCCCAGAGCCGCTGTGATGAAAGAAACTGGCAAATCCAGTTAAGTATCTGGAGCAATTTCCCCTCATCCTAATCCCTCTCTTTACGCTGTGGAAGGGCACCGGCGCACAGTGGGCGGACCAAATAATGTAAACACCAAAATATCCAATGTCCAATGAGGAGAAGGGAAAACGTCTGGCACCGACCGTCTTTATCGCAGACATTCACGTCTGAAAAGTGCGTGAGCGGCGAGAGTTTTCTCATTTTGTAGCTGAAAAGCACAACGTCTCAAAAAGGTTAAGTGATGTTTACATCTGACTGTGGAGGATGTGAAGGACGCTCAACTCCAACCTGAAGAGGATAAAACCATTTTTAGAGCCCGTCGAAGGTCGTGTATGTGTGTGTCGTTTGTGTGTCTTGTGTGTGTGTGTGCATGTGTGTGTGTGTGAGTGAGTGAGAGAGTGAGTGAGTGAGAGTGAGAGATACACAGATCTAGTGTCTGATTTAATGCAATCACTGCTAACACACACACACACACACACCACTTTTGTTCCTGTTGGAAATGAAAATCAGAACGTTTCAAGTCTTTACTGTGAAACAGAAATGACAGGAATGAGCTGTTTACAGTTCTTGAGAATCTAAGTCTTCTGTAAGTCTATTAATCTCACCTCTAACTATAGTTCAGCCTCAGTTTCCCATTTTCAGACCCATCACCACTCTGTTAACACTGTGCCAGTGCTGTACATCAGTCTGACACCACTACTGGTCTGGAATGCAGGTAAAGGTTCTCTGGATTCTTTGGCCTGTTCTTTAACTCTTAGACCTGGAGCTGTTTTTGTGGTGACTTACAAATGTATTTATCACCATTTATTAGGCTTAGACTTAGACTTAGACTTCCTTTATTGTCATTGCACAAAAAAAACACAGCAGTGAGATTTTGGCAACGAAATGCCGTTGCTTGGCTTCCAGAATCCACAGAATTAAAATATGGTCTATATAACTTTAAAAACAAGCTAAAAATAAATGAGTGCAATAGATGAGTGCAATAAATGAGTGCAATAAGGAATAAATAGATAAACAGAATGTAGACAGCAGAATAAAATAAAATAGTGCAAAACGGAATAACCAGTATAATTTGTGTAAACAGAACAGAAACATTGTAGCAGCTGGGGGGGCTATTGCACAAACAGGAGGTAGTTATGGCGCATATTTTTTATATTGCACAGAAATAATGTCCATATAGAAAAGGTGCACTGAGGTAAAGTTGTCCTAAAGTTGTGTAATAGTATCCTGTATATTTTGCATTTTTTTTCATTGAAAATCAGGTATTTTCCAATATTGAATTAACAGATTGTGTAGATCAGGGGTGCCCAACCCTGGTCCTCCAGATCTACTATCCTCCATATTTTAGATGTTTCCCTCTTCCAACACACCTGATTCAAATGATAAACCTATCATCAAGCTCTGCAGAAGCCTGATAACAACTGTCAGGTGTGTGGGAAGAGGGAAACGTCTAAAACATGCAGGATAGTAGATCTCGAGGACCGGGGCTGGTGACCCCTGGTGTAGATGATCAGTAAAATGTCAGAGGAAATCCAAAGGTTATCATATAATACCCCTCAGCCAGTCAGATTCTGTTGAAAGTTACTGCCCTATAATTTACATTAATTATCTTTGTGTAAGTTTGGTGCTGAAATCTCAATGCATTCTTAAGTTAATGTGATTATGTCATTGAAAGGACATGTCGCCATTTGACCTTGAAAAAGTGGGTCAAGGTGATCTATTTCCAATAGGCTTCTGCTCCATACCAACATGCATCCACAGTATAAAACTGGTGCTGATATGTCAATGAATTCTTCAAGTAATGTGATTACGTCATTGAATGGACAGACAGATGGACAAATGACAAAATGATTCCAGTACCCCTTAGGCCTGAAGTTGGCCGAGGGGTAAAAACTGAAGAAGTGACTATTTTATGTAAAAACAAGTGTTTACAATCACTGTCCAAACTCCATGGGTTTTAGTGGTGAATGTTGCAGAATATTATGGGGTTTCCATGTTCACTATGGAGTCTCTGAATGTCCAACTGGGTCAAATCTGATGATGATGAAAAGCTGAGAAACTACATTTTACCTGAAGTATTTCAGTGTTTTGATAATATTAGTGGGTTTAAAGGGTTAAACCATTTTACATCAGTAGATGCTTTTGGTCACCGGTGGCTGTTCAGCTGTTTTAGGCTTTTATATGTTGGATGACGCAGAGCGCAGGATGCAGCGGCAGCGCCTTTGCAAAAGACCGTCAGGAGAGAAGTTATTTTTCTGGAACATGTACGTATGAGGAACGATGACTAAATCCTTACAAAAAACCCATCTTTGTCAAAATGTGCTGTTTTCAGTGTGGAGTCACAGCCTGGAGGTGGTTCTTTCATGTTGCGAGGGGGACTTTGAAAACGTTAACATGCAGATAGTGAAAAGTATGAACAACTGAAATGGTCACATTTATTCCCAGACAAGCTCAGCGTTACTGTTGAACCCACTGGGCTGCATCAGTGACTGAACCGCTGATACATCAGCTCAGTCTGAGTCCGTTTGCTTTAGTTCAGACGGTTCATGGGAGTTCAAGTTCATGTTAATCTGCTCAAACAGGGAACATGTCAGTTTGCATGTGTGTCTGAGTCTAACTCTGATTAGAGTTAGACCAGCTCTGTATGTAAAATGTCATGAGATAACTTTTGTTACGATTTGGCGTTATACACACAATTTGACTGACAGATGGACATTCATCTTTGTGAAGGGTTGGGTTTCAGTCCCTCTCAGATGCCTTTTTATTAAACTTAGTCCATGGTTTTGTTTCAAAGGTTATTTCATCTACGTCTCCTCACCTCTCTCTTTCCAGACTATGAGAAGATGTTTGGCACCAAATGCCACGGCTGTGACTTTAAGATTGATGCTGGGGATCGCTTTCTGGAGGCCTTGGGCTACAGCTGGCACGATACGTGCTTCGTCTGTGCCGTAAGTCATTTTGATTGATCTGTCCGTCTCTGCGGGTCTCTTTGCCCCATCTCCTCTGGCAGGTCCAACACAATGCCACCTGAAAAACCTGCCTCCATCTCTGGACTTGAGGTTTTTTCTACCCGTGTCTGTCACTGTCACCACCGCTGTTTCATTCTGTGACGTAAACATAAACTAAACGCAGTCAAGCAGATAACGTACATCTTCTCTAGCCAACAGGAAACAGTGTAAATTCACAGCAGTGTGAAGGTCTGATATCAACTCTTACCCTAGTTTCTCATTCGGTCTCTTTGTGTGTGTCTTCTTTCATCTTTAAAGCTCTGCCAAATCAACCTGGAGGGGAAGACGTTCTACTCCAAGAAGGATAAGCCTCTGTGCAAAGGCCACGCTTTTGCTCCAGTGTGAGATGGAGCTTCATCTTCAGAGGAAGCCACACTGCTCAGTCTTGCTCCTCTTTACCCCCCCTGCACCCTAAGGCACACGTTTGCATCTCCTATCCCCAACCCCACACCTAGTTACTCAGAGAAGACTTTTCTATATTTGAGACCTAGCTCTAGTTTCACAAACTAAACTTTGACAGTGCTTTTAAGACACACCCCATGTTCCTGTCTGTGTAACAAATGCTGTGTTTAACTGGAAGTAGTCAAGGAATGATCACGTCAACACTTAGGACTTGTTGACTTTTAAGATATTTGTTGTTCTTTAGATCTGGACATTAAAACCATCTCTGTGTTTCCTTTGGATTTGATTCAGTTCTCCCCGTTCCAACTAATCTCCCTCTCGTTCATCCTGAGGTCAGAGCAAGTCTCCATCTTCCAAGTTGGAGGAGTCATGAAGCCTCTAATAGTTCCACTCAGTGCTGTAATGATCTACCAGCGGTCCTGTGTTTAGTGGAGAGAAGTGGTGGCCTCATTCAGGACCCTCGCCCACTCAGACTCTGTGACTGCAGCACCTATTAATGTAATTGGGGTCCGGTCAGGCAGAATGGGGGGAGGGGGGGTCTCCTCTTTCTGCTCGACTGGAACTCTGCACCTCCACTCCACAGAAGCACTAACCGCTTCACTTACCACTTTGGCTCTCACAAATCAGAGCGCCATCATCACTGTGGGTCATTGAATAATCCTAAATTGATCTACTTATAATAGTCACATTGGGCGACAGAGGAAGCGCCGTTAACGCTTTTATGTCTGGCTTGTAAAGGTAAAGACATCGATAGAAGCTGAATGTCTTATTAGTCCTAAAAAACAACAGCCATAACATGTTTGCGTCCCTAATGTTCCCATAATCCTGATACTATTCCTTCGAGTACTTTCAAGCCATGAATATGTATTTATATCGCTTCAGAACGAGCCTGTATGTTGTTGTTTTAAGTGTTTTTATAGCTGCTGAAAGATTAAAATAAAATTTAGTAAAGCCATATACAGAACACTGGGCTCAACTGATTTCATTTTTGTGAACCATCTGCACGTGTTTCTTTTGACTTTGTGTGAAGAAACACGGCCAAAACAAAACACCTGATCCCCATGGACAGGACGCTAGACTTTTTTTATTAATGTTTGTGGTCTTGAGTATCTTCAAAAATAAAGCTTCCTACAGCGTGTAGATGTGAGAAAACCTCTGTAATGCTGTTGCATTTTGTCATTAAATGTGTCTGAAAGGAGTTTTGTTGTGTTTTAACGCCTCTTCACTGGCGACAGCGGCAGCCGCGTCACATTCTCATAAATGTGAAATCATTCTAGGGAAACATAGCACAAACAGCCACATGAATTCAAGGACTGATTCTTCAGAAGTAAGAGGTCAAAGGTCACTTAACTTGGGAATTCATCTTGGTCACAACAATTTCATATAAAACTATAAAAATTAAATAAAGCTTGAAGGTCTGCTTTACTTTGACATCCTGATGTTCTGCAAAAACACCTTTCTGTCTATTTAACAGGTTAACTCAAACAGGTGATGCACATGTGCTTGGATACTGAACTGCTGACAGGAAACCTGGGGGCCCACCCTTAAAATTACAGTCACTGTCTACATCTACTGTTACAGAGGTAAATGAGATCATGGACTAATTCTAGTTTCCTTTTAATGTCATACAGAAGGGGTGTCAAACATATGGCCCGTGGGATGAATTTGTGAAATGAAGAAATTTCACAAAAATAATCAAGGATGTTAAACCCACTTGAGATCATATTGGGCTGAATGTGGCCCCTGAACTAAAATGAGTTTGACATCCCTGTCAAAGTGAGCATGTCTCTTTAGTGACATGTAGTGGTGAAGCTGCAGATTTCAACTGAGTACTCCTCTCACAGTCCTCGACAGTGGCAGCTAGAAATGCAAAAGGGTCCAGTTAGAGTCAGTAGTTTTTGTCCATTCAGTTTTGTTTTTGTTTTTTTTACTTGTGGGAATAATAACACTGGTCCCTGCTAATATTGATGACATTAATGCACTTCATCCTCCAGACACAAGAAGTTCAATCCACTGTGGAAACATTGTGGACACACTGCCTTTACAAATTGTAAAGTAATAAAAACATTACATTTACACTGATTCTTACAAACAGAACCATTAAACACTTACATGAAGGTCAAGAACATTCACTAAATCATACATCATCCACAAAATTTAATTTGTGAAGTAAAAGGTCCAGTCCTTAATTTAACAATATATAATTTATTTACAACAATTTCAGGTTGAATTACTATACATACCTTTCTGAAATGTCATAGATAGATATATATATACATAAGGCCAAGTAAATACTTGAAAGCACTTAGAAACGAATTTCCAAAATTCTACCCACAAATCCATATCATTGTCCAAAAAGTACAGAAAATCTCCCTTAGCAGAAGTTTTCCATTGCCACAAAAGTTTTGACAACAATTTACATCGACAATAAGGAACACAAAAGGTTAAAAAACGGTCAAACAAACGAAACCCAAAAGGATTATACAATTGCATAAGCGCTGTGGCATGTAATAAATACAGCATTTTTGACTTGCAGAAAGGCAAGGAACATTGAATCAAGGAACTAAATAGAAAAACCATTCACAAGTACATAAGTCTATTGTTTTTAGTTGGAAAAGAAAACAGTTCAGTCAGTGACAGAGAGGTTGGCACACACCCAGTCCCTCACATACATACGCACGCACACACACACGTCCTTGACACTGAATATTAATGACTGACACAAAAAGTACAGTAGTGAGATGTTTCCATAACGGCGGTGAAATGATAAACCTTTGAACAAAGCATGTAGGTTGTTACTGACCCGCGTCTTACAACTGTCAGGACCAGATTTCATCATGACGGGAACTGGATTCATCACACACTTTAATCGCAGATTGGTAGATTTGTTGGACGAGTTAGATGTGAAGATGGATGCTGAGCATCCTGGCGGCTGGTGAATTACATTACTGAAATGTGCTTAGACAACACATCCAAGACAATGACGGGGGTGATAAAATTTCACACACAGTCTGACTGTACAACTGCCATGGCTCATCTAAACATGCTGTGTCAACACTGGCCTGTCAGTGTCCAAGAACCCATGTCCTCTCTGTCCAATTAGCCTCCACACAGTTCCAGTGCAGTGATTGGCTAAGCATTAGTCATTATTTCCACCTTGGTTTAAATGCTTACAGTTATACAAATAATTTGGGCAGACGTATGCAGAGTAAGGACAAACAGAATATGTAGAAACTTCCTGGAAAACAGTCTCTAAACCTTAACACTGCAGAAAGTCTTCAATGCTAGATCGCCAAAGAACAGTATATAGGCAAACACGTCACGGTTTAGACTTGACAAATGCTGCGCCAGTTAAGTGTCTTTTTTTGGCTTCATATTAAAATATAATTTACATTTCTTTACAAAGTGAGAAAATAACATGACATATACTGTGAAACTGCCAAAGACAGAAGCGAGAAAGTGAGAATTTATTCTACACTAGCTGCGATCAGAACGGTGCTGAAACGATCCAAACGGAGACAACAGGTGGATGTGATGGCCTCAAATGATACTCAGAAAACTTTGGTTACCAATTTCACTGATATACATTATGTAAAGTGACAGCACGCGGCTGGTATAGAAAAAGTATTTACATATTAAATGTGTCGATGATCCATTTCAACATGAAAAGATGCATTTTAGGTGACATCACCATTTGATCTGAAAGGGGCTCCATCCACAATTAAAAAGATTTATGTCCCGGCATCTCACGAACAGCGGGTTTTAACGGGATTGAAAACATGTCTACATGTGCAGAGATGCCGAACAAAAGCAACTTCAGAGACTAAAAGAAAAAAGATATTTCTAAAAGACAGTTTTCTCCTATGACGTGGAAACACAAATGTACATTCCCAATATCTGACAATCATGAAACAGACTCCGGTGTGTGTTTGAGGTTGGAGCCACAGGAGCTGGTAGGATGGACTGGGATCAGATAAATAAGAGGGACCTTTAATGATGCGGGGGGGGGGGGCTCTCTTTACAACTTGAACAGACTTCACATGCAACCCTGAGGCAGACAGAGAGATCTATGGCTAATTTGGGATTGCTTGTACCTTGTGAAAGTATAATTACTGGACGCAAATAAACGCAATACGTTGGCTGATCTGATTTCAGGTGGAAAATGGATGAGGAAATGAATGCAAAGTTGAAAAATATCGATGCGTTTCTGCAGTTTGCGGGTTGTTAATGTGGATCTCCTGGATTACCGGACTATAAACAACAAAAAGCGAAGCGTCTTTTGTGAACAGAGGCGTGACATTATAAATAAGCCACTTTTAAGTGTCTCTCAGAGATTGGCGTTTCTCTGATGTGGAAATACTCTTCGCCTCTGACGTTTCTTTACAAGTTAAAGCTGTACAATCGTCCTCTGAAAGTAACTGTGAAGAAGTTGTTGTGGCTTGAGCAGTGGGCAGTGCTGTGTATTATTCACAGGGGATAATAACCCCTTTGGCCATGATTTTTATGTTGAACATCCTCTCTGCTACAGAATTAATGTAATCAAGGGGAAATGGCATTTCAGAAATGAGTTTTGACGACATTCAGGGTCCACGTACGCGGCTGAGGTGCCTTTCGGCCCTATGGCTCCTTCATTAGCTGTGGAATTTGAAGCTGAAAAATGCCACGAAGAACGACTGGTAATATACACGAAGATTTATACTGAAATAAACCAGACACGTTGAAATCAGCAGGCTTTAAATAGAAATGGCTTCTGAAATATGACTTTTAGTGAAGATATTACTCATTCCTCTCAAAAAGTTCAAAAAGCCCAAACCCCCTCGTATTGATTTAGAAGCAGGAAAGCTGTGAAGCGTCTCGCTGAATCAAGATGTCAAGATGTTACATTCACAGTAGTGATACCGGCTGGACTATAAAAATAAAAATAAAAAGAAGACGACTCACAAACAGGATGAGACGGTTTTTGTGGCTCTGACATACAATCTATTTAAAAGCTGCAGGTCCAGGGTGTGCTACAAGCCGTCTGTGTGTCCACAAACAGAATGAACACAGGGAAAACACACCACACACATGTGGCTACAGTGCCACTAGTTTTGGGGGCGGGGGTGTTTACAGACCCTGATGACCTGGAGGATGTGTTCAAACCTGCCTGTTGCATAAGTTGTCTGTTTCTCTTGAAACCTGAAATTTCTGGCACCTTTCGTCACAAATTCACATTTTGTTTATGTTATTTTTTTGTTGTTGTAATTTTTCCAGGATGGGCCATTGGTCAAAGCGTGGTTTGCATATTGCTCCTTAAAGCCAGACATTATGGCCTGTGTGGAGAAAAGGCATGAAGTTAATCTGCTGTTTGGGAGCAGAACCAGGGCTGTTGACTGATTCACAATGGGATCGTTTTTACTTTTATTCTTTTTGTTTTGGTGGTTTCATGAATACAATTCCCACACACTTGTACTTTCCCTTTTCATCATTTGGTTACTTTAAAAATGCTTTTTTCTCTTAAGACGGGGCGTTTCTACATCAACCCTTTTCCTCTAAACTGAACAAGAGGGACACGTGGACAGCTCTGCTCTTCTATTCCTGCTCCAGTTGTTTGTTTTTTTTGTGTGTGTTGTTGTGTTCTGTACTTTCCTCTGCACCAGTCTTTTGTTTTCCTTCCCCCCCTTTTTCTGGGTTAGCACTCGCCATCCGAGACCAGGAATATCATGGCTTCCTGTTTGCCAATGTCAGCCATGACGGTGGCCAGCTGGTTGATGTTGCCGCTGTGGAAATGCTGCGCCTCCCACAGGTCCAGAATCACAGAGGTTGGGCTCGCTTTGGATGCAAAGAAACTCATGTGTCTGCACAGAGGAAGCAAAGAAGAAGACACAAAAACACAAGAATCAGATTTTTTTCCTCACTTTTTTTTTTTCTTCAAGTCAAAAGATGTGCACATATCAGAACAGGCAGTCTCTCATTTTCTCTACACAGAGTCTTTTCAACCAGGTTTTATTGTTCCCCTGCATCTGGTAACTCTGTCAATGTCGACTTTTATTATGTGTTATATTGCTACATCCTGATACACCAGGTTGGAGCACTAAGTAAGAAAATAATAAAAGCTATAAGAATGCAGTCTGGTTCTAGAAAGTGCCATCAAATACACAATCTCTGGCAATTTTCATCTGAAGCTTAACAGCATAAGCCTCATTTTTCTTTATTTGATGTTGAAATTGGCTCTAAATCCCTTATAGCAAATCCTATATGGACTTTCACAGTTAAGTCGGAAGTGACCTTTTCCATTTTAGGAGCAGAACCTTTACGATCAAACCCAATCAATGACAACAAAGCAGTGGCCTCAGCCAGCTGGATATTTGATGTTGAGTGGGACCAGATCCCCGCGGTACCTGAAGACGCTTGTTTGATTTAATGGCCTTTTTCTGTTCTCCAACTGTCTGGGGCTTTAACTGTTATGTAGTGAACACATGACATTAAAAAAAAAAGAGAGCAGCATAAAACACTGGCACAAAGGGGGAACTGTGCTGGGAGAGTGTTTTGGAAGGAAGAGGAAGCCCTGAAAGTCCTTTCCACCTTGAGAAGGGTCAGATGGAGTGCTTTACGTCCTCATATCGTCTTTGCTTAGTGATGCATTCATGTTACAAACACGTCGCTGATTTGACAGAGACAAGCTCAAAGAACAAAATATCACTGCTATTTTGAGCCGATCGGATTTTAAAGTGCACACCACCTTTCCTCTGTGGCACAACAAAGCCAAACGTTGGTCAAAAATTGTCTGGAAATGAACCTCTGTGTCGTTTTTCAGATAAAAAAGAAAAAGAGAGACAGAGCTTAGTGTCCAACGTGTCAGCCCTGCTTATTCACCTCGCCATGTGAAACACAAGCTTATCTTGTATGGCTCAGACACAGCCGTTTGCACAGTCTAGGGAGAGAAAGATCAAATAAAAGGTTCTTGGCATTTTAAGTTTTATTGATTGGTCCCGTTCCGCTCAGTCTGAACACTTCAACGCACTGAAACAAACGCAGATATACGGCATGACAGAATGCCAAGATGGAGCCGCCGCCTGTTCAAGAAAACATGTTGTTAAGGACAAATCAGACAACAGAGCAGTTGTTCCTTCCTCAAGCTTAAATGAGAATTGATTATGTTGAGCAAAACATTGCTAATTAAACCTGTACTGCATCAATTCAATTTGTGATTAACTGAGGTAAATAAAGTTGATTGGACAAATTAAGTGTACCTATTTGATTTCATTACGGGGCTGATATTAAATTGGAGGATTAGGGATCGATGCTGACTCCTTTCTGTTACAGGTGCTCACATGATAAAGTACAGTAGCCGTGAGAACAAATTGGGCCGAGCTCGGCACCGACCCAAGCCCATTCCATCTTTCTTGCCACTGATGGGCAGCGGGCCTGCGAGCTTTCCAATTACAGCTGTTAAGCAGAATGCTGCAGGTACACGTTTAGCTGCAGGCTTTAAGCTGCTTACCTGTTTGTGAGTAAAAATGGAGGAGGGGGGTCGTGTTTTCTTACAGAAATGATAGCTATATCCATGAAGTCCATAATAATCCTGTAATGTTTGCTGTGATGAGGATTAGTTTGGTTGTTTACTTCAAGGAGAAGCACTCAAGAGTACTACGATGATGCACTTAACATTAAAAACAATTTACTAAAGGACTTTACAGAAAAGCTCAGTAATGACATAATAATGGGGTCATAGTCTGATAATAAAGAGGTAATGTTTACTGAAGTGAGAACTAAGTCATAACTGGTATTAACAGTGGATTTATCCTGGTAATAGTAGTTTGTAATATAGAGTGGGTGTTGTCATTATACATTGACATTAGCCTACCACATTTCCATGCTAACAGGGCTAGTTTGTGTTTTCATGTACATGAAAACCAGTGTATGGTGACTGTCATCTGACTGCAAACGAGGATATTATTAGCTTAATGTTGGTGTTGGCCAATGTCAAAATTACTTTGGGTAAATTTGACCTGACGGCACTAAATGTCCATATTTTTAAATCTGCTTTTCATTCATTTATTTTATTTAAAACCTCAGAAACCCTCATTTTCAAAAGGTGCGGTGATACATAAAATGCAACAAAAGACCAGAACATGAGGCATGAAGGAGTGAAGATATGAAACACACAGAGATGACAGCTACAATAGTTACTGTTAAGCTGTGTTAAAATAAAGTTAAGAAAAAGTTATAATAGTAAATATTACAAGTAAAAACAGTTAAAAACAACAGCAATTAAAACTGATAAAACTTGAGCAATTAAACGTTGAACATGGGTAACACAGAATGTATCTTTGGTTTGTGTAAACCACCAGGACCAGGTCTGTGAGTGAGTGTGATGGTTATAGTTACCACTATTATACACACGACATTAAACCAAAGTACAACACAATGAGCCAAAGTTATGAACTGAGGCTTTCATATTTTACTAAAACACAATAAATCACAGTTGAAAAACAGCTGCAGGTAGATTTTACTGATTGGTGGTCGTAGTGTAAAGATACTTCTGCATTTGCTTCATCTTTAAGCCCTTGGTGGTTGGTAGCTACACAATAAAAACACTGCCTGGACTAAAATGGTCATTATAATTGAGTAATAACCAGGTAATAATGATACATGGTGGGTGGATTATTTTACAATACAATGCTGGCAAGAAGCAATACTACTGCTTCTATGAAATTAAATCAAAACAGATTGTTCATCACCTTGCAGCCTTTTGCGACGTAAAACATGCACAGGTTTTACTGCTGACAGACTTAAGCCCATTTGTACAGTATTACTATGAAACTAATTTATGTTTTTCATGTCACTTAAAAGGCATTAAAATAACATTGGCCAACCATAATGTGAAAACAACATATGTTACCTCATTCTCACATATTGCACTGATAGTCATTGCATTTTTATCAGGTAATCCTTTTGTTGCCAAAATAAGAATACCATTGCTAAATTTAAATATTTGTCATGATTATATGTTTTAGTCCCTTATTGCCCTGTTAAATAATTTCAGTCAAATATTACCCAGACAGACACATTTTTTATTACCTTCTAACTGCATAACCATACTTATTACCTCTTTATTATAAAACTATTACCATGTGAATACCAAGCTATGTATCGGTTGTGTAATGTAAATGGTTATTTACAAGTCAAACATACAGACAGGCAAAAAACTTCATGTTCATTACTCCAAACAAGCCGTGTTCTTCTGCTGCACACATGACATACTGCTTTGTGACATCTATTCTCAGGGGGTTTGAGTAAATGCTTCATTTTTCCAGAGCTTTTGTGTGAGCTGCCCGTTCCAGCACGCTTCAATGATCACTGATCAGATAAGGTATTGTGGTATTGTGAAGTTGGTATTTACCTCTCAAGTTTAAGTCTTTGTGCTAGCATTCTCCAGTCCGCTCCGTTGGGACAAGGGGCATCCAGGCTGCTGCAGATCTTCTGTCTGATGAGATATGGGATCTGAAAGGCGCTGGGCCCCGCCAGGGCTGTGGTGTTACTGTCCATTAACAGAAACTCAGAGTCCACAGCTCGGGTGTCCTGTTGTAGAGCAATGATGCGCAGCCGTAAGAAAACGTGTCCTCAGTTTTTAAGTGATGAAAATGCTGAATAATAGTAGTTGTATAATCAGACAGTGCATCTGAGCAAAGAGTTGTGCTGAATGTTACCTTGGCAATGTTAAAGTCGAGACTAAAGCTCTGCCCCTCCCCCTCCACCTGCCACACACACAGCTGGCAGGTGAGCTCACAGGTGCTGAGGCTGAGCCGCTCCAGAGTGAACGTGCAGTGCAGGTACCGCTGGGAACCGTTCCAGATGTGGTAGAATGGGATCTCCTGCAGAACAACACGCAGCACACACAAAGTCAAATGCGGCAGCACAGTCAGAACTGCATGTTTGAGACACACCGTAACAGGACCACCTGCCTAGAATACAGCGAAACTATCATTAATTACGCCGATGGAGCCCGTCATTGTTGGGTGAAAATTGCTAAATATATCTGAGGCAGCAGACTGACAACCTGACGCAGGTCCAAGAAAAATAATTTTCTGCTACAGTAAACCATTTCTTTAAGGCAAGATTTAAGCTGCCTGACTGTCTAGGTACATTTTAGAGGCAATCCAGCCCCACTTCACAAAACTAAACCTACGAGGGACTTTTGAATGTTTATATTCGGCTGTAAGCACTTTACAAGTCATTAATAAAGAAGTTATAATGTAGTTCCCTCAGGTCACCATTTGGCAAGATGCATGTCTTATCTATTGTGTTAAATCCCAGATCTTGCTAGTTTTTTAGTTTCCTTTATCTCAGTCAGGATGTTAAGCCATTTATAAACAGACAAAAACACACCTTCTTGTCAAGTGTAAAAACATAATAATTCCATGGTTTTAATAGTTAAATTAGAATTAAGACATGCTGATGCTGGTTAAATTCTGGCTGACAGGTCAAAATGCTGACTGATGGAGAAAAACGGAAGCAAAATGTGACTCATTATTAGATTCTAACAAGAAAATGCTGATAGCTGATTAATTGGTTATCAACCCGGTCCCCCAGAAAGAATACTGCAACACTGGTGGGAATGAAATATGTTTGTCTGTTAGAGACTGGATTAGTGTTGAACTGACTCTGAAGTCAGTCCAAATATATCTAGTATAAATAACTAAGTACACAAATCTGAATCACTGTTTCTGATTTCTAATTCATGACGGGTTTTTTGTTTAAGTTACACTTACCCACATATGTATTTCACATGTGAAGGTGAGCAGTGGCCATTAATCACAACTGAGTACTACTTATCAGCGCCGATTAACCTATTTGTAAAATAAAGTGTGTCATGTGAAATAAAGATGTACTTGTTTGCAGAGTAGCTTCGAGTACTACTGCTATACACCACTAGCAAACGTAAGCAAAGGTAAGGTTTGGTAGAATTTATTCACAGCTGACAATTCCTACATCTTTCTCTCTCTTGCTCCATATTCAGGACTTGTTTGCATATCCCTAGAGAACTGGAAAGAGGTAACTCCAAAAGAACCGAGCGCTATAACTCCTCGCTTCACCTTTGGTTCAACAGCTGACAAGAACTCAGTTTGAATGTAAAGAGTGGCTGCAGTGCATGCTGGGAACCAAACGGGGGCACTGTTACAAAGGCAGACGGTTGACAGTGGGGGCTGTGTGAAAGGCACAAAAGTCTTCACGGGGCCCCAGGGAGACTAAAGGCCTTTTTTGACCGCACTGCTGAGAGGGGAATAACACTTCCAAATGAACAGGCACAGTCCAGAGGAATAAGCCTCTGTTCTGGATGCATTGTTGCTGCCGCTGCTTGCCTGGCATAGTCTGTGTGTTCTCTTTAGGGACCTGGTGCTCAGTGCTTACATAGTTACAGCCAGAACATTTTCTTGTCCTCTTTGAACAGCCCTGGAGTCTCCGACGGCCGGCTGCAACGGGCCACGCAGGTGCAGGGAGCACAGGAGAGGTGGAGAGGTTCCAGGAATCAGGTTGTGAAGTTCCAGATATTTACATACTGCTCTATATTTCATCTGCGCTCCCTTTGAGAGTGCAGAGGCTAGTATAATCAATCAGTGTGCAGCTCTGGGTTAGTACACACAACCCGGGTTTAATATGCACCGGTATTCACCTCATCCTCTCACACGAGCGGGCAAACCCATGTACGCGTACGCAAAGACTTGAACAAACACCAAATGGTTCCCTCGACTCCAGCAAATGACCCGAAGTTGCACATACTGCCAAGAACGGAAAGGTTATTGGGCAGAGGGGTTCTGCAGTAAAAGACTGAAAGACACTCATTTGTATGAATCTTTAAAAATGATTAACAAAAACAAAAACAAAACCCACCCAATTAAAACTCTAAACTGGCTAAAATTACAACAACACTCCGGAGAGACAACTAGACCGTAAATCCTCATTAACAACAAAAGAACTTCTGATTGCTATTAACACTTTTACAAACGTGTGCTCTGGTCGTCTTGAATTTATCTGAATGGCCAATCTACAATAACTCATGACAACGTGCATTTCAATTTCGGCACACAAACAAACACATTAGCAGGCCCGATAAGATGCAGATTTGACAGATTCAGCCAGGCACTTCTATTACATCTCTGTGCTCCGGGTCTGATCGGGACTGACTCCCTGCCCCTCTAGCCCCCCTAGGGCTGCCCAGCGCACCTGGTAGCCGGCCAGCAGCTTGCTCCTCCAGTGCGCCTGGGGCATGTCATGGATGGACAGGCGCAGGTTGTGGTAGCTGTCTTTGAAAAGCAGGACATGAGGCTCGTCAATCAGGCGACCCCCGAGCTGCCGTTCCATCTGCATCACCTCCTGATGAAAGGAAGAAGGGGGAGTTGTCAGGGCTCAGAGAAGCACAATTACAGACACAGAGGTAAAAGAAAATATGCAAAGAAATACCCCTCATCCTCACATACAAGCAGCTGGGTAATATCCTGGAAGAAGCAGCGCACCACTTTTAATTTACCATACAGTGCTGCAGCACAGTTAAAACAACAGCCTCAATATGCTGCAAATTAACTAATATTGTTCGCTGCTGGACGTGCTACAGAGCGAGTGCATTCACAGCGGACCCCTATTTACTGTACATGCCTTTCAAATTAATGGTTAAAACTTTATAACACAACTAACACAAATAATGTGTTGTTTTGAAAAGGAAGCAATGTTAAAGTTGTTAGTATTGCCATTTATTTTTATGTTCTGTACTCAAATCCTATTTTAATTCAAGCCTTGATTACATATATGATGACATACAGTTGTGGAAAAAATTATTAGACCACCCTAGTATTCTTCAATTTCCTGTTCATTTTAATGCCTGGTACAGCTAAAGGTACATTTGTTTGGACAAATATAATGATAACAACAAAAATAGCTCATAAGAGTTTAATATCTCTCCATTTTCCCCGTTTTCTTGATAATAACCAAAATTACTACAGTTCTTAGCCCTGGCATTGTACTGCCAAAAACAGTACTTTTAGGCATTCCATGTTTTCTTTTCTGTCTGTTTTAGTCACATGATACACACAAGAGTTAGTACTTGAATGCATAACCATTGTTTCTGATGACTTTTGATGGTCTAATATTTTTTTCTGCGACTGTATGATTAAAATGTTATATTCTACGTAATCCTGACATTACAATGAGCCACAAACCTATAATTTGTCAAAATCCAATGATCAATGAAGTGAAAAATAAGCAAGATGAAAAAACTATAAGTAAGACAAAATGTAATAATGAATGTAAATGTAATTAATACACATGACAGTATTGTTCATAATTTCCTTAGTATGGTGCAAAAGTTGCGAAAAAAAAAAAAAAAAATCCAACCTCCAGCCTCAAAAACAATACAATGACATTTTTTTTTCCTATTTTGCATGACTTTCCTGTTTATGTTGCATCACTGACACATTTGGAAAACAGCACTTTGCCCTCTCACATGCAAAAACACCCAAAGACAATGTCATGTTGTAGTCATTTCTCATAGAACATACATTGTGTTGGGGGCACACAAAAAATATATCTCCGAGACACTAACACACACCCATACAAAGGCTTTTGTTGCACACTCACACCGACTGTACAAGGGCATGGGACGGGGGTACGGTAAATCTTAGGACAGGGAGATAGTGTCCCTGCATGCGGCCGCAGCAGGCTGGACCGACTCGTCTCCTCCGCGCTTTAATGTCACCGCAAGGTTGATCCCCTGCCTCAGTGTGTGTGCGCCCGGCTCTCAGCAGCTGCATTAGCATGGAAATACCGCAGCCATCCGGGCCTACTATCTACCTGGGCTGTGATGAAGTAAGGGAACGAGCCATTAGTCAACTGCTCATTGTTCTCGCATGGTGAATCTCCTTAATTTCATTTTTGTTTTTGTGCCAGGAGAGATTTGTAAATGCATGCTTAATATTTTAATCTCTGTGGGACTTGCTCAGTGGACCATTTGTTGCCAACCAAATGACCATCTGGAATGGGATGATAATATCCGCTGCATTTTCCTCTGATCTATCAATTCATTTCTGAGCTGGATGCTTTGTGTTGTAGGAGTCCTTAAGAATCCTGCGCATGCTTTGGATGATGTTCACATGTCCAACGTCGCACTCCAATCGGAGCATATTACAACAGAGGAAAAACAGACCTCTGAAATTAGTAGTGTGAAAAGACCTTAGAAACAAGATATGTTCTTTTAATCTGTCTATGGAGGGAAACAAGATGGCAGCAGAGGGAAAACAGGCAGTGAGAATGTGCCTCAGAATCTGTGAGACATAACTCAAAGACAACAGCACCAAGAGGGAGATGTGTATATAGATAGCGGCCATATGTTGAGGGGTTGCACGCCAGCACAGTCGCCCATGGTATCAGTTTTGCAAAGACATCTAATTAAGGTGGAGAATGGCAGTAATTTCTATCTGCACAACACTGATTGAATTTTCTGCCCTCCTTCCCAGGAATGGGCAAGACTGATTCCAATTATAATGGAAAGGAAGCTGTTAATTATCCATTTGGAATGTGTACCTGCTTTTGTTATTTGATGTGCTCCCTCCTTCACTGGAGGAGCACTTCTCAGCTCAGCCCGAGAATTGCATTTCCGTGTTTGCTCAGTGCATTTGTTAATTTGGATGTTTGCTTAGCGCTTATCATCTTGTTAACATGAATTTTGCACCCCTCGTGATTATCTGTCTAGATTTCTTTATTCCTTTTCACCCAAATGCCACAGAACATTAAAGATGTACGACACTTCTGGCTGTATGTGGCTGGCTGGAATATTCTCTTTAGTGCACTGTCATGCTAGAGCCTTGTGATGTTACCCAACCCACTTACTCAGAGTGGGAAGGTCAGACAATGGCTCTGAATCAAAGCGTGTAGGTCTAATGAGTTAATAACAGGGGGCAGAGGATTCTCCACAGAATTATAACCCCACTGCTATTATGTCTTAGTCAGACAAAAGGCATATTATGAGGGTTTCCAAAGAGGTTCATTTAACACAGTTCTTAAGCACAATTATTTGTTGGGAGCGATTAGCATTGCAAATTGGGGCTGGTGGACTTTGATCGGGTCTCTGACCTATAGCGGCAGATCTATAGGCCTGCAAGCAAGAGAAAGAGTGCAGAATGCCAATTATCTTATTATCAACAGCTAGCTACAACAATGAATACTAACTGGCCTGTCAAGCAGTTTGTCTGGTTCAAGGCTGACATGGCAGGATTACGATCAAACAGGGTCTAGGACATGCTACCCCTGCTACCTGACAGGGACACTGAGCTCACTGAGGTAAAAACACACCACATGGGATGACACACGTGGTTCTTTAGGCGCAATCTCAAGCGTGCTGCTGTGTGTCCTCCCTTTGAAATGACACTGAGTTGCTTGTATGCCGTCTATGTGTGCCAGATTGTGCCAGAGTGTGTGTATTACTGTGTGTTTTTTGTGCAGGATTTCAGCATATGTTCTGGACTGAGAGAATAATGGCCCTCTTTACGCCCCATTATCCTGTTAACAAATGACAGTGTGAGCAAGCTAATAGATGAGAAGCTAAATTTGACCATATTATTTACTCTTTCTGGGGGAAAACAATGCAAGGTTTGAATGAGTTTATCAAATCGCATATTAATCACCAACTTGCAGCTGAATTGGGCTTCCATTCAGCACAGATAAGAAAAAGCAGTTTCTCTTAAGATACTCTGACCCTGTACAACTGTGGAAACATTAAGATGCATGAGATGGGTGAGAAGTTCAAGTACTTCAGGAGAAAAACCCCTTTTGTTCTGACGGAATTCAAGATAGCCTGTGGTGTGTGTGAGGACTGTGAATTTAGAGTCAGGCAGAGCCAAGACCACCCCCTGACATTCAATGAGGCCGGCTAAAGAGTGAGATAGAGCAGGGAGGAGTGAAAAAGAGCAGGAGGAAGAGAGAGGAGAGACAGAGGCAGCTTAACATTTGTGTCTCCAGGTCACTAGAGTGGCCAGCTTTAGCAGGAGAGATAACAGGATTACTGCAATCATGGCCACAGTTTTCTATGACTTCAACCCCCTCCCCACCCCCACCCCCTTCTGTCTAAAAAAACCCACCCCATCCCCTCATCCTCTCGGCTTGGACCAGAGCTGGGACTGTGATGGACTGGGGCCAGGCTCCACCGGGAAACAAGAGACACTCACACAGCTAATCTCTTCGGGCTGGTGCTGACAGAAAGAGGTTAGTGGCTGCACCAAACTCTCTCCTGCAACAACAACCAAAAAAAATAAATAAATAAAAAATAAAAAATCCCGCTGTCGGACGTGGGAAGAGAAACACTCTAAACAAATCAAAGTATCAGCGGAGGCCTACAGTATGGAGTGAATATAAAAGAAACTGAATCAGATCAAAGCTGCAGATTAAAACATTCTGCTTTCCTCATAGCAAGGTCAAGCCTTTACATGTGGTCGCAATTGTACTGGCTCGGTGTCTTATACACTGATTAACTTAACTAGCTGCCGTCCGACAGGGATTATAACTAGTCTTTGATCAGTTAATTAGTCATGCTTCTTGTCATCGGAAACACAGAACATCATCAGGCGCTAATATCCTCGTAAACTTGTCCTCACCCCTCCACTCTTTAGCTACGTCCTCTGTGTGTGCTTAAAAATGAGCATTCATAGCGATGATCCATTTTCAGAGCTGCTCTTTTCAGGCAAATGCATTTGTTTATAGAGAGTAGCCTGGCTATGTGGGCTCCATAAATCTGTGTATTTGTCAGCAGGATGTGACAGGCTTTTCCTCTCTGACTGAGAGTCTATCAGTCTGAGCTCCAGTGGCCGTGCCCGCTACAGTCAACTCTGATTAATAACTACAAATAGAAGGGACTTGTCTGCTCAGTTATAAATTGAGACTGTGTTTGCTAGGGAAAAGGTGCACATTCGGCCTGATAAATCATAGAGCAGGAGGGAGAAAAAAACAGCACACAGGAACACAGAAATATAATATGGAAACAATTTCTCAGCTGGGCTCAGTGATAAAACTGACTGTCTTGTTTAACTTAATGCCAGCAATTACTGAGCTTTGCACTTGTGTTTTTTCCCCTGTAGAAATGCTTGCCAGTAACTACACTGATGGAAGGATCAGAAAAAACTGCTGTGTAATCTGAGCATACTCGATTTATCTTTTTGGATACATAAAAAGGTAAAAAAAAAAAAAGATTCACTTTAATTAAGATGAAATGTAGCTTGGACATCAGGAGCCTCCAGATATCAGTATTATGACCACTTTAAAACAGGAATCTGATGTCTAAAGAAAGAAATCAGGAGCTAGAGTTTCACCAGTTAAAACCACGAATTAAAAAGCCACTTAACAGCAGAACATACATTTTTACAATCAAGACACAAAAGCTAAATATATTGGCCTCATTACATTAATATTGATGTAAGCATAAATTGTGTTGTCTGAAATATACTACTGGAGCACAAAGGGAATGAACTCTAACTGAGTTTAGGCTGAGTTTTATAGCTATTAAATGTCACTTTAAACTCACTACATTCATGACAAAAAAAAAAAAAACATGGTCAGATATTCATAAGAAAAGTCACTGCACTAGCGTTTGCGATCGCTCTAAAAAGAAGTCTGCTGCTCAGTACAGAAAATCTGAGTTCAACCTCTGTAAAAAAAATAAATAAGTAAATCTGACAGAAAGTGGGTGGTTTATAAATCATTCCAAGTTCTTTTTTAACATTTTTGACTGAAAACACCGCCTTAGCAAAACACAGACATGTGGGAGTACAGGAAGGACATTTACTTATCAATAAACACTCAGGTATTTTGTTATTGTCCCGCTCTGCTCAAATAGGAATTCTGTTCACTGGAACTAGAAAAGATAGGACACATTTTAAGCTACATGCCAAAAGCTGACAGCTAACACATCACAGCTAAATACATTAAATATAAAAAGGTAGGCCCACTATATTCCTTTCTAGAAACGGAAAAAAAGGGAAAAAAGACCTTTGTCGGCAGCCTTCCAGTTTAATTATATGTTGGTTTAGGGTCTTTCTAGGTACCAAAGCAGAGACTTACTGCACTGCAGGTGTAGCAGTCAGTTGTGGGATGGCAGAACATCAGTGTTACTCTCACACTAGTCTTGCTGGGAATAACAGAGTGCACAGTGAGGGCGCTACCAAACGTAGATAATGTCTCCTCTGCTGCTGTGCCAGCCTTGGCTGGGCCCATCAAGAGCGGGACACACATTAAATATTAACTTAATTGGTCCCGGCAGAGCCCTGCTAACATACGGCACGCATCAGACAGAAATGTCACTGTTTCCCCAGAGCCCCCGCACACTTAGGATCAAAGACAATAACATTGGTTCTAATCTGCTGTAATTGGGAGATAAGAGATTGCATGGTTCAGCATACATAAGTACAGTATGCATGGACGTGTTTGTGGGTTTGTGTATGTGTTATTCTTGCTGATCAGGGCTTGTCAGAGCAGAGTGACAGCCAGTGATGGGACTAGAGTGAAAACCTCAGCATTCCTCTCTGTTCTGCGTTTCCTCCTGCCACTGCACAGCTAAAACTGAAGGCAAAGATAGTTTTTCATCTCACATCAAAAGTACAACCTATTTAATGCATTAAAAGTCAACTTCTTGTCTTAGCAGGCTGAAAATGGTGTTATAAAATTCACATGTGCTGAACATGCTCTATACATCAGAACATTCATACTGAAAAATGCTGCTGTGCCATTTCATTGTACCACCTACTGCTGCTCCACCACTGTTCCACACTACAATTAACTCTAATGTTGGCCATAGTGAAAGTCTAATCATAAATGGTGCATTTTAAAGATAGTGATTAGTGATTAGGCTGAACCTCTCCAGGGAAGTTTAATCTCCACTCAAAGTGGTTAATGTACTTGCTAAATGAACTGCTCCCTCCATAATAGCACCAAGAGCAGTGTGAAGTTGAGATTACTAAACAGTGTGGGCTATGTTTTAAATCACTCACTAAAAACTACAAAGCCCTGGAGATACCGTGGCTTACCACAGGACCAGGTTGTGAGAGAGAGGGGGAGCTAATGCACTCAAGGGCGTCAAGGGAGCGGCAGACTATGGCAGCACAAGTGCTGGAGTCAACAAGCTCAGATGTCCTTTTCCTGGCTAAGAGTACAGGAGAATAGCAGAACAAGAGAGAGAAAGCAGGTTTTTGTGCGCCAGCAGCCTTTCTGCATTCACCACAGGACACACAAGGTCATTTCATCAGGCACACTGCAGCAAAACATCACCCGGTCAACCAGTGATCTCAACATGTAAAACAGAATCCATCATTACGACTGCTTTGATACCAAACAAACAAAAGGGTAATCACACACATCCGCTCTAAACACTTAACTTATTTATGATGCCTTTTGCATTTATTTCTGGAAAAGGAACTCAGCTCAATGTCAGCCAGTAATTTACATGAGAATTCCTGCTTTAAGAAAGACAGCAGTGGGAACCAGTGGGAAAGACCAAAGTCAACTAAAAGAGGTTTCACCAATTCCTCACCCTCTGTTAGAGTTTATGCACAGTTCTCATCTCATCTTCAGCCCCCTGAATGTGAGAGTGCTAATTTCAGCCTGAGCCCCCACCGCCTCCTATTGTTTATGTCCCGCAGCCCTCCATAGATTGTGTCTGTGGTGAGCCTCTGTACAAGAGGGTCGGCCATTATAGGCAACAAAAGTGGACTCGAGTGGGAAGTGGCACTTGTAGCTGTGGGTGGTGTCAGATGGAGAGGAGAGAGAAAGAGAGAGAGAGAGAGAGGGAGGGAGAGAGAGAAAGAGAGAGAGCGAGAGAGCATGGGGGTTGCTGGGAAAAGATTGGGACGGGCTCTCCTTTTAATCTACTAATTAACCATGCAAATGAAATCTTAACAGGCTACTCAGAGGCAGTCCTCAGGGGAGGGAGGCAGGCATTAGTGCTTGATTATACTCTGTCCATGTGGAGCACAAAAAAAGAGATGCGAAATATGGTGTTGAACAAAGTGATGGGAAACTTCTTGGCCCACAGCAGCCAAGCAGAACCACCGACAGCATGAAAGGAATGTAACGTCTCTGCGAGCATGCTCACAGAATACACACAGTAATACAGTACCATGATCAACCTGGACATACCCATTGTTTCAGTAGATCTAAGGGGGACATCAGTGCAAATCGCACACCGTTGAACTGCACATGGTGTAATCAGCCCTGCAATATTGTTCAATTTACCATAGCTATGTCTGACTCCTACATGTCTGTACAGATTTCTGCTAACCTTCAAATGTGACAGACAATGCTATTACACATAATAGTCCACCTATCACTCAGCCGATGCAAAACTGCTCCATCCATGCAATGTCAGACTGAGAAACTGCCAGCCAAACAGAATAACAGGCAGCGCGACATTTGTCACGATTTACCTTAAAGACATCCTGTGTGTCATCCATGCAGTACACCCTGATGTTGTACTCCAGCGTGGAGCAATAGGCGTCGGAAAAGAGCACCAGCCTCAGGCGCTTGGCAGCGCCCATGTGCAGGGACTCTCCCACCAGGGCGAAGGTGCCCAGGTGCTCCGAGAACAGCCGGCATGTCTCAGCCTCGAGCTGGCAGTAATAGGGCTCCGACACCAGCTCCTCTCCCATCAACAGGACGTCCTGGAGGAGGTGAGGATAGTAGGTCAAGCACCCAATTTATGTAGAAGGGAAGGGTAATTTGTTAATGTGTTGATGTGTGTTTGTTAAAGGTTGTTAAGACAGTACTTTGTCATTCCTGCGGTGCAGCATCACAGATACAGTTCTTTAAGGTAATGCTACATAAGGACAGCAGTTTAGATGAAGGGAAAATAGGACTGCTTTGTTCCTGCCTCAAATTTCCCTTTTCAAGGCAGAAAGCTTACTACATACTGACAAAAAAAGACCCACATTCCCTCATACAAAGACATATATCCTACAGAACACCATCAATTTAGTTAATAATGCATGAACGAGGTGCTCAATTGACATGAAAGGAGACTCGAATGGATTCCTGGCAACAATAGATGGTTCTAGAGAATGGAAAAAAAAATGTGGAGGTGCAGTAAATATTGGATTATTGGGATTTCCGGAATTTCCTCCAGCGTTTGAGATTTGTTAACAAAGGTGAAAATAACTCATCACTTTAACCCTGTTGCCTTGTGGTGGAGTGTTTTTTAAAAAATGTCAAAAGCATGAGAATTGATACACTGAAATGTCATTGAAATAAAAGGTTTGGGGTGTCAAAAAACAATATGTTGCATTTTTCTTGCTTTTTCTTGTTTTATTACAGAGCTGAAAAACTGAATCACAATTGTAGCTGATAAAGATGACAAAATTGCAAAAAACACCCCACCCCACCCCATCAGCATACAGGATAGTTTTATGGGATAATTCCACTGCTCTCCAGGCTAATTTGATGGGGACAAATTGCCCCCAAGGTGACAACATTTTCTCTAAAATCCCATCATGCCAGTTGACTGACTCTTCCCATTAGCCAATCAAGCTGAAGAGTGCATTCTGCCTGCCAAATGCCCAGTGAGCCCCTCTAGGATCGATTCTACCAGACACTATCTACGTCAATAGAATTAGTATTGACACAATTCATTTGCAATGCAACCACAATGGAGTCTCACTTTTTCATCATCTTAATATTTCTTCATAGTGGAGCAGAGAGTGAGGTGGCTCAATTACGCCACTGAGCGCTCACTCTACGAGCAATTCATTTCCTTCTTTTCTTCTGCTCCTGCATCTCATTTTCAACATCTCTCTTTTTCTCCCCTTTCTCCACTTACATAAACCATATTTCCAATCTCCAACTCTTTCTAAGCATTACCTTATATCTATGTTACATGCTTGTCTACCTTGCCTTGGTCTCTTTCACACTCCCTCTTTACGTGTTTCCACTTCCATTTTCTTACCCACCTGGCACTTCTTCCTGTGGTGGTGGCCATGCAGTCAGGCCGATGGGCTATATTTGGTCCGGCCGATGATTAAAAGTGCTGGTCTAACCTCTGCCTCAGACAGGCCAATCCATCCCACAGACACCCCACCGCCACCACACACGGGGAGGCTGAATAATTTATGCACAATATCGAACATGAAAGAAGACCTACTAACACTCCAAAGCCCACCAGCACCCTTTCCAATCTCTCTGGATTGTTGAGATGGGTATACTGCCTCAAACCGCATTTGTTTGCACAAGTCTATGTGTGTGTGTATGTGTGTCCATGTGTAGACACCAAAGGTTTTTCCCAACTCTATCCTTTTGGAGTCTTGCAGCTCTAGTTACTTTCAAATTTCATGGATAGAAAAATGGGGAGGGAACTCTGTAATTGGAAGCAGCGGTCAAAAATGGTCAAGAAGCACTCAGAAGACTACTTTGAGGATTGGTAATTTGCTTAGAGAATTTCTGTTTTCAGAAACATGTTGCCTAGCAACTCTTGAGCTGGAGAGAGCCGGTGTTTCCAGGCTTTTGTTCCAGCCCAATGAGAAAACACCTGATGGTCAATATAATTTAAACCCTATAGAGTGGATCAGCGCTGGCATAGAAGGACCTGCTCTATACAGCATCGACCGATTGCAAGCATACGTTTTAAGTAGCCGCTGAGCAAGTTAGTTATTTTCCAGGGAGAAGTCCTCAGTGATTCTAGTAAGACGTTACAGATTCATTGGTAACTCATAACTTTGTCTTCCTGTGGAGGATTTGTGTCGGAGTTATAGTGCTGTCTCACCTCCCAAGCGCCCTCGTAGTTTTGCTTCTTGAGGCGGATGGCCCAGTTATCGAGGCATGCGTCAGAGCAGTGGTCCATGCTGAGGATAACAGGCCGGCTCAGGACCACCCCAGGAGGGCCACAACTCACAACGGGACTAAGTAGAGTCTGGCAGCCGGCCAGGGGTAACCTACACCAGAGAGACGGAAAGAGAGAGGAGGTGGGAGGGCACAAGATGTGATGAAGTGCTTTTACTTGTCCAGTTATTAGTGAGAATTTACTGGTCTCTTGTACACAGGATGTGATACTGTCACCTCTGCAAATTATCTAGCAGCTGTTAACAGAGAACCATAAAGGACCTGCTGGACACGTTGACTGGCTGGACCAAGTTGTGATGACTGAGTAATAACACTATAACAGCATGCTACAATCACTGTGCCTTCAGAGACTGAATGGAGCAAAGCAGATAAACAGTGTCCTGCAAACAATTCATTTAACTTAAACAGTGCATATCCTGGTAAACGGCTATGTTATTTATTTACATCTCTGCTCCACAGTGCTGGCACAGACTCTTAAGCCTTTCCTAATGGAATAGCAGAGCATCAAAACAAACAGGGTAGTGGCATCCAGGGAAGACTGCCAGTTAGACAGTGTTAAAGAGACCCACCTTAAATCTTCCTTCCTCTGAACAGTGAGATAAATCTCATAGATCTTCCCTCTGGGGATGGCCTCGGGAGGAATGAGCAGACTGATTCCTAATGCAAATAACAACAAAGGGAGAGGGAGAGAGACAGAGAGGGGGGTGAGAAAGAGGGGGGACAAGCTCATTTGTTCTGACTGAACAACGCTTTTGTCATCTCACAAAAGGAAGCCAGCCCACTCAACAAAACTGTATGGCTGCAAAAACAAAAAAACAAATGTATTCTGAAGGTCAGAGGCAGCTTCCGTCAGGTACAGTAGATGCAAATCTGGGCACCGGCAACCGAGGCGGTGCACGTCCCTGCGGTCAACAATTAGCTGAGACAAAAGCACACGCTGCATCGTAGTTTAAATGTCCTCTGCCTGCCACAAAGTAGATAATTGAGACCATGGAACAGACTACTTCACGAAAATTGCACTTTCCCAGGAGGGTGTTGAAACGCACCTTAGAGAATAGAGAGAGCTATTGAGGTAGTCTGAGTGTTGTGGCATTTGTGTTGTGATTCTTGTGCTGAAATCATCTCCTTAGAATCCAATTTAAAAGGTAGTACAAACAGTGACTATGTGAAATCTTAACAGTTTATCTTCTATTCACCATAAAAAACATCTGTTTGCACAAGGCGAAGGTGACTGAATGGCTGAATCACTGCCTTGTCTAAATCTATAATCCTTATGGCTGCTCTGAAACTACGCTAAATGACAGTATCTCTCCTCTGAGTGGATGCATGCTAGTGCTGATGTTTTTTCCTGTGTCCCAAAGAGGAGATGGGTGCCAACGCGTGGTATAGCCTACATGGTTTTGAGTTAATCCATGCATAACGTATCTGCAAGAGACTGAAAGAGATACAGTGAAAACCGAGAGACAGAGAGAGAGTGAGAGAGAATGAAGAGAAGCGAAACACAGGAAATAAAAGACCTTTTCTCACACAAGATACTGGCATACTGGCACTGTCATCGGCTAATCTGGACAGTCTACAATGCGCCAAGTAAAGCTCTGCCTTCTCCTATAATTATATAAGCTCAGCACTCAGCTAATGTGAAGTGGGGGAGCAAAATAGATGAGTAATAACGATGGACTTCATATGTTTTATCTGAATAATCTTTAATTGACCAGTCCTCTTTCTATGCGTTTAGCACACAGATGACACTAGTGGACATCAGCTACAAATTCAACCAGTTCTGTCATAAAAGAGCAGCCTAATTGGAAATATTTTCCATGGGTTTTATATCAGGAATCTTTCAGAGTATGCTGTATTTAACACACATTTTTCTATTCCAGGCCTTCATAGCTTTCACTTTGACAACTGACTTTGGCAATTCTAATCAAAACACTTAATTTTTAGGTGACTAAGAGAAAAACTGTCCATGTTAAATTTTTACATTAGTCTTTCTGTAGATTAACCGCTGAGCCATGTATATGTCAACCTGAATCCGTCTTAGTTATGTATGTAAAGCTCCGATTTCAGGCATGTTCTTGTGTCAACATCAGTGAGGTGGTACTGTAGACAGGTAAACAGGTTTTGCAAGCTCCGAATAAAGCAGTGAACCACTTTTATGTGGTGCAATCTTATTAAGAAACCCACATGCACAAGATTTAAAGGCTCAATAGTGTGGGTCAATTTCAACAAGACAGTCAGACATTTATGGGACTCAGCTGTTACTGATAAATTCTCCTTGTTAATGTCCATTAAGAGGCACTAAAATAGCATAATAAACTTTCTGTTTCTGTTTTTGTGGGCCTTTTTAATTTGCTTATATTTATGCAAGGAATACAAATAAAAGCAGACTCACGCTGACAGTATTTTCAATTTAGCAGCAGATGCTAAACTGTTGAGAGAAAACTTTTACTGATTGTGTGCAATTAAATGGTAAAACCCACCATCCTACACAAAATTACTGAAATATCTGTTCCTACACAATACACAGCTACTCAAACAATACCTGTGTGAAACTACTGAGCTTTTACTGTCGGTGTACTTTGGTGTCATTTGACTTTTATTTAATTTCTTTCCTATCCTTGGATTTTTACAACTCCATTATAAAGCAGTGAAATGGAAACTGCCTTTAGGTGGTTTTCACACCTGTTCAGTTCATTTTGTCCCGACTGAAGAAAACAATTATAGACTGTTGAATTTCAGTTCAAGTCCATTTCATGTCCGCACTGAGTAATATTGCAAATGAAAAAAGTGCTGTAAGCTTAAGTCATATGGACTGATGGGTACCTCATCGATCGGACAGTCTGTCATCTTGCATCATCAGCAGAACACAGACCCACACTGGGAAATCAAATTCTGGTGACTGACAACAGTGCTGCGACATTTTATGACAGTAGAGTTAACTTTAAGTATAGTCACATGAGATTCAGGCTTAAAGTTTTTACCCTTTTATAAGCATTATTTGTTCTATTTCTACTTCTAATGGTGACAAATCGGCAATCTACAGGACAAGAAAGACATGTCAGCTACTGCACTACAGAATATAACATTATTGAGAGAACAATGATCCTTTTCCATTTCTGAAGTGTAAGAGAAAATCACCTATAATCAAGTGGTGATGCACATGTTACTATGGTTACCAAAGGACTTTGTACAAATATAGGCTGTAAGGTGCTCATAATTTTCAGATATAGAGGTCTTTGTCAAGATAGATGATGACAATAAAATGCAACTGATGGTGATTTCGCCCCTGAATTCATACATCTAAGAGCAAATCATGCACTTGTTTTCTCTGCTTACATAATGCAAATAAACACTGAAATAAAATAAATAAAATAAAGCTGGGTATTGACGATGTTTTTCTGATTTGATAGAGATCCACTTTACAAGGTCCCAATTTCATTCACAATTCAGTTTTTTTCAATATGGTAAGGGGATATATCTGTTATCATAACAGTTTTACTTGCATATGAAAGAGATTGTCAGGAAAAATAATGTTAAATGGTGAAATGTGCAAAGAGCCCCCTGTCCTGGTGCATTATAGAAAAATATCAGGCGATTCAGGCCACACCTTACTAGATTGTGGCCTGCTCACTCTTTTGTCTGAAGCAGCATGTAGGTTGGACTGTTTGCTCTCATTCTCCTTAATTTCCAGAGCTCTAACTATAGCTTTCACCATTCAGACCGACATGATAAGTGTGTGAACCCTTTGGGAGTAAAATAAAATGGTGAACCTCATCTCTCCAACCCTTATCCTCTAATTCTGCCTTTCCCAGTATAAGTGTTGGGATCCTAAAATGGGCCACGAAGCTGTTTTTATTTGATTGCCTATTATCACAGAAAAATATATCAACATAACACAATACATGGATTCATTTTCAAATTAACATAGTAGAACAATGTTGCCGCATAAAGTCCTCACAAAATTCATGTGAAATGAGGAATGGTAAGAGATGTAAAAAAAAAACAAAAAAAAACAAGACACAAAAGTTGCAACACAATGGTACTGATCTCAAAGCTATAAAAAGTTGACTAAGTTAAAGGTCTAATGACTGTCAGACAGATGTTTTGATGCTGGAAGAGTCGGTGAAATGTCATTAGTACAACTCATGGTGTATTTCTGTAAATTTGGGTTCCAAGGAAAGATCATATTTATTTATTTTTGTCTTCAGCTGAAAAACATCGGGAACCTTTGCTCAAAATGGATGCCAGAGGCTCTAGTTACATCCTCCAGAGTCTGGCAATTATCGTATTATTAACATTTACATCAAGAATTTACCCTAAAGCAGTTACTGTACTTTGTATTCAACAATGTTAAAACGTGCCGTTTTTAGTGCAGAAGTGACTAATGAGGTTAAACCTTTAGCTTTACACATCTGCAGGGAAAGGCATGTATTAAATAAATAATAATATATATCTGGATTTCATTCATCATTGCACGATCTTCAAATTAAAAAGCAATTTAAAATCAGGAAATAGATTTTTTTAAACCATAAACAAGGCTCTTCTTTCTTAAGACCTTGGGTTTAGTTTCACCACAGTTCATCACACCAGTCTCACTGAACCAAATAAAACAGGTTAGGCTTTAAAAATACCTGAAAGGATAACCCACCTGTGTTGGGGATTGTCAGCCTTCCTCCCAGAAAGTTGAAGGTCCCATACGAGGTGTTGGCCACATCCCGCGGCAGCGTTTTAAAGTAGGTCTGAGTCGACAGCCTGCTTACAAACTCAGCAGGGTCTGGGTTCAGTTTGCCGTTGTGTAGAGTGTGTGAGCCGTTGGGGAGGGGGTCCAGCAGGGGCCCATTAGTCATCGAGAACTTCCCAGTGGCGTCGTGGCGAGAGCGCAGAGTGCCTTGGTAGCTGGTGGTAGTCGTGGTTAGATCAGGCTGGATGGTAAGCAAATGCGAATTCTCTGTTTAAATAATAAAAAGGAAAACAGACAAAAGAAAATGTGTGAATGTCTATGAGTGGCACGGAGGGGGTGGTTTTGTTAATCGCAGAGACAGACCTCACACTCTCTAAAGCTGTCGCAACACACAGAAAAACTGAGGCAAACAGGAAAAGACACATGCTGCAGAAAAACACTCACAGTCACGCACACTCTGACAATACACAAACACAAATTCTACCCAAAGCCAGTCATTTTTCCTTCCCCTCCCCTCCCTTCCCGTCCTCTATCTCTGCCTGTCTCTTTAGCGACTACACAATCAATTCCAAACAGAACTCAGATTCAGCTTAGCACCCAGAATGTATAAAGGCTTTTTTTCACAGTGAATCACAGGCACTGCAACCCCGTTCACATCTCCATCCAACTCAGACAGTTGTATTTCTATTACTCTCTGGTAAACCTCAGAGACTCTGCACAGGCAGTAAACAGAGTGGGTACATTTCCTGACAATGAGGTGGTGGCGATACATAATGTGTCAGGCAGGCAAACAAACACACACACACACATACACACAAAATAACATCTTTCTTCACCACTGAAAACACAATTAACACCACCTCCACAACCACAAAACACAGGATCAGTGGTACATGTAGATGAGTGCTGCACGGTCACGGCGGGCAGACGCACAGAGGAGGGTAAAACAAAGAACAGTGTCCTACTGCTGTGGGGGGGAGGCCTGCGTGGCCGCGGCGCCCACACACCTGGCTTGCTGGGCTTAATGCCCATAGGCTGGAAGCCAGTGGTGAGGATGGACGAGTCCGCTACGTCGGCATCCAGGCCCTCCTTCTTACGCCGATAGACCAGGACCACCACGATGAGGAGCAGAGTCAGACACAGAGCCACCGCCACCATCCCCACGTAGAGCGCCACGTCCTCCGCTCCGCTCACAGCTGCAAGAGAGGGTGGAGGACGTAGAATGACACCAGAGAAAATATTAATCACAACTGAAAATTCCCTCAGGGGTTGAATAGCAATACCCGTGTGCAGCGTGGCAACATGTTTTACGATCTTCAATACACCGGGCTCACATGAGGATCTGTTTAATAGCATGAAATCATTTAGACTTTCCTCGCTTCTACCTAATGTTGCTAGACATTTTCTGACTGTTTGACAGAACAAAACCTTAGAAAGCAAATACTACACAACAGGGATCGACCAATGTGATTTTTCTTTTCAGAGTTGATGCCGATAAGGAGACTCAAGGTGACTGCTGTTATATAAATTTGCAGTAAAAATAAAATGTTTGTGTCAAAACGTCAATCCAAAAGTTGTTAAAATGTTTTTAAGCTAACTATTCAGTTAAATGTTAGAATAGAACAGAATACAATAGAACAGAATAGAAGCTTTATTGTCATTGCAAAATACCATTTTACAGTGCAGCAAAATTCATATTATATTTTAATTAATAAAAATATATAGAATAATATATATAGATAGATAGATAGATAGATAGATAGATAGATAGATAGATAGATAGATAGATAGATAGATAGATAGATAGATAGATAGATAGATAGATAGATAGATAGATAGATAGATAGATAGATAGATAGATAGATAGATAGATAGATAGAGATAGATAGAGATATATATAAAAACAGTCAAATAAACACACACACACACACACACATAAAAGTGAGTCCAGTATCAATAAAATATGCAGGATGTACAGGTGACAGTAAAGTGAGTAGTTCAATGTCCTAAGTATGAGTTCCGTTAGTATTACATAGCAGCAGAATGCAATTACATTGTAAAGTGTCCATGTTTATTTGGTTTGGTTCAGAGCAGCCATGGATGCTCTGCTAAATGTTATAATTCAACAATATTTCACCAATGTTCATTTTTGGATTTGACACTGAACTGGAATAATTAGTAAATAAATAAATATTTGGTTCACATTCCAGTGACGATAGGCTGTTACTCTTCATGTCATAGTCCTGTGGGCAGGTCAGACCAATCCATTTATTCTATTGGACACCAGTTAAATATAAATAAATGTTCACACCATAAAAATCTGAACATCAGAACATGGCCTACAGTCTGTCAATCCCCAGTCGGTAACTGTCTTGATGTATGATTATCGCCTCAATGTCTTAATGTAAGGGAAAAAGAGAAAGAAAGCACTCAGTTCTGAAGCAGATTCAGAGTGTTACCTCAGTTCATTTCTGCACTGGATAAATATATCTTACGCCAGCACGTTCTTTCTCTCCCCTTGTCTTTTCACTCGTTCTCCGAGCACACAACACCCCCAAGAGAGAGAGAAAGTGGAAAAATGAAGGATTTGCTTATGAAATTCTAGCACCTCTTATTGAATGTCTCTCTCTCCGTCTCAAAAGCAAGCATGGAAACGTCTTTCTCCCAAAAGTACAGTATGAAGATGACAGCTAAACCCAGACAAACATCAATGTGTGTGCTTGGGCGAATTTGTGTGTTTTGCACGAGAATGGGATTTTCTACGGCTGTCTCCCAGGGCTGGGGGAATTTGGTGGCGTAGGTGGAGGATGCTCCTGAGGCCTTTATAGAGGGCCATTGTCCCTGGGAGCCACGGGGGCGTAGCGCTGTCAACTGAACACAGTCGAGGAGGGGACGTGCTCAGTGGCATGGCTTTGAGGGACAGAGAACAACGGCAAAGGTTAACGTGCTGCAGGCTGGCGTGGGGCGAGTTGACAACAAAAGGAGGAGGACTCAACCAGGGTGGGAGTATGTACACTGACAGAAAATTAGAATCCAAGACAGACATGAAAGTGACATAGCACATCTGATTCGCATGTTAGAAATGGACTACAACATCACCCAAAAATGACCTGATAAAAACTAGATACAGATATTTTGATTAATATCTGTGGTGATGGAAAAACCACTATGTACTTGTACTGCTCGACAGGAACCGCGCTCAACCCCGGTAATGCAGATTTGACAAGTTTTAATTGGTGTTAGTAAATCTGTGACATGAGAATGGCACAGTTAAATTAGCACAGTTCTAACAGTGATATTTAGAACAAAAGGAAAAGTGGTCAAAGAGGAATCTTGCAATGTTTTGTTTTTCTCTTGGCATTTCTCACTCGTATCGGTTTCCTTTCGTCGGAGTGTCCTTGCCTCCTTCTTTTGCTTGGAAAAATCCATGTTTTTTTTAACAAAGCTACTCAATGTACAGAAGTCTTTAAGAGGAATGCCAGAATCTGTTTTATGGGTGATTATCTCAGTACAATCTGATACCTTAAGTAGCAGGATTATATGCAGACAAGCTCCATGGCGGCTCATTGCAAAGCCAGAGATCTCATGACATATAATCAATTGTGAAACACTGGCTGAAGATAAACACAAGCTTGTGTGTTTCTTTAACATTACACAGCCATCTGCACAGAACATACTTACAGCATGAGGAGCCTTTTGGGATCCATTTACCCTTCCCCACCTCTCATCTTGTCCATTTCCATGCCTGTGCCTTTCTCCTCCAACTCCCCTCTCTGTGTCTTTTCTCAGTACCTCGGGGAAACGTAGAGGTGCTTAACAGTAAGCAGCCTGGCTAAACCTTCCACCTTCTACAATGAGCTTAAAAAAGGAGGAGAGACTATGGCTGAACCTCTCATTAAAGTGCCCAAATCCAATTGTCTTGGTGAGTCAAAAGGCCAGACAGGGTTCTGATATTTGGACTTCTAGCGCTGCAGTCTACTGAGAGATGTGCGGTCTGACTAAAGACAAAACAACAGCCATCAGCAAGGAGACAGGCACACTGGGTTTTGCTGATTGGATAAACATAGCCTTAGATTGGTCAGTTGCTGTTTACTTTCTAAGGACAAACCAAAGGCACCCAACTAGCCCTTCAGAGATCCGGTATCTCTGCTCTTCCCCCTCACATACCATTCCCGCTCCCAGACAATAAAGTCAGTCAATCACACAGTCTCTTCCTCTCTCCCTCCCTCTTTTTTTAAATTCTGTCTATAATCACTAGTGGCTTATCGTAGCATCGCTGTGTGAAGTTTTATCTGACCCACCAGGTGTCACAGCCAAACGATCCCGATGCTCACTACAAGCCTGACCAGCAACTACTCACAGCTCTTCTTGGCCCCTGGTCATCGATTTTCATGATGGCAGCCAATAAGTGAAAGGACATCCATCACACTTTAATTGACGTGGCTAATCACGTTTTATAATTGGATGGGCTTTCCTTTACTCTGCCTTTAAAGTGCCCTCTCTCTTTTTCGCACACATGCCAATTTACCTCTCTTCGTCTCTGTTTCCTGTCGCTCCATCGCTCATTTCCACCCGATATAATTGCAGAAGTTCTGATTCTGTTTGTGTGATTGACAGCCGCCTGCAGATAATCTGCAGACGTGATGAGACGCTTCTAGAGCTGACCCCAGGCCAATCTCAGTTGGTTCCCTCTACTTTTGCTTTCAGTCCAGCACCTCAGACCAGCTCCAGGGCTGGCTGGTTAGGGATCAGTTTCTGACTCTAGATGGGCCGGTATAGACTTATAATTCATCTCCTCTGAGGCGATGTATGAGGCTCCTGTTGAAGTTTGGACTCTTGCAGCATTGGCAGTCAGCACAATACTCCTTCCTGATAGGCCTCAACTCTCTCTACCTGCTCTTTCTCTCTCCTGCATTGATAAATAAAAGCTTTTCCGCCTTCCTCGCCTCTTCCCTGGGCATTTATCAAGAGACCTGAGAATATATCTCATCCCATGGCCAATCCCAGTCACACGCCCGAAGATGAATAACACTGGAGTTCTTAAGGTCAGGGAAATATGGCTACTAAAACTCTCAAAGTGAACGTGACCATTACTATCGCCACAATACAGTCATCCCATCCCTCAGCAAGTCCATGTGAAATATGACCCAAAATAAACGTTCTGCCGTTTTTCATGTAGCCTGTGACCCCGCTCTGACAAACAAACCCATGACAAAAACATCAGCTGCTGCTCCAACAAATTAGCCCCCAAATTCAACCCCATCTACATTTAAAGACAGAATAATAAAGTAGTTTAATTTCTCAAAACCCCAAATTGGGATGCTGCTACAAATTAACTTCATTACAAACACTGAGCTGAATAATTGTTTTTATGTTGTCTTAATTTCCCGTGTCTGATAATATGAGCACCATTATTTTTCCCGCAATCCCTTTTGTGCCCTTTAACACCTGTCTGCCATTTTGGCTCTGGCACACCGCCAAAAAAGTGTATTATTTCCCTGCACAGATTTTGCATTGCTTCATCTCAGGCTTCACGTGTTTGCTTTATGAAAATGATCCCGCCTTGGTCAGATCTGTTTATTCTAGGGATGTAACACAGAGCTTGGTGCTGCACACTGATTTAAATATGCATATATGCAGTACCCCAAACAATAACACTGTCTAACATTTGCCATTTTTGGCCTAATAAGGGGGATTAAAGATGTTTGTGAGGTCGTCACGCAGAGGATGTCCTTTGTTGCAAAGTAACTAGTAGCACTCTGCAGCTGTATTGTTGGATTATACAGTTAGAGAGGGGTGGCTTTTGTTCCAGGGGGAAGTTTTCCTTCTCAGCTAATAGCCTGCAGACATGGTTGAAGTATGGCACTTGCTGACAAACCAAAATCATCTTGCTATTTTGCTTATTATACTTCACACAGCAATTGTCTATAGAAACACATCTGCTGGGAACAGATTGGGACAGGCATTCTTCAGAGGCCAGTGCAACGCCTTGCACTGTCAGTGTAAATACCGAGTGACTGTGTATGTCTGTGTGGGTCTGAGGTACAATGACTGGCATCTTTGTGTATATATCTTGCCTCCTCTGGGGAGGAGCTGCTGACCTTTGATGATGGGCCGACTGAGCTTCCTGGTTCACTGCATCAGGCAAACTCGGCTATGGGTTGATACGTGCACATGCACGTACACAAGCGCAGACACACACTCACACAACGCTTACACATATACAACATTCACATACAGTAGATCTAAGCAGATATTCTGAAGCCCTTTCCACCCCCAACTCTCCATGCATCGGTCCATCTGATCACATCAATCAGGACAAGATACATAATTCACTTTATTAATTCGCTGGCCCATGTTAACTGAATCCCCATTAAAACCCAGTGTTTACCATGCAGATCAGCCAAGAGCACACTATTTATAACATGTTCTCTATGAGATGCCACCCTGAGACTCATCATTTCTGGATGGGAAGCAGCAATATCTTTGTGTCTTTGATATCTGTAGGGAGCGACAGAGCTCTCGCTTCATGTCCATCTGGTCGGCATTGGACCCTGTGGTGCCGCTTTCCACTCAGCTGCCGGCTCAGCTGTGTGAGCTTTGCGGTTTCAAATCCTGACAGTACGCATATAATGGCACATGGAGAGCAGCAGCACAGTGATGCAATACACATTTTACATGGAACTATACATACACGCTACATCAGACTTGGGAAATAAAGTACAAATACTCTGTTGTGCTTAGCTGGAGTTTTCAGGTATAGGTATGTATATGTATGTATGTGTGTGTGTATATATATATATATATATATATATATATATATATATATATATATATATATATACACATACATCTCAACATGTTTTGAGCTGTTGTAATTGAAAAGTAATTTGCACATTTGACTGAAGTTAATGTTCAAAATGCTTTTTTTTTTTTTTTCCATTTATTTTATTTGACGTTAGAATGGTTTGAGACATGACATTCAGTTACATTTGTACAAAAAGCTCTGGCTGAAATGTCCTTCGGATGCCTATATTTTTTCACTTTCACTGCAGTAAAGAAGCTGAATCAGTACGTGTACTTTTACCAGAGACCCTTTGTGTATCTGTACTTCTCCTGGAGTAAGGAATCCATGGACTTTCTCAATTTATGCACAACCTACAAACCTTAGCTTTATGTGTCTTCACAGTTAGTTTGACCCCTAGCATGAGCAGGTTGTTATTTAACTTCAAACTAATAGTTTGAGAACATAAGAACACTGACATCGACCATACTAATGGTAATGAGATCCTGTTGCCTGTAAATGCACACAGGTGGGAAGAGGCAGCAACAGTTCATAGATAAGTCCTCTGCAAGTACAGCCTCTTCTTACACATTATTCCTACATGAACCTTTTGAACCAGAACAGCCTCTACTTTCTAAGACATATTTATCACAGGAAGTTGATGCCATTTGAAGGCATATGTTATTTGATCTGGAGGAGGATGCCTTTACTCTGCTTGCCAATGTGGTGAATGATTTCAAATGTAAAACAAAACAGAAAAATGAAAGAAAAATCCGATCCATTTCTATAGCTCTGTTGTAGAAACAATCTGCACTAACAATGTACATTCTGTTTTGAGCTTTGAGTGCCTGTGTAGTTTGTTTTTGTTCCTGGTTACAAGACTGACACCCTCAGCTATCATAAGCAAACACACAAATAACTAAAACCACACACCCCAATAATCCTTTAGCAGAAACATTGCCATAGAAAATGTGAAGTTAAACACAGAGTGTGGTTTGCAGTGTGTGGGTGGTAGTGCACTCACTCTGCGGGCACTGCTCGCTGGTACAGTTGAGAGACTGGAGGTCGAGCCCTTGGCATTCTTTGCCCCCGGTGCCAGGTGAAGGCTGGGTGCACTCCCTGGTCCTCCACATCGAACAGTCTGCACCGCACGCCGACCACTTGCTCCACTCACTCCAGCCTCCGTCCACTACAACACATAACAATAAAAAAAAGCATGGTTTACAACACACACACACAAACTGCGGCAACTCTGATTCACTTCAAACATTTATATTTTAGTTCACAGGGAAAAAAAAGTATTGATCAAAACCTGAAAAGTTTTGATAAAACAAGCCTGAACTTTTGGAAAGAGTATGAACTGTTAAAAGTCTACACTGTAAAGTTCAGATGCAGCTGTGGTGTAACAGCAGTGGTGTATTTGTGTGTGAGATGAGAACTGGAGGAATACTCTGTTACCATCCAGTGCAAATCAACTTGCTCTAAAATGGAAACCTAGTAGGGAAAGCATCATAAAGACATGCAAATCCACTTGCACACACAAACGCAAAAGGAAACCAAAGCGTGTCTAACTGCTGACGGGAGCCATATTGTCTCCATTTTGCTATCTTTGTTTATTTTCAACATGGAAATCAGATGCAGCTAAACTAAAGCCCACTATGAGTTTATAGAGGTGCTGAGACCTGGCAGACCTTGCTGACAACAAACTAAATCTGCACAGTAAGAAGTGTTTGGCCCCTGGGAATTGGACCCTGTGGTCTACTGCATGACATTCACACAAACACATGTGTACACAAATATTTCTGTTCTCATTAGAATAGATGTTTGCCTGAAGGAAAATGTGCCCCCCCCCCCCAAACTGGCTGCTGTTCAAGAAACATGGGCAACGTTATATCTGGTGTGTATTTAATGTAAGACACAATGCAGGTGGTATTACTTGAAACAGAAACAGATGAACATTACACCTGCACCTCCATAACTTCAAACACAAAACCATCAGCGTGAGGAAAAATGACACAAATGGAAATAGGCTGGTAATAGTTCTGAATGTACCCTGCTGTAAGAAATAGCAGCTTTACCACATGAAGGCAGAGAGGCCATTTTGCAAAGGTGGGGGTAATTTGGCATCCTGGCCGTGGGGGGCGTCGGCTGGGAGTGATATTGAGAGTGACACAGCGCCAGGCCTGGGGAAGGTTACCATAGGGCTAATGGGAAAAAGAGCAGTAATGAGCTCTCATGGGGGAAAAATGCCACTGTCTCGCTCTTTCTCTCTCCCAAATGTAAGGGTGAAGGGGACCAGACGAGTAACACCAGAGCTGCACACACACTCACATCCAGTAGGTGTACGCCTCAGTGACAGCAGCAACCCTCCTTCCCGACTGACCTAAGGGTAGGGAAACCTTAGTGCTCATTAATCCTGGCAATAAAGAGTGCAGGGGGCATGACCTCCAGAGAGCAGGTTTGACCTATTGCAGGTCAGAGCCTTTGGTTAATAAAACATAAATGAAATGGTGAGATGTTACTGAAAGTGGAATTCATGTTATTGCATCAGCGTACAACGTAATGTTATTTGGTTTTAGAACGAGTCCCTGACAGGAAAAGCAGCCGAAAGGTGATGAGTGTGTGTATGTGTGTGAGCGTAGAAGACCAGGTGTGTGAATAAAAGCCTGCTCTCACACTCGGTGCTTGTCCTGGAATGATTGCTCGAGAATGTGAGTGTTTTGTGTCTGTGTGGAGGGATGCTGACACAGCTCGAGCCTCTTTGCAGTCAGATCCATTTGGCAGAGAGAGCAGAACCAATCAGATAATTGTCCTTGTTTGGCATTGAGTGGACCCATCCGTGGGCCAGTGGGCTGATTATCCAGGCTGGGAATGAGAATGATTGAATAGCAAATTACATCCTAATGAATATATTATGTCGCCCCTCAGTTTATCCACACCACTGTGAAATAAAGAGATGAGATCAACATCTGCCCTGATGAGGTGATGAAATTCTTCTTCTCTTTCCCACCACAAAGCAAGACTAATGGCCATGCAAATAAGATTTTCAAACAAGTAGATTGGAGTGGAAACGGGGTACTGCTCACAAGAATGTGGATGAGACACAAGCACTAAGATGCATAGCTTAGAAAAAAAAAAAAATCAAAGAAAGATGAAGGTGCAAAACAGTTCTTGATGGCTGACTAAACATATGTTGCAAATATATCAGAAATAGAAAAGGGTTTTCACAAGGCGTGACAAAAGAAATATACAAAAGCATAAAAAGGAGCTTTCACTAGCCATTTTCTTTGTATACAGTATATACAAAAAAAATTACACTTTCCCATAATATCCTTTTTTCAAATTAAAGACTTACACCAGAGCCAAACCTCATCCCATTATTTTTCAGAATCCATAGAAGAAAATTGTTATCCACAGCCACAGTTTTTCCTTATCAAATCCCCAGAAAGAGATTGTTAGCACCACTGCAAAAGGCAGCACAGCTGATTTTCAATCATGCAGCACCACAGGTTTTAGGTCAGGCAGGTCTCTGAGGAGGAACAGTAATACAATAGCCCAGTGGCAAGCCCCCATTTGGACATGTTATCAAGGAGACAAGCAAAAGGACCCCAGCCATTCTCTGCAGGTCGGTAGGTGGGCCTTTTTGAAGCTTTTCTGTTCAAAATTACAATGGCTACTGATGGACACAGTCCGAGATCATCGGACACCCATGGCTTCTGTGTCCTTGAGGGGAACACAAGGAGGTAGACAAGTACCACTGAGACCAGCAGGCTGCCCCTCTGCTCCCTCTGTCCTGTCAACACATGTGTGCACCGTAACCACACCTAATCCCACTGTTGTTATGGCCGATGGAAAAAAAAAAAAAAAACACACAGAAAACCGCAGACCTGTGGAGGGGGCGGATAGTTCATCCACAGAAGTGGCAGATGCAACAGAGATTAATCACCACATCTTATTCTGTATTTCTGACACATTCAATACATTTGAAAAATCTATTTCTTCTTGCTGATTGTGATGCAGTACAAAATCAATAACTGAACAAAGAAGTCTCTGCTCCCTTATGTTAACAACACCACTAGAATAAACTGATACTGAGACAGAATGAGATATGAAGAGAATCCGCCAAAACAAATGGCACTGAATGATTAAGAACAGCACTGATGCAAGGCTGTCACCAGATGGCCACCATCTTTTTTTGTAGTGAACTAATGCGTTTTGTCAGATTTATTAGCCATACCCTTTATTTATTCCTTGGATAAAATATAGAGTCTCCAAAATAATCTCTGATAATATTCAGACATACACAAATGCCTGCTTTCAAAGTAGATTCAGACATTTCCCTGCAGCACACAATGTAGACATACAGGTTCTAACGTGGAAGTGTACAACATGTACATCCACATACACACATCTACAAGTGCACACACAAAAATACAGCAGCCTCGAGTCTGTTTAATCTCCATGTAGGAGAATTCTCTCGACTCCTCTGGCAAGCCTGAGGGATCAGTACATTATTTAAATAATTCATACAAGGCTGAGATCTCTTCAGGTGGTTTGTTGTTTTCTAACATCAGCCAACAGTTCAATTCATTTGTGTAGGGCAGGTGTAACCTTGTTTACTTCCCAAACTGGGGAATGACTATTTACTGCTGGCTCAAGTTGTGTGTATCTTAGCTGAAAAATGTTGGCGCCGGTTGACATTTTGCCACGACTTTTGGCTCTGACCGCAGGAACAGAGTCAATTAAAGGGTGAGGGATGGACTGCAGAATTATGTGGGATACATCAGTGGGATATCATGAGATGGATACGGGAGAAAAGGGAAGATACAGAAAGAGTGAAGAGAAATGGAGATAAGCTTTTGCATAGTTTGGCTACTCGCTGTCTCAAGTGTTGATCTGCTCTGCTCTGAGCCTCAGGCTTTAGCCTCAGCCGCCTCCTCCTCCTCCTCCTCCTCCTCCTCCACAGCTCCCTGTGTCTCTCTCAGCATGGAGCCCATCTGATCTGCCACACAGGCCTCCGCCAACTCTCATTAAACACTTTGGAGACTTAGACAAAAATACAGATGAGCCTCTCTTGCTTCACACTTTCCCGATGAGATGTGGGAGATCACATTTAGATACAAGAGTCATAGCGAACAGACATGTGGAGAGTTCTGCTGCTGAACAGGATGCTAGATAGTGTCAGTCTGTGGAGGCTCATATGACGTACTGTATGTATAGAAAAACCTACAGTATGTCTCTGTAGCTGTAACTAAGCACTGATCTGAGGGAATTGGGCTACATTTTCAAAAAATGGAGCAGTATATGGCCATTGGCATTGTAGCAAGAATTACAATATAAAGACTAAGCTGGGCAATGCAAGGACAAATGATATCCTCTGCATCAAATGTGAAATGATTACTTTCCACTGAATATCTATTCAGCTGACAGCCTCTGTTTACCCCCAAAGGAAGAATACACCAAATCCAAGAGGCCATCAATGTGCTTCAAATAAGCAGCAACCACAAATTATACAATATAAGCAGCAGCAAAACAAAATGTATTTTTTTTTATCCTTTTCAAGTTAGTTAAATGCACAGGAGAGCTAATAATCAACAAAGAATCTTAGTCTAGATAATTAATGAACTCTTGAAACAAGACCAGAATTAAATCATACAATTTTTAAAATGCAGTTCAACAAACAAAGGCACTGTAGGAAAAAAAGTCTCTCAAGGCTGACATAAAAAAATAAAGAACACTGCTTCTGAATTCAAATGTCAGCCATGTCTGAATAAATAACATGATGTCTATCTGCGGCATTACTGTTCGCTGTGTAATTCAATGTTCTCTAGTCTCTTTCTTCTGAAATGGTCTGAAATCACCATCTACTGTGCATCTAGTGGATTAGACCTGCAAAGGCTACAAGCGCAGTGATAATTAAAAGTTGTTATCCAGCTTGGAGGGATGCTCTGTGCTAGACTGATCTCATCTGTCGACTGACTCTTACACGAGGGTGACAATTTGTGCATTCAGGCTGATGATTTATACATGTGTTAATCATGTATTTAATGAATCAAAGAGAAGACATAGATACATTTTGAGTATGTCGTTGCTAGGCTGTGTGTGTGCTTGGTGACGTGATGGGAGAAGTCAGTTCATCTTGGGGGACTTCAGAGAAATGTCGTTAAGTCCACAACAGGGTTGCAGCGCCACTTGTGATTGGAAACAACAACCCATCATCCCCAGGCTCTGGCATAGTGGACCTTGGCCTTGAGGGGAACCCTCACTGGGTGGACACAGCTGGGGCCATCTCTGCTGCTGATATTCTCTGTGAGACAGGTAACAAGTGAGAACGAGGCTGAGAATACCCTCTGTTTCCAAACAAGAGGGCTGATAGAGGTGTGAGAGGGGTCATGTCACTGTAGTGCCTCACATCATGAAAAAAAAGGAGTTCTTTTTCTGCCCAAGTCTCTATGAAGTGTGTTCATAGGGCACAATGCAATTTCTGTCACAGCACCCAAAGGGTTGAAATTACACACTTTCTCCTTGTGGGGCAAGACAGAGATAGAGGAGGGTGGAGTTTGGTCTAACAATAGCAGCTTGGACTGACATTAATCTCTTTAAGCTCATGGAGGTCAGTATCCTGCTTTGCTATGGGGGGATGTCAAGCATCCCTGGACACCCCTCTAATTCCATTACTCGTTGCTCCAGCGCTAATAATTCCAAATCCATCCAGATAGTGTCCTGACGGAACGTCATGCATTTCTGTGTTTCCTTTGTCTTCCTCCTCCTGCTGTATTCCAGTGGGCCATGTTACTTACACTGATGCTTGACATCTAGTGATGTCTTTACATGGGAGATGTGTAACATAACACCCTGATTCACTGAGGAAGATAACCTCTGTTTTAGGCAGGGAGAAGCTGTCACTGCCAGAGGTGTTGGATTTCCCTCTCTGCTATTTACCGAGCGTGGGAGATTTCTCCTGCGGTCAGCATGGCTGCAGAGCCCCAGCTATATGTCCACAGACTGATCTGCTGGCAGCAAAACAGCTGTCTCTTGTAAACATTCAGGCTCACTGCTTCTTTCTCAGTTTTCTCCCACTCTGTGCTTTGTCCCTGCCTTTCTTACACTGTATCTGATTCCATCTGTCTCCATCCCTGCTTCCACCTTACACCTCCTTTTTCCTATCCAGCTCTCTCTCACTATCTCTCTCCCTCTGTCAGGGGGCTAATGTGGGACTGCAAATGAAGCAGCTTGACTTCCATCTCAGGCTACCAGAGATCAATATGTGTTGCTCAGTATCAGGCAGGACACTCTCTGCCTCTCACAAGGGAGAACAGGAAGGCAAATGAAACGCCCTCAACTCTTAACACATAAACATGGCACAGAGGCCACAATAATTCAGCTTTTTATTGCCTATATTTACTACATAGCTTGAGCAGCAAACAATAACAAATGTAGTCGGTGGTCTGACACAGTGCCATGGCTGGGACCGTGTCTCTTAAAGCAGACAGGTCTGTGAAATCAAAGAGGGGTCTGCTGAGAGCCCAGAAGATAAAGAGATATGTGAACAAAGCGTGATGATAGTAAATCACATTTGGGATGAGGCTCACTGTGAAGACTAATAGGCTCTGACACTGCCGTGCAAGTGAACTAATTGCAGGAAACAACAGAAGCACTGGCATCTAAGTAAAAACCTGGAGGTACTGGTGCAAAAGGGCAGCCAAAATAAAGATGAAACGATGACTTCTGGATGCAAAAAATGCAAAAAGGAAGCCACAGGAAGCCAAGCGCCACAGGACAAACGGGGTTGCCTGGAGTTACCTGGACAGGTGGCCACGCAGGCACTTTTCTGGACGTTCTGCCCCTCACAGGATGTGCCTCCATTCAGTGGCGTGGGGTTGGTGCAGCTCCGACTCCTCTTCTGCCAGCCACGCCCACACACAGCACTGCAGGACGACCAGGTGGTCCATGTGGACCAGCCGCCGTTGACTGTCAGATCAGCACCCGAGAATGGAAGGGTGAGGGAGGGAGAAGGTTTGGAGGGAGGGAGGGATGGATGAAGGGACAGAGCAGCCAGGATTACCCGACATGCACTACGGAAAAGAGGTGTGTTGTGCTACAAAAATCGTGACTGCTGTTACTCTTTCAGTTCCTGCACTGCAAGGTGAACTAATGGAAGAGCAAAAGCAAAAGAGGCTGCTTCCTGTGTTGGAATTACAGCAAACTGCAGGGAAAACAAAAAAAGCTTCAACAGGGAGCAGAAAATACCATGACAGCCTGCCATCTTTGGCCACATCTTTAGGAACTAGTGGAGACTTGATAAATCCCTCCAAAGTCAACCAAAGCAATTTGAGGACATTAAACAAAACAGGATAGGTCTAACAGGTCTAATACAGGATAAGGATAATGAGTGTACACATATGCCATTTAAAGGGAACTGCTCATACAGAAAATGCATAAAATCAACACCTACTCTTGAATTGCCAACAGTCAAATATAAATACATCATGGTTGTCACAGTAATATTGTCAGGTTTTGTCCTTCACACATGCATCACTCATTTTACATGTGTCATAACATGTCATTCCTCTGCTGAGGTTTGTTTGAATAAAAGTGAATACTCTATGCTCTAGTTGAAGTTGAACCAGTTCAAGAACTGCACACCTAATTCCTGTTACTGCAGCTTCCTGCTGAGCCACTACCTGTGGTTTGAACTTGAATCTATTGATACATAATTGGTGTTCTACCATTCGATCATGGCAAGTGATTAAATCAAATCACGCTGGTTTATTTATAACCACCTCTTTCCTCTATACATTGTAAGTGCCAGCTCGTGTATGTGTCAGCTTACAAGATAAGATTCCTGATTTATTGACCTGAACAGCAAAGTCGCTGTTGCTTCTCTGTACATACTTCCTTCCTAATTTCCCCCTAACTCTTTCCTCTGCTTGTCGTGGCTGAATCATTTCCTTGCCCTCTCTATGCGATTGATTGCCCGCCACAGTGAGGTAAATTGCTAAGCAACTCGGCCTCTGATTACCTCTTAGCACAGAGTGCAGTCACACCAGCCAGGCCTTGTTAAAATGCATCTCTGGCCCCCTGTTGAACCCCCTTTTGAAAAGTAGAGGTTATTTCGACTGGCTACAGCTAGCTATATCCACTAGCATGGTAGATTCTCATACATTGAGCTATACAATTCCTTCGTTTTGGCTTTAGAGTACTTTAAATGAATGGCAGTAACGGCTGTTAGTAAGACCTACGCAAATGTTGTAGAGGTAATTTTGTTCCTTTGCAAAGCACATAATAGGGAAAAACACTGAATAACATTGTACCTCTGTTTTCACAATTTCTCAGGTCAAACAGAGCCATTATCTGTAGAAGACAGGTGAACAATGAGTATATGTACTCTTGCCCTCTTTGACTTCAGATTTATACACACCTAATCAAAATTTCAAGAACAGTTGAAAAATTGCCTGAATTTATATTTTCCACTGTTGGATCTTAAGAAGGTTCTAAGTAGAGTTTCAAAATGCAAAAAGAGGAAATGGGAGTGAGACAAAAAAAAAACTGAGTAAGCAATTTATTGAAAACAACAATTAGACTGAAATAGGCTGTTCATCAGCCAATCAAAAGTTTAAGGCCACAGCCTTTACAAGCCAAAATCTGCACAAAAATGTGGATTCATTGTCATTTTCTGTCAGGTATTCACACTGTCATGACCTCCTGATGGCAAAGGCAAAAAAGCTTTCTCTCTTTGAACATGGTTGGATTGTTGCGCTCCATAAGCAAGGCCTCTCGCAATGCGCCATTGCTGCTGGGGTTGGACGCAGTAAGATAGTTATTTTGAATGTCTTAAAAGATCCTGGGGGTTATGGAACAACAAAGGCAAGTGGCAGACCCAAAAAAATTTCACTGGCGCTGAGCCGAAGGATCCAATTAGCTGTCCGTCAAGACATGGAACGATCCTCGACCCAAATTAAGGCCGTTACAGGTGTCGACTGCAGCCCAATAACCATCAAAAGTCATCTGCCAGAGAAGGGCTTTAAGAACAAAAAATGTCTTCAAAGGCCTTGTCTCCTTTTATGCCACAATATTGCCCGTTTGGACTTTGCAAGAGAGCACCAAACATGGGACCTTGAAAGATGGAAGAAAGTTTTATTCTCTGATGAGAAAAATTTAACCTTGACTGTCCTGATGGTTTCCAACTTTACTGGTATGACAAGGAGATCCCACTGGAGATGTTTTCTAGGCAGTGGCCCAGTGGTGGGGGCGTGGCCATCATGATCTGGGGTGCTTTTTCCTTCAGTGGAACAATGGAGCTTCAGGTTGTGCAGGGGCATCAAACGGTGGCTGGCTATGTGGAGATGTTGCAGGGGGCATCCCTCATGACTGAGGGCCCTGGTCTGTGGTAATGACTGGGTTTAAAAACAGGACAACGCTGCAGTTCACTATGCCCATTCATTATGCATTTTTGATCGGTTGATGAACAGCCTATTTCAGTTTAATTATTGTTTTCAATAATTGCTTACTCAAATTTTATTTGGCAATGGCTACTGCCACAGTACTGTGGCATGAAATATTGGTTTGTCTATTGCTACAGACCCAAACAAATGTTAGCATTTGTATTAGAGCCAGTCATGGATACTGTTACATGAACTCATTAGCCTCTGTTGCCACAGTACTGTGATGACATATGGCGTATACTTCAGTGCATTCTTTTGTGCATTATGCTACCACAATACTGTGGCAATTGATGGAAGAAACGACAAATTACTGATAGTATACAATAGGAATTATTGTTGTAAATGTTCTATATCTTGTTGTTTTATGGTGTTCTTTGCTCTGTGCAGTCAGTGAGATTGAGGCTGGAGAAGGTGGGTGAGCTACATGTTAGATGCGGCAGTGTGCCGTGTTACCTCTCAGTTCTGTGTCAGTTCAGTGTATTGAGTACTGTGCTCTGACTTCTATACTCTGAAAGTTGTCCCAGTGGCTGATTTATATCAATGTTGGATTTACCTACCGGCGCCCTCATCGCCACGCCTGCCGTTTGAAAATCTGCAGAAAAAAAAAATGCTTCTTTGACCAGGAATCAAACCCAAGTCTTCTGCATTGCAGTCCAAAGCATTATCTTTTGAGCTAAATCTCTGCTGTTTGTCAGTTTGACCTATTTGCTATCTGATTGCTTTGGTACTTTTCAGGATGTCATAAGTTACCAGTCTATACATGATATAACGAGGGCGTTGATTGGCTTTGTGTCAATAGCCACTTCAATTGTTTTTGTCTCACTCCCATTTCTTCTTTTTGCATCTTGAATCTCTATTTAGAACCTTCTTAAGATCCAACAGTTTAAAATGTAAATTCTTGCAATTTTTCATCTGGTCTTAAAATTTCGATCAGGAGTATACTTTAAAATCCACAGTCAGGCTTTTGACAACAAACTAATCAGTTATAATCAAGAAATTGAAGTGTTGCATGTTTCTATTTGACTGCTGGAGGCTTCAAGGGCTGTATGATAATATGTATTTGTACTGCATGCTCTAAATTAACACATTTCATTTGAAACCATTCACCGTGACAGAAGAGCGTATGCCTCAACCTCGACATTTGCAGTGCTATTTAAATGTTTGGACCCCCTTCAGCGACGGCACAGTTTGTTGTGCTTTAAGATGATCCCAAAACAAAATAATATTTGGAGTGATTTTTAGCATGATCTATCATATTTTATAACCTTCACATTGAATATATTAAAGTTTGAAAGTCAGTAGAAAAGATATAAGTATATATATATATATATATATATATATATATATATATATTTTTTTTTTTTTTTTTTTTTTTTTTTTTTTTCTTTCTAAATGTTATATGATTATTTATATACTTACTTGAAAAAAAATATATATATATACATATACACACATATACATACATATATATATACATACACACACACATATATATATACATACACACACACATATATATATATATATATATATACATACATATATATACATATATACATATACATATATACACATATATACATATACATATATACACATATATATACATATACACATATACATATACATATACACATATATATATATATATATATATATATATATATATATATATATACATATACATATATATACATATATACACATATATATACATATATACATATATATATACATATATACACATATATACACATATATACATACATATATATACACATATATACATACATACATACATATATATACACATATATACATACATACATACATACATACATACTAGGGCTGCACGATTTTGGCAAAAAAAAATCCCGATTTTTTCCTCTAAAAACTTGATTTTCGATTTTGATTTAGATTTTTGGGTAAAACTACAAAAGACAACAGAAGTCAGCATGTCGTTTTCGTGAGCAGCCCACAATGCAAGGCACTGCTCTAACCTCAAATCTGTGATGGTATCACGTGATGAACCCACAGAAATTTATTTTTTCTTAATTAAATCTTTATTGAATGAAATAGAGTATACAAACAATGTATGCAACAAGAAAATAACATAAGTTTGCCAGGGGGAATACACTATAATACAATGTCCAAATCAGAGCAAATACTTATGTTTTTTATAGCCTTTTTGTTTCCAGATTTATCTAACAGCTTTAAATAAAGTTCAACATCTTTCAAAAAATAAATATTTGTTTTTGTGTTACAGAACTTACATTTGTGAATGAAAAATTTAGCAAGTAAGAGGACTAAATTAATTATTTAAATTTTTATATATATATATATATATATATATATATATATATACATATATGTGTGTGTTGTTGTTGTTGTTTTTTTAAATTTTATTTATTGATTTATTTTTTCCTGGGTATCTGGGCCCACAGAAGTGATACCAATGTAAGTCAGTGACAGGCATCAGTCGTGCGTGCGTGCGTGCGTGGACCAGGTTAATATAAGTGATCCACATGCGGTTCTGTTTAAACTGAGGGATCCGTGCGTGGAATAGACTGACCCAGGACACGCTGGAGGGATTCTATCCTGGAGCGGGTGGATGTGTGTGGGCACAGGGCTGTGTGGGCTCCTCTGCTGAGGCTGATGACCCCGAGACCCGGACCCGGATCGGAAGAAGACAGTACGGTACGGATCCGGGACAACGGAAGATGAGTGATCCGCATGCAGTTCTATTTCAGTTGCGGGATCCGTGCGTGAAGCCACGGCTTACATTGGTATAAGTACTGTGGGCTCATGAACACATTTAAAGTCCGGCCATTGCACGGAGTTCTGTGACAGACCGCTGTCACTGATAGGAGGAGGAGCCTACGGGAGCCCGCAAGCGCACGGCCCGCAGGCACGAGAGAGATGAAATCGATTTTACCATTTCCCTTTTTTAAAAATCGTCCTAATTAAAAAGTCCGATTTCGATTTAAAATCGATTAATCGTGCAGCCCTAATACATACATACATACATACATACATATATATATATATATATATATATATATATACATACATACATACATACATACACACACACACACACATATATATATATATATATATATATATATATATATATATATATATATATATATATATATATATATATATATATATATATATATATATATACATACACACACTTTTTTTTTTTCCCAATCTCCTCCCATTGTTCCCTTCATTCAGATATGGTAAGGGAACATGATCTTTTTTTCCACAAGTGATTCTCAAGGTGTTTTCTAAATGTCATCCTTCATCCTCTAATCCACTGATATTCTATTGAGAGCTTTTGGCTGGAAAAGCAGAGTAGATGTGATCTTTAAAATAAATCAAATTTTAATAGTTCCCAGTGACATTATAATATCATAAGGGATATGCCTCCCCTACTTTTTCAAAAGAAAAATAAGGTTTTGTGTGATAACCGACTTCTCTTTTAAAAAACTAGATAAACCAGACTCCCACATAGCTTTGTACATTTGCATCCTGTTTCCCTTTTCCAGACATCACTGATGGCTAAAAAAAATGCTCCTGTTCTGACTTTACAGCCCATCATCTTATACTTCCTCTGGCAGTGTCGATGAAAACAGACCCTGTGTCAGAAACTGAGCCAGATTATCTGTTCCTCATACGTACCAAGTTCCTTTCATGATGCATTCCCATGTGATTTCCATCTCTTGTTTGTGTATATTCAAGAATTAAACCAGGATGTAATGTATGCAACAATTGTAGTGCCAGTGTGCACGGAGCCCTCTGTGATAGAAAATATGCTGTTTCTCTGCATTTTAATAAAGGTCAGTCTATTTATCAAGCCAAGTCATTATTTACAGTTTGCTGTTAATTCAATTTCTTTCCTCATACTGGAGTCACTACAGAGAAGGAGAAAGATGGCAGCCTGGAGATTAGAGACTGCCAGCTTTAACAGAGTGGCTGCCAGTAACATTTTAAGTTGCACTAATTAATGTGCAGATACACGACCATCTTTATGTCATTATTTATGATAGTGTAATTCCTTCCTTGCTGAAAAATAGAGCTGACTTAGGCGAGTTGTCACCATATGCCACATGTGCTTAACACTGCATATTGTTGCTATTTAAACTCCACTGTAGTTTTTTAGAATTCACCCAACTATATGAGAAGCCCCATGCAAGAAAACATGCAGATATTAAAGTGGAAATGAAAGAAAACAGAAGCAACATGCAAGAATAATGTGATTCATTTGAGCTGTTTTCATGTTTTTATATTTTGAATCTGGGAATCATTAGAGCCCAGACCTTTCATTAACCTCCGTTTACCCAGCTCGGGCAGTCTATCCTGTTGAAAAATGTTATCACTTACCATAGACTAGGACCGTGGCAGAGGTGCTTTTGCGGCGGGCGACGATGTTTTTTGCCACACACGTGTAGTTGCCTGTGTCTGCCAGCCGGGCTTTTTTGATGACGAGATTGTGGTCAGCAGTGATGAAAAAATTGGGGTCGCTCACTGGGTCAATCACATCCTCGTTTCTCTGCCACTCCACCTGAAAATATGTTTTAGTGGTCAGAATTCACTGAAATACAACAGACAGTGTCTCCCTCATGCAGCGCCACAGACGTGCAGAAGACAAAAGAGTTATACATGGACAAAATAAGCAGACAGCTCCTTTATATGCTGTCAGAGAAACAAAAGAAGGAAATGGAAATCAGTTTGATACCGGGCTGAAATTAATTTATTTAACACACCCTACTGATTCTTATATTTATTCTCTCCTGTGTGGAGACAAGGCTTTTATTTTGTAACTGTTGGATATCTCAGTAGCTGTTGGAGGTCTGTAGGCAAAATGGTCATGCTTTGTGTAGTTTCTGTGCCCTTTTCGTAAGCCAAAACTGATGTTATTCTTTTTGGTGTTCTCTCAGATTGGCTTGCTTGTTTTCTTGCTCTCACTTGACCTTGTGTCGTCTTGAGAGCAGCTACAGTGTGGCAGCATTGTTGCTGGTATTACTGCCAGTTGCAATTCGGCATATAATTGGGCTTTCTTCCTCTTGTGCGCTACCCCTGTTTTCTCCTGTGGTGACTTCTGCTCTGACGTTCTTTTGTGTTGAACTGCGGTTGGCACCTTCCTCCCCATTTTTCTGCAAACTGTCCTTACACTGTTGAGCTGTGATTGGCTGGTCTGCTGCTCCCAGTCTCTAGGCTGTCTGAGTGGTTTGGCCTAACCTCCTCTCGTGTTGTTATTAGAGCAGTTAGTGCCTATCTGGGACTGGGACTGAGGGGGGGGGGATTCTGCAGACGAGGTGAAACAGCTGGCCCCGGGCTGGTCCAAACACAGATACATACCAACCAGAGACATATGGAGAGAAAGGAAGAGAGACAGACAGAAACTTGATGAGAACAAGAGTGTATGGAGGATACAGTACATGGAGAGATGGCAGAGAGATAGAGAGAATGAGATACGAAAAGACTGAAGCAAATAGACCCATTAATTATGGATAGGCCTTTAGAGATGCCAAACGGAGAGTGAGGCCTCCTAGCTGATCAGAGTGATGTGATGAGATGATGTGATATACGGATTCAGAGATGTAAGAGAGATAATAAATCAATAATGGAGAATAATTAGAGGTGTAATTTATCTCTCCCGGTGGTGCAGGGAGCTGGCACTGGGACACTTTTTTGCTCTTCGTCCTCTTGGCAAGGAAAGGGTAAATGGATGCTAGATTTGGGCCTATAAATATCTTCTGTATCCGTGTCTCACCTCTGCTTGCGGCACTCCCTCGGGGGGATGACAGCGCAGTAACACCTCCTGATCCAATGCCACCTCTTTACCCTGTGGCTCCTCCTCAAAGTTCTTCCTCAGGTCTGGTGGAAAAAAGAGGTGGTGAAAGAAACAACCAATTAGAGTGTTTTTGTAAAGTCATGTGAGCTTTAACCGAAATACCTCAATCCAGAACGATTGGCATGGTGATCTTTCTAAATTTTCCACTCTTGGGTCGTTCGCCCGTTGCCTCCCTGTGCATATCTCACTCCAGTTGGCCCCTAAGCCACACAGGGATCGGTGGCACCAACCATGTTGCTTATTACAGGCTTCCTGGCTGGTTCAGAGATGCTTGTCTGCAGCCAGAGGGGCTCGGCATCAAGCAAAAGCAATTGCATTACCCCTCATCTCTCCCTCCCACCCACCCACTCTGCTCTCTCCAGCATCCGCCAGCCTCCAGCTTCCATCTGTATGAGGGCTTGGAGCAGGCACACGAAAACAAAGCCCTGAGGCGCCTGGACAAGAGCTCCTGCAAGCCTGGCTGACTGCATGGGGCTTCACATTACGTCTCATTGAATACTCTTACTGTTGCACCAAGTCCTGCTATATATTTGTCAGTAAGCCCAGGCTGTGAATTACACAGGTAAAAGTGCCAATGCTTATTTCTTACAGGGAGAAATAAATGCAGGGCTATTTGTACTTGATGAGCTAAACACAGCCCGGTTTTGACTCAGAGCAAAGTGATGTGTTATTGTGTCGTGGAGGACCGAGGGTGTGGCTGTGAGCCACCAGTGAAATGTTTTAAACAGATGCTGAGCCTGTCCTGACCAATCATACTGAGAGAAACATTAAGACAAGCAGAGCGTTTCATGACATTCAATTTAATTAAACCAGACAATGAGACTAGAGGAGACCTAAAATACAACAGTCCTGGAAGGCTCAAATGTACGGGACTGTGTATGCAGGCACACTATCTTCACTGTGAATCTGTGCACACAGACATTACCAAAGCCTTTCTGTGTGTCCTTTCTTACATCTAACTGACACTGCTGAGCTCTTAAACAAGTTTGGATAATGAATGTGTGTTTTCAAAACGTCTTGTGGTTTAGAGACGGTGCTGTGTTCAGCTCTGTCTGGAATAATGCATATTTATGTGAGAATTAATAGGCAGAATGCTTTAAAATACTCAAATGTAAAATGGCTTCCTCTAATAAAGCTTTTGAGGCTGTAGCGAGGGATGTGTCTGTGTTCCCCAGACAGATTTATGATTGCTGCACAGCAATAAATTTCAAATCTGTTTTTATTCCACTTACTTTCATAGGGATCATTGCTGATACAGTGTATCCCGTGAAAAATATGCTCATGAATACTCAAATTTAGCGTTCCACTTTTTTTTTTTTTTTAAATGCTGCCTTCAAGTACATGCATTACTCTCTTGTTCTCTGTGCCAGGGCTTGACATTTTTCTCTTATAAGTAGAATCGCAGGAAGATAATTTAACTAAATTGTAATTACAGTAAATCACAGTAATACACTGTGGTGCATCAAATCATAATGGCCTCGGGGCTAATTGTTAAATGAAAGTTACTCCCTCCACAGCAACCTTAAGTGAAAAAAACCACCTCGCTAATATCCTGATTATAACTTACTGACATGCAATGTGCAAGCACCTTGTTAGGTTGTCTTCCTAATGACTCACAGTAAAGTGCACTTACAAGCAATCCTGATGTACGCTTTTTGGCTTTTCTGGGTTCCTGTAGTGCTCCAGGCGACACACTGACACCAGTAGTCATCAAGCCCGAAGATCTTCTCCACCTGCTGTCTTGTTATGTCAATTGTCACCTGCATGACTGGCAGCGCTGCGAAGAAAATACAGGAACAGGGGTGAAAATGGCGAACAGGGGAGCTGAGTGAAAGCAATCAACTCAATTGATGGCGTTATAAAAAATGAAATGACCGAAAATATTTCTCAACGGAAGAAAATAAATAAATAAATGAGCTGAGCTGCATCCTTCGGTGCATTTTGTACCTTAAACCAAACCAGCAAAGTAATTTAAAAAGCCAGCCAGGATAAACAAGCAGAGAACCATAATCATATATAAACAGAGTGCTTGTTAACTGAGGAAAATGAGAAGAGAGCCTCAGAGCTATCCTTGGTGTAATTTGGAGGGCGTTAAAACAGCAACAGTTGGGAAGGAACAAGGAGGCACGAAACAAACACTCTACAAACACTCTACAAACACAAATACTCAGCTCAACGCGCTTCTATTATTAAATTCACTAAGGAGGTAGAGTTCACATTCTATGGCGTATTTCCTCCACAGTGTTGATATAAGTCACGCAGCTGAAACACAGACCAAAAAAACCCAAAAGGTTTATTGCTTTTCTAGATAAAGACTTTTATAAACCCTACTCTAGACAAAGAGAAATTGGAAAATCCATTCCTTCTTAACTGTCCAAACAATACAGCATTGTCAAGAGTGTTGTCTTTTCTGATATTTGAAAAGCAATCTTTCATTTCATCTTCTGTTGACCTTTTATTTGAGACCTGTAATCCAGTTGTATTTTTTATATATTGAGCAACGACCTTGATCCCTACTATGTGTCCTACTTTCTCTTCACTCTGATGAAGAGATTGCCATGTTTTCCTTCGGCTTCCAGCTCTGCTCCTCTGATCTTTTTTCTCTGGGGCCCTTTGGAGAGAGAGGTGTTGAACCTTTCATATGAACACAGAACATTTTGCCGTCACGGAGGACACGTCCCTCCTGCAGACAGAGTAGTATATAGAGTGCTGTATATTTAAGTCTCAATGGAGTGCAGCTCTTCTACTACCATTTACATAAAAGCACTTTCTGACACTAACACTCCCCTCATATACTTGATCTGTCTGCAGTGATCATTTCCAGCTCTGGTTTGAAGCTGAATGAAGCCTGACTAAGTGCCACCTATCAGGCCATCAAACCTATACAGCAATTATATAAAGCACTTGTGCTGATACAGGGCATTTATCAAAGCAAAATGGGGGTTTTTTGTAAACAATTTGAGGCAAACTGCATGTGGATCTGTGTGAGTGCAAGCTGGCCCGGTGGTGACATGAGCTGTCGGAGAGAAAAAGCTGAGTGGCTCTGTCGCCAGCAGGCACACGGTGATAAGTAGCAGCAAGGGTCACTGACAGACCCCCCCACCCCCATCCCCATGTATTAGAGTCTAAATGTGGGAGATTTGGCTGTATGTGATCACTGTAAATCTGAGTGCATGTGCAGAGAATCCAGCCCCGAAGCACCACTCTGAGCATCAACAACACCCCATCCTGTGCGCGAGATATTTACCAAATCGTTCTCATGCGTGCTTCACTCGCAGCCAATTTAAAAAGGATGAAGAACAGATATTTAAGTCTTTAGTGTAAGGTTTAAAAAAAACTATGGCTTAAAACTGACAAGAAACTGCTTTTAATTTAACCCTGTATAGGGCACTCCTAGAAATACTCTGAAATTCAAAATTTGAACCTTAGTGAGTTATTGGAGGACCTAACAAGACTTTATTACTTCATTACTAAATATTTTATTGTTATGTAGAAAATCAAGGTCAGTGAAGTTACCATATTTGGTTCCTTACCCATAAGTGGCAAAAAAATAAATAAAAAATACAAGTAATATATATAAAAATTAGGGGTGGGCAAGTTAACGCGTTATTACCGCATTAACGCATTCATTACATAACGCCAGCAATTTTTTTAATCTCACGTTAACGCCATTTTATTATTGTTCTGCCTTTCAAGCAAGTCTTAGTTGATTTATACATACTGACTCTTATTTTGAAACTCATGCTTTTATTTTGCCGGTCCACACACCGGTGCTGTGTGTATGTGCCGGCTGAGAGGAGAAAACCGGCGAACTTTACAAGTAATGCTGATGTTTAAGCTAATTTGTTTATGCAAGCAGTCGGAGATGGGTTGCTAATTCTTTATGCAGGCTCATGCTAAGTTTATGTAAATTCATTGGTTGTGTTTAGGTCTAACATGTCAGCCTTTGAACTAACCTTTACTCATTTACGATGTGAATGTTGTATTAGCAGTCATTTTATCTCGATGCTAACTTGAATGGGAAAATCCATAGACACGCTAACGATTAGCATTTACAGGTTAATTAAAGATTTACAACTTCTTTTTATTCAGCAACAAAGGCTCACATCAGAGATATTTGATACTATTCATTCTTACAACAACTGAACATAAAATACTCGCAGGCAAATGTTTTTGGGGCCATACAAACAAGAGTGAAAGAAACATGTCTGTTAGTTCTATGTCCGAACTGACTACGGTAACACGGAAAGGACAAAACATACGTTAGTGCAACTTATTCTGACCACCTCAGGGCCCCTTTTGCTTGCTTTGAACAACTGAACATCACATATTAATGGGCTTATTAGTATTAGTACTGATTAGTGGGCTTAAGACTCCTGTCAATCACTCACAACTGTAAATACACTGGTGGGGACATAAACATGTGTAAAAGTAGTGGTTTTTTACATGGACATTTTCATTTTAAATGTCTTCAGATGGTGGGGTTGAGAAGGACACAGTTGTTTGGAAGCACTGACGTGCAATTATTTTTATCACCAGAGTACTTCCAGTCTGGAATATCACTGAAATGTAATACATGCTGTTGATGCGTCCCCCCCCCCCCCCCGCCAAACAACTATGCAATTAATCGCGATTAATCGCAGAAAGCCATGCGATTAAAAATTTTAATCGCTGCCCACCACTAATAAAAATACAAGAAAAACACATGTAAGGTGAAAACAACATCACTTTCAGTACATTACAACAACATAAGTGCTGATCCAGACCCCTGTCCACATCCACATTCTCCCTTTGAACATCATTCCTTACATTAGTACCATTACTTCATGGTACCCAACAAAGCAGGTACACTCACTGTTCATGCAGACGTGGACCTTACAGACCCTGTAGACCACATCTGACCTGAGATTGCTGACTCACTGTCCTCACTGTAACCGTTACTGTCACCGTCTTGTAATGTATGTGGAAATTACCAAAAATAGTCACTTGCCCAACAAAGGGTTGACTTACTGAAATCACTTTGGGTCTTCAGGCTTATTTACTCACTTCATTTTCCAAGTCTGGCTTTTGTTTTGTGTGTGTGTGTGTGTGTGTGTGTGTGTCTGCACGCGTGCGTGTGTGTGTGTGTGTGTGTGTGTGTGTGTGTGTAGTGGGAGTGAAGGGCACAGGCTGAGGGAGCGCCTAAAAGCTAAAACAAATGGCTAAAATAACAAAATGGGCACTACAGAGAATAAACAAATGGAGCAGAACAAACCTCCCATCTTCCTTTAAGTCTGGCAGAAATTGGCCTTTTCCTTAAAATATACAAAACATGAGGAGGAAACTCAAGATTGATGTTTTGTTAAGTCACAAGAAATTCTGAGGCTACCAGATGTTCTTGTAGTGAGTTATATATTCAAAAACAAAAAGACTGACCAAAGCTCATGACTCCTGTGTTAAAAGCACTTCAGTGTATTCTTTTTGTTTCTTTCATTCAGAAATGTACAATTTTTATCTTGTTAGACGGAGAGAAATCTAGGAAAAGATCTTCATCTTGCATGGTTGACTAATTGTTCCTGTGATGAATAATTCTCATTAATAACATCATATAAACTCTGAATATATAGAACTATACTGGAATAATTTCCACAGTATATGCCATAGTTGTGAAGGTACGGCTTATGAACTACAAAATCATGAGCAAATTGCTATTGAATATTTATAATATTTACAATTTAAAAAGTAACCATAACTAATGAAAAATAGCATATATTATTTGTTTTTATTCAGAACATAACTTAAATCTCATCATTAGCATGGACAGAGGAAAATAGTTAGCTGTTGCTACTATATGGCAAAAATGAAAGCTGTAAAGGGAGAATGAATTGTTTTATTATCCAGTGAAAAACAGGCCTGATATTTGCTAAAGAACAGACCACTGGCACTTCTTTTTTTTTTTTTTTATTAACATTGTTTCTGTATGTTTGTGGATAGTTTATTATTTTTCATTGCACTGTGATACGCCAACATTCACATAGGATCATTCATATTAATAATGCAAATGTGAACCAACAAATAATATTAGATTTACAGAGATTCTGAATGATCAAATTAGATAAATTGAAGAGAATATTTATAATTATAGGTAATTACTGTACAATCACATGGAAATAAGAATGATTATACAGGTCTGGAAAAAAATAAGAGACCACTGCAAAATCCTCACTGTCTCTGATTTTACCATTTATAGGTATGTGTTTGAGTAAAATAAACATTTTTGTTTTATTCTCTAACGTACCGACAACATTGCTCTCAAATTCCAAATAAAAATATTGCTATTTAGAGCATGTATTTGCAGAACATGACACATGGTCAAAATAACAAAAAGATGCAGGTGTTTTCAGACCTCAAATAATGCAAAGAAAACAAGTTCATATTAATTTCTAAACAACTCAATACTAATGTTGTAACTTGGGAAAAGTTCAGACATCAGTGTTTGGTGGAATAACCCTGATTTTCAATGACAGCTTTCACGTGTCTTGGCTCTCCACCACTGCTGTTGGATGACTTGGCATTGAAATTCAAGAAGCATAGCAATGTTCCATGGCTTGTGACCATCCATCTTCCTCAAGAAGTTTTCAAAGTGGCTTCAGGTCTGCAGATTGGGCTGGCCATGACAGGGTCTTCATCTGGTGGTCCATCATCCACACCTTAATTGACCTATCTGAGGCCAGGAGCATTGTCCTGATAGAAGAACCAGTCCTCAGAGTTTGGGAACATTGTCAGAGCAGAAGTCCAGTAGTTTTCAAGAGTTATTTTTGGATTCCAATTACTTTTGTGGTACTAATAGCACTGTTTTTGCCTATTGTAAGAAGATAGTGATGGCCACAGTAGTGGTTTTTATACTTCTCCTTCTTAAATAAGACATGGATCAGTAGAATGAGGTGTGCTTGTGCTGGAATTCAACAGACACAGGAATGGAATGGCCGTCATATATGCGCACATGCTGATTTCAGGGGAAACTGCAGTGGTCTCTTAATTTTTCCCAGAGCTGTATTTGTTATCTTAGAGTGGCCTGTCTGTAGAGGGAGTGGGTCTGTTATGTTGTGCCTCCATGTTACCAAATTTGTTCAGAAAGAACAACTTCTCCTTTTTTGTTTTATAGCAGGTGGCATCTAGTGTTGAGGTGTATTACAGTCACCTGCTGAGTGTGGACCAGATTTATTATACCTTGAACTAAGCAGCTCGGAACAAAAACAAACACCAGCTGTGACAGGAGACTTCACAGATCCAAGAGGTGAAGGAAGGTGCAATTTACAACTTCACCAAAAGATGTCACTGAAAACAACACACTGAGCCGTTAAAGTGACACTGTTTGCAATCGGAGTTACATGACTTAATTATGATGAAACAGATGAATGCTGGTGATAATACACATACAAATATGAACTTTATAGATGGAAACGGCTCAATCAGAGACACTGCCTTGATCATTTTCTTTATTCATTAGTTTGGATCCAGTGGAAAAAGACGTTAACACTGTGGTAATGATTGTCTGGTTTTTATGTTTGACTAAACACCACCTGCATTAAATTAAAAAAAATTAAAAATAAATCAAGCAAGCAAATCAGCGCCTCATGTACCTGTCATGTACACAGGTTTCAAACCCCAGTGTCCCAGGTAACAACCCCAGAACATATACACTCAACCACAGAACAACTGTAGGAAAAAAGGCTTATATTACTGTGTAGCCAAATTATTAAATGTTCTGTGCACATGTGTATCTCACTCAAGACGACTTGGCATCCCAGACAAAATCATTGAATCACATACAGACAAGGGGAAAAAAATAATTCTGATCACTTACAAGGCACAAAAGTGGCTTCCCATGGAAAAACATTCATTTGTCCAATAACACACAACCAGGAAGTAAATATTATCACAGAAATTAAGTAAATACTTCAATAAATTATGACATGAACTACAGGATTCAGGATGAGTATTATATCTTACATTTAGGTTTTTGTTTTTTTTTTATATTTTCAAATATTAAAGATGTTTAATATCATGTTAAAATAGCCATTCTTCTCCCACCCTTGTGCCCCCTATAGACCAGCTAACACTGTCTGGATCTGAACTCAATACACTAAAGTCAAACAGTAACACCACGGGTTGATTGAGGTGGCTACAAAATCTCTTATTGTTGTGCAAGTCTGACTGATTTGAATAGAATAGAATAGAATAGAATAGAATAGAATAGAATAGAATAGAATAGAATAGAATGTACTGTCATTGTATGTACAATGAAATTAGGAATGCAACTCCAGTCAGTGCAGCAATATTTACAAACACCAGTGTTAGAGAATAACAACAGAACAATATAAAATTACAAAAAACTGAAAAATAAGATTAAAAAAATATAACAAATGTACAATTTAACAAAATAGAATAGAGCTAGAATAGAGAATAGAGCTTAGTAGAATAAAAAATAAAAATGGATAAAAATATGAACGGGCACATTTTACAGTACTGACAGTATGTATAGATCTATGAACAATATTAACTGTATATATTACCATGAATAACAGTATGTATATCTATGAAACAGTATGTATCTCTATTAACAGTATGTATTTCCAATAAAAAACAGTATGCACAGTATATCTATGTAAAACAGTATGGAGAGGGCTTTATGGCATCATGTCCATCTTGGAAAATATCGTATAAGCAGAGAAATTGTTCTACATATAAGTAATCCAAGTAATATTTTTTTTAGATTAGTCTTTCAGGGCTTCATATGGTTCTGCATAGGTGTCCTGTGATTCTCTCATGTGGATGTACCGGTGGATGAACTACTCCTATGCCTAAATCACTATCTGTCTATCTACTGCACAGCCGGACATTCAGCCCCTCATCCCCTTAAGTCTTTGCCCTTTTTTAAATCATGTAGATGGTGCAATTAGACTCAGCATGGAGTAACATTACACTTTAATATATCTTGGTTTTCAACAGAGTTTCAATTGGCCACGGACGATTTCCACATTGAGCCATTCTAAAGTTTGGGAATCTTCAGGATGGAGGTTAAAGATAGGTAAGATTTAATTGAAAAGCACTCTCAAACCTAAAAGTTAAATTGAACTTTGGATTGTTTGAAATCTCACATAGAAAGAACAATGGAAACATCTGATGGCCAGATTTAGATGGAGCCCACAGCAGTTTAACTCCACACAGTCATTTGGAAAGAAATGTATTTGAATCCATACATCTGAATAAGCTGCGCTCACTGTTTCAGTGTACAGCTCTTACAGTAGAAATTCATTTGATTAATGCAAACCTTCCTTCCTCTTGGAGCTAGAGGGTGCAAGGAATAAAGATCAGTATGGAGATGCAAGGCATGAACAATAGCAACCTGAGGTGAGAAATCCTAAGAAGAGCAATTTGAAGCTCTGCTTGCCAGGCTAATTGCATTCTGTTTCCTTATCTCTTCCTGTCTCCATAATTACCTGCTTTCTGTGTCTGACACCTTCCAGTAACACTGCTGTGAGTCACTCTGTCCAATTTCACTCCAATTAATAAGTAGGACAAAATAATCTTATCACTTTATGAACAAAATACTACTGTAATTCTATAGCAGTTAATAATGATTGGACAGGGTGCTATTTACTGTTATTTTCCAAAGACATTTCCTTGGGGATCTCTGCAAGTAAAATAAAATTTGTGAATTTCACTCAGACGACCAATTATAGCAAGTGAACTATCAATTGATGGAATGCTGTTTTTTTTTTTTCTGGGACAAGGATCCTGACACTTCTGACTCATTTATATCAATATTGATTAGTACATGTACTCTGAGTTGCATCTGATTTCAAAGAAAAACTAAAAAGAGCAAGAGGAAATTTGCACTCCAATTCCTGCTAAATACTAAGCAAGGAGTTAATATTCGTGCTAAATGATAATTAAAATATGACACCATTCGTCAGTCTGCAGTTTTGATCCGCAGCCCATTTATAAATGAGCTCATATCCCAAACATCATCGAAGTTACAGTGAAAATTTTAAAGGGTGATTATGTGATTGAAACCACACGAATCCTGGGCATACAGATGGAACCCTGTTGAGTTTATTTTTATTAGATTGCACACGGGAAACTTAAGCTTAACCACATTTTTGGAGCATGCAGCCAATATTTGTAAATTAGCATGGAGATAAAGAGGGAGGAACAGAATAAAGTATGCATGGCTGCACAAGATGCACAAACAAACTAGTCAGCTCCTCTGGTTTAGCAATTGATGCAAAAATCCTCCACTTGGCTCAGGCTACATGCACAGTAATAAAAACTCATAACCCTTTTAGACACAGAAACAGGCTCATTCGTCATTTTATATTATCTTTTTTAAATACAGGCTCATTCTTATTTGCCTAAAGCTGCAAAGACAAGAGTCAAGTTTGCAGCTAAACCAAGCCCTGTAGGAACATTCCATAAAGATGCAATTTTCATCTGTTAAACAATTTCAGTACTATTTAAATTCAGCGTATAACACTGTGAATAAAGGTATGGATTAGTCACAGACTGCCTCGCTATTCAGACAAACACCACTCAGTTGCTACTGTCTTTAAGAGACGCTGCAGGAAAATGTCTCCATTCAGACTCTGGGCTCAGGTTTACAGATGCCAAAGCAAACACACAGATCTCCCTCAAGAGGCTTTAAGTTTTAACGAATGAAACAGGAGGAGGAGTGAAAAAAAGAAGGCAGGGAGAGATGCAGAGTGCTGGGTTCGTGAATTAACTGACCCTACTATTGTATGAAGGAGCTTGTTCCCAAGTCTTCGGGCAAAAGAGTATAATACAAGCTATTACTAGATCCACTGGTGTGCACGCATACAAAAGAAGCACCAACATTTACTGTACTGTGATTTATTCTAATCTGCAGCAAAAACAAGATTATTTATTCATGTACTCCATTCAAATCTGAAAACGACCAGTAACACGCAACAAAAGACAGGCGGTGAGGGACAAGGGCTCATACTTGTGTGCATGTGTGTGTATATGAATCTCCCCCTGACCCAATAGGGGCTCAACACTCACAGGGAAAACATCATTGGACTCAATCCAAGCTGAGTCGATATTGGGCTTGTCTGAGTGCGAGACTTTATTTTTCTCTCCCTCACTCTTGTTTTCGCGGGCTGTGACCTCAATTCCATAGGGGTCATTTGCTTATCAAAGGCAAGGACTGGAACTTGCAGGTCCTGAGTGTGTGTTCATTGTGACCAAGGAAATTCAATTAGGTGGCATCCCTACTGTGTGTGGCTGGGATTCATCAGTGGATATAGGAGGATTAGGGTTGGGTGATTCTACATCAGGGGAATGCACCATTTCAAGGGAGTGAGTTCACAATGGTTGAGGAGAGACATCACAGATGAAGGCTTTTAAGAATGCCCTGTCTGCGCATCCAGGCAACCAGTCAAAAGTATGCTCTAAGTGTTTCATTTCCTCCTGTGGTACTTTTCTTTGTACCGGATGGCATCAATGTCATCACCAGCACCAAGTGTCCAGAGCTCTTTTTCAAGGAACCAAGAATGTGCTCTTCCTCAGACCAATTACTTCACCTTTCTTACATGAAAGAAGTCCTGACACTCAGCCAGGTTGTCAAAAACAACTTTGAAGCTAAAAAGCCTGCTGAAAGTAGTATAAAAACACAGATGCAGGGCAATGCAAAGGCTAGATAGTTATACATATGTGCATACCCTCTAAAGGCAGTAAGGCCCCAGCACTGAACCCCTGCCTTGCTTTCTAACTGGCTGGTTTGATAGGTTCCCTCCATTTTCTACTTTCACTAGTACTGATAAAATAGATTTTCATCATCACTAAGACACTGCAAACCACTGGTTGAAAGATAACAAACAAGCTACATGCATCATCATAGCAAGGTCTGTATACTTGAGCCATGCATTCACACCATTTGACCCTGCTAGCGGTCAACTGTGACTAATGTTTAGCTAACACCAAGGTACAGGACAGAGAAACCGTGAGAAAAATGTGAATGATGAAGACCAAGAGGTGAAAAAAAACAGAAGTACTGCTATTTGGCATTACTCTGGAGACATGTCTATACATAAAACATGCTGAACAGTTGTTAGTAATGTACATACTAATGTATAAAGACACATGGTCTGTACAGCTAATATGCACCTACTACATTTAAGTGTAGACAAGACAAAAAAAAAAAAAAACGAAAAAAGACTAACTGAGTTTTTGTTCAGTAGCGACCACAGGGGAAGGTGAGGCGAGGGGTATTCAGTATTACACACTGAATTTTTAATGCAATTTGTGTTGTTATTCCAACAATGAATTGGGTTCACTGCAGAGTTTTCTCATAATATTTAAGTCTATTTGCCATTTTCCACCATCAAAAATGAAGGCAAGAAAAAAGAAAAAAAAAAGTAGTTTCTAATAGCCTGTACACAATCATCATTGAACAAAAATGCAAACTTAACCCTAGGTCACTGAATCAAGGGCATGCCTGCTTTATCATCAAGTTCTCAAACTTCAATTACCATGTAAAGCAGCAAAGTGATGGGTGGCCCATGCTGGCTGACATGGAGAGCTGCTGGTGCCATAAGCGCATGTCCCCTAACAAGGATAACGTGGCCTTCTGAGTGAAGCATGGCTCTATTAAACAGCAAGAGAGATGGGAAGAGAAGAGGGAGGGGAAGGCAAAAAAATAAATAAAAAAAAAAACATCAGAGAGTTCATGGAGAATACTCTAGTGAGGCCTCCCATTCAGGGCTGTTGGTGAGGTTGCGACTTAAGTCAGTGGGACAGCGTTCTGGGTCAAGGCTCTGCCTCCGGTTACGACCAGCTTTTCAAAAGCTTCTTTTGATTGAGCTGTCCATTTTCCACAATGAATGCATGCTGCAAGGCCCCTGCTGATGCTCTGAATGTCGCTACAGATTATTCATGGCTGACAAACAGTGGAGCAGGTAGAGCTCCAATCAATCTGGCTGGGTTCAGTCCAATGCCATTCCAAGGAGACTCAGGTGGAGGGGTGACAAAAGTAAATGGTATGGGGCATAAGAAACACTCAAGTCACAGACCACCATGATTACTTTCATAATTCTGCTTCTCTTATGAATGGAGTAAAATGTAGGTTTCCACAATCAGTTAGTTCATAGCTCAGATATAAACGCAGTAGCAAATGAATGTGTAAGGTTTTGAGGGAAAATAAATAGTGATTAATGGTGTGCACACAACGAATGCCCCAGGAGAGTGTGATCTTCACTTCACAAGAAATTTCACTGCTACATTTGTCACTGCCACCACACCCCCAGGAACCGTACAACAATGCACCGTGCAGTTTACATAAATGATGTTCAATTTGTGTTTTTTGCTGCACATGAGTTCACAAGTTCTCAATGTGATAATGAATTGATGTACAAAACTTTAGAATAACTTTTTCATTTAGGACTGACATCACATGCACATAAAGGTTAAGATTGGACATCTATATTTCACATGAACATCCAGTTGTCGGTCAACGCACAAAAGTCAGTTCTGATTCCATCAAATGGACATTAATTCAAAGTGATGGATTTTTCTATTTACACTGCCCCTCTATAATTAGTTTGTGCAACCTTTGCTTAATAGCACACATACACACCTCAACTCCAACATGCAGAGGCAGCACTGTGATTTACCACATTGCCCTCACCAGAGTGCCCTGGTTGTAATTACTCTCCAACCAATATCCTGACCCTGATGATTGGCAAGAGCAGAATGTTCTAGATGCCACAGTCTTCAGGCTTGAAGTGACTGAGACCTGCTTCTTTATCTCCCACACACACCTTGTCCAACCTCAAATGAGAATACATTGGAGGTGAAGGCCTTGAGCACTTCTGCTCTCTGCCGCTGCTTCCATTACATTCTGCAGAGTGGGAGGATCTGATAGAATGTTACCCACATGAAAGCCGTGATAATTTGCCCAGGCTAACACGTTTCTCTCCCCCTTGTTTGACATGGCCTTGGGCTCTGAAGTAAATAAGGAAAGTTGCTTCAGGTAGCTCAACCTGGCTCCCATCTGGTTGTAGAGAGCGGTGTGCCATACAAATTGCATTAGGGTTTCCCCCTCCCCTCTCATGATCAGTTAGTCCCTCTTGGGCCTTTGGCCGGCAGTGTTATCAGACTTAGAAGGCAGAGGTTTGGGTAATCCAATGAAGATGTGGGGGCGAATGCAAATAGTCAACACAACTAACTGCATTCAGTCAACAGCCTCAGGGAACACAGAGGCTACGAAAGTCTTTCTACAAAAGTCAACAATTTCTTTCTTTTTTTTTTTTTTTTCCCATTTTGGAGGTGCTATGATGTACTGAGCTTCTCATGTGATGCTTTTGTTCTTTTAAAAAAACATTCAGCATGTGTGCACACTGAATAAACACATGCTCATGTGTGTTCTAATAAGCACTAATTAGCTCTCTGCCAGCATGCAGCACACACAGGTAGAGAGCTAATTAGTGGTGCAGGAAAAGTGTAGAAAACAATAAGTGATATCTACATTGTTTCCACTTGCACTATTTCTCTCACAGGTATTAAGTTTGATGTTAAAAATCTGTGTAAGACCTTGAAAAAACTGACTTGGAAGGATTATTAAGATAGCTCTCGATAGTCAGTGGCAGAGTGCTGTTGGAAAGCAGGACTGCTGTGTTTCTCTGAAGTGTATCCTGGACATGGAGTTATACCCTGAAGTATTACCTACCACCCTCGCAAAAGAAAACACAAGATGGTTCTCAGCAGACAATAGCAGCTGAAATCACCTAACAGTGAAAGTAAAGCGGCGCTATCCTCATTTTATTTATTTATTTGTAGGACAGAAGAAAAGGGAAGAAAGAAAACCCAGTGAGAGAAACATGTGCTGTAAGAAATGAAAATGACAACACCTTAAAACCATAATAACAGGAAAAAATAAAATAAAAAAAAAAAAAAGACCCAAAGCCTCAATTCATAACCTGTTCTAAATCCGCAGATTAGCTGGCCACATGGGGATTGAGTTCATGTGGTTTTCACTCCGATATAGACTGTGTAGTTTGTCCAAAATCACCTATAACAGGAGGCACAAGGGGATGAAGTGCTATAGAGCGAACACGGATTGAGCAGTTAAATATTAATTTCTTTGTTCAAATGTAGCTGAATTAATTATTAATGCAGTGGATGCAAGACGCAGAAGTGTGGACTTTATAAATAACCTGAAGCTGAAAATTGAGAGAATGGAGTGGAAGCACAGAGTGGACCCCTGAGCTTGGTTTCAAATTTGTAGTACATAATGAAGTATATATATTCAGAAAAAGCCAAAAAACAGGCGCAGAGTTAATACCGAGTGAGGAGTTTAAAGACAAACACTGTAGAATATTTGCAAAGAGCAGACGGAAAACTAATTGAACAAGGACAGCGCAGTGTGCACACAAATGATACAGATCTGAAAATGTAATGTGGAATAATTATCTAGTTTTATGCTCGTTTTAATGTTATGATAATTACTGATTTTTCCTGTTGTCTTATTAACATATTTGACACTGTTCTGCATTTTTGCAATTATTGGGAGCCTCTATTCTGTTTAACCAACAAAATAGTGACACATCAAGTGAAATTCTTTCATTTTCCTTTTTATGACATTAACTGGTATACAAGCTGACGTGACGAAAAAAAGTCTTATATTACATTACTTTTTGAAACTCTATAAAGTGGAAGTAGACTCACTTAGACTCAATTTGACTCAATTTCAATGACAAACCGGTATAGAAGCTGACATGACAAAAGAAAGTCTTACATTACATTACTTTTTGAAATTCTTAAAAGTGGAAGTAGACTCTAAGTTGACTCAATTCTACTGTGCATTGCTTTTATATCGCTGCAAAACAGAAGACAGAAGCAGCACACATTCAAAAAAACAAACACATGGTCTAAAACAAGGTGAATCAATCAATTATTAATGACGATTTCATAAAATCCTTAAGATTGTTTTGTGATGGCTGTGGACCAGGACTGCTCTTGCATCTGTCAGCATGCCTCATTTAACACCTCCCCCTACGAAAAGCCTTCCTCTGATGTGTGCGCCACCGCCATTGTATTTTCACGGGTGTGTGTTTGTGGTCGACACACTGACCACATGCTACTGAATCCAGAAGTGGTATGTGGGCAGGAACACGCCGATAAGTGACTTAGGGTTTTTATTCCCTGAAACATGAGGCAGAACACATTTCCCTGGTTGTTTTTCACTGCGTCACCTCCCTGACCTCAAGTCTGGCAACATGCATGCAAACAGTCCATTCAGAGTATGTGGAGCAAATTCTGAATGTACAATATCGACTAAACCGCTTCAAAACGCCCCCGGCTATGGAGGTAGCATCCCAACTGCAACTCACCTGTTATTTGTAATATTTCCAGAGGAAAATTTCTGCTCGTCTTTTCATATGTCATACAGCAATTCATGAGAAGATTGAAGCTATTCTTCTTCCCTGACTGCATGAAAGTCTTTTTTTCTCCAGCAAAGTCTATCCCATACCCAGGACACCCTGCAGCTTCTGCTTTAAAAAGGACGAGAGCGGTAAGTTGATGTTTGTTTGAGGGGTGTGTAAAATACCTATACGGAAAGTCTCCTTGGGGCCTAACACACAAAGCATTAACTGTCAGCCACCGAGTTCCTCTGCCTATCAAAAATCTCCATGGACTATTTAGCTGTCAGCTCCCTCACCACACCTCCCTGCTCCACTATTTTTAAACGAATTTGAGCAGAGCAGGTGTTGATTGACACCACAAACTCCCACTCTGTCTCTCTCTGTCAGCATAACATTCACGTTTTTCATTTCGAGGGGATGTAGAGGTAAGTTGAAAGATAAAATTACATTACTGTAAAAATGAAAAATGAGAAAATATTGAAGTTTGTCGCCTATTGTCAAAATAGCAAGGCAGAGAGGAAGTTTACCGCTTTTTCTCAGTTCAGTTCTGAATCCCACCATGGTTAAACGCCACATTTCGAAGCACATTGTGAAATCCAAGCGTATTTGCAACTTTGGCCTCCATTCACTCGGCACAAGGGCAGTATAAGTGGCCTAGGTAACGCATGTGCTGCATTTCACTGCAGTATACAGACATGGTTTTATTCATGCAGTTCAGTTTGTGTGCAGAAAGCTTAGAGCTACAGAAATATAAACACTTCCATGTTAGCGCTGAGGACCAAGCTGCTTTTCACATAAGATACAGAGACTTCTCTGTGCCTTTAGAAATGTAGATGAAAATGCAATTTACCTGAGTATTAGTATAAATTGTTAAGAGTTCTATATCCAAAATACACTGCACAGCAGAAAATCTCTGCAGTGCATTATCATTTAAAAGGGATGAAGGTAAAGGGATCACACAGATTGAAGCTTTTGTTGCACATTTTGTTGCCAACAGTGCGCACATCCATAAAGACTACAAATGCAGGGTTGAAGGACTGTATTGATAACATGTCCGTCTTTACCACACGGGGTAAATAAATAACGTGAACTGTAGAGAAAGAAAGATTCACCAAGACAGCTGAATGCATTCCAGCTTCCAGCAAGGGCACTGCTTTTGTGAGACTGACAAATACAAAATTACTTTGGAGAAAGAAAAATGTGAGGCTGACTCGGGATATGTTGTGGTGGGAGGACAAAGGCTGTGCGCGTGGGAAACTGTTTGACAAATGGTAATTATCTTTTTTTTCCCACCTTTGTTACACTAATTGCTGTTAATTTTGAAATTCATTATTCCTAAATGTCAAGACCAATTTCAAACGAGCAGACCTGACAGTCCACATTTCCAAATAAAAAAACAACTTTACGCAGAGTTTCGGATGATAAGTAGTAAGGACTTTGTATGAGTTTATTTGAGATCAATCAGCACAGCTGGATTGTTTTTAATTCCACTTGCCGCACTTTACTCCCACTGCTCCAAACACACTTGCAGTTGTCTCAAGGCCAGACAAACACAGGCTTCAATTAAATCCACTTTGACTCCCGACACACTCTGAGGTGCGGTGCTCCACTTTGAGAAACACACACACACGCATGCATGCACACACACACACACACACACACACCACTGACCTGCCCGAGAAGCCTAATAGAACACTTTGGCAGATGTGTCACGGGAACAATTCACCTTGCCATCTGTTTTCTGAGCTTCATCGCCAAATCCTTCCCCCTCCGTCCCACAATCAAGGGCAGGATGAAATACAAGTCCCATTATGGGGAAGCAACTAATAATGCATTATCAATTAGTCCCCTTGGCTACTGATCGATGCTTAGCAGGTGGTACAAGGCCATTTCATTCATTTAGGACTATACTGTCCCCTTCCTCCTGATTCTCTTATTTCCTTCTGCTCATTAGATTCTGACTCCCAGACCTATCAAGTTTTGCTTAAATTGCTTTGGCACCGCTCTTCAATACTCCATTAAAGATCATGTTTAAATCACTGTTGTGTTGCCTCATTAGGTCGACTCTGAACCGAAATCATCTGAATTTTGAGACACAATGAAATAGCTGTAAACTTGTCAGTGCTTTCATGTATCCCTAAATGTTGTTATGGCCTGTGAAGAGCCACTAGGGCTGCACAATTTATCAATTTCAAATCAAAATCGGATTATTTAATTAGGACGATATTTTAAAAAGGGTAATCGTCAAATTGAATTTCATCTCTCTCGTGTCTCCGGACCATGCCTCCAGGCTACCGTAGGCTCCTCCTACTATGTGAGAGTGGTCTCCACAGTCTTTGGTCTCCACACACCAGTAAAAAAAATGCCATTTGCTAAGGACAGTGAGAAGTTCATGGCTAAATATAGCAAGATCAAGTTGGTTAAGTGGAATTGGTATGGTTTTGAAGTTTCCGATGAAGACCAACGCATTCCTTGCTGCAAACTCAACCTGAAGGCAATATCAGTCAAAGAGAGCAGCACAACACACTCATTTCAGCCCCTCAAACTTCATCACATGCCAAAGTGGGAGCAGTGCGTTGCATTGCACAAAAATAACATGCCAGTTAAAACGCCACCACCAGTCCGAATCAAAATCGAGTTTTTAGAGGGGAAAAAAAAAAAAAAAAATCAGCATTTTATTTTTGGCCAAAATTGTGCAGCCATAAGAGCCACACATGTAAATTTCCTGTAAAGGTAAAGCCATTTATCTGCATCCATGTTGTTGACCTATACAGACCACTGACAGACAGATGAAATATGTGAAGGGATAGAATGTGAGATTGGGTGAGTTAGGTGATTGGCTGTAATAATACCACAGATAAGTATTGAGGGTATTAAAATAAAGGTTAAAGAGCATTTCAGCTAAGCCTGGCTTATCTCCTCTTAGATCAGAAATTAAATATGTCATCACATTACAATCCAGGATCTAGTCAATCAGAAAATACATATTTTATACAAATGAATCCTCGCTGGTTTGCAGACTTTGGGGTTAGCCTTGTGGTACGATAACACATTATTAGTTCTGTTCATAAAATGATGGTTTTAAAAGATTTACTTCTGCGTCATGCGCTGTATTTAGACTGCAAAGGATTGATGAAGGACAGGAGCTGATGCAGATAAACATTTGAGGAATAGGAAAGGGTTATATCCCATTATATAGATTTTAAGTGATATATGTAGTCATAAAAAGGGGATATTAAACAGTTTAATAGACATCACCTCAATGTAAATTTAAAAAATTGCCTTCATAAAGTACAGAAGTGTAGCACTTGATTATTTTCTGCATCACCTTGTGTTTTCATTGTAGAAGGCTTGTTGACAATGGTTTCAATCAACAGAGAAAATATAATCTCTGCCAATCTTTATAAGGCAGTAGCTGAGGTTTATTGAAATAGGGATGTGAAATGCATGTATTTTCCACCTGAGAGGGTCTGCTGCAGGGGTGACAATGAAGCACGTGGATCAAAATCGTTTCCATCAATGCTGGCAGATGAAATGCAAACACAATCAAATCAGTCTGGGCCATACAACCATCCTCTGTTCAAATGCCAATCTTCCTTCTCCTCATCATGTGTCTGATGAAAAATCATAGAGTGGGAGAATCTCCTAATCTATGCAAACACACTGTCAGCATTGATTTGTTCAGAGGGGATATGTCTTTATTAGGACTTGCCAGACGTCTCCGTTTCTTCTGTCCTATAAAGGATGACCTGGGAGAGACGCGGAGCAGGCCGGGCTTTGGAAGCAGTCACAGCCATAACAATTGAGATAAGTTACTGAGGACAGGTAATGAGAACCGATAGACTCGAGGATGGATCGATATTGGACATTGATACCAGGAGAGGAAGGACAAATCGTGACATCTCTTTCTTTTTTCATGTTTTCAAAGGAGCTTTTGAGACAAGTGTCCCTGTGTGTGTGGATGTGGTGAGGTAATGCTAGCCTGTCTGGAGAAAAGGGTCCGAGGCGTGCAGATGATACACAGTAGTGTAAAGTGTAACGCCACAATACAGACAGACACTGGACTGGAGCAGCTCTTTTGTCTTTCCTGCACTGAGTCAGTTTCAGTGAAGAGACCCGTCTGATGGGGGCAGAGGTCGTGTCTGCTGTCGACAGTTATCCACCTGTCATGTTTCTTACTGCCGGAGCCTTGAATGCCGAACATTCTGACCGAAACATGTCTGCAGTTCAGACCTGGGCCACTGATTAATTTAAGCCCTTCCAGTTACTTTAAGATTTGCTGGGGTCCGCTGGGAGGGAACATGGATGGAGCTGGAGCTGAATATTGCCTCTGCTGTGCCGGGTCACATCAGTAAATCTCTGAAACAGCCACGTTTCGGATATTACTTCAGTTCCCTTCGTCTGCATGAAGGTGATTATCGGTTACCGCTTCTGTTCTCTTTCACTCAGATCACTTCGTTTTCCCATTTGATATCCTTTACTTGTAAAAATTCATTAGGACTGTGGGAATACCTCGATATTCTCTGTGCAGATATCACAGCCGTCTACAAAAGGTTGCTTCAAGTACACTGGCGATCAGGCGTGCATTTGGAAACAGGCAGCTGCGTTTGACTTTCAGCTTATGTCACAGATATAAGTCTCAAAATCACCTTTTCTCATATTTATAAGACATTAAAATTCATCAGATGGAGCTGTGAACATCTAACACTCAGTCTGGTATAAAACCCTTTAAGATATTTTCTTATTCTCATCTTAAAAACATAAGGACTCATGTTATCAGTTTGCAGTTAAGGGTAAATGATATGTTAATTAACAGTTTGATATATAATTATTAGAGCTGTCAACTCTAACTGATTACATGGTTGGCAATAAATTGATTACATATAAATCCACATTTTCAGTGAGAGGCATTTAAATATTTTTCACATAGTGCCAAATTCCATTTTTGGAACTGAACATTGTTTTTGCTGTAAAATAATTTGTTTAAAATATTACGTTTAGTTGAAATCTGCCATCTATAACTACCCTTTTTATAATTCACATGCATTTACCTGTGTGTCTGGACCTCTGCTGATATATAATGAGCAACTAAGAGCAAAAAGGATACAGAGTTATGCAATGTCACAATAAATGTCACCTTCCAGAGTTGCATTAATTCTTCACCAAGATCTTGTATTGACGTTTGGAGAGTTGGGCCGCTGAGCCAAGTCTTCTCCTGCACATCCTAAAGATTCTCGATGTGGTTCAGGTCTGGACACTATGGTGTGTGAAAATTATGTCTCATGCTCCCTGAACCACTCATAAACAATTTGAACCAGATGAATCCTGATATTGTGATCTTGGAATACATCTGTTATTCAGCATATTCAGGTTGAGCTGAAATCCTTTTCTGGACAAATAACATTATTGAACCTAGACCTGACCACCTGAAGTGACAACAGATCATAACACTTCCCCCACAGGCTTGTACTGTAGGCACTAGGCATGATGGGTAATCACTTCATCCACCTCTCTTCTCACCCATGTGTCTATCACTCTGGAACAGGGTCCATCTGGACTCATCAGACCACATGACCTTTTACCAATGAATCACAGTCCAATCTTTATGGTCTCTTACTGCATCAGTCAGGATTAATGAACTTGTTTCCAGCTGGAACATACTAATCACTGCTGTAATTATCCAGTGAAAGGCTGTTACCTTTATGCTTAGTTAAATCCAGGTGAGAATTTTTTTGGACAGGTTGTGTATTAAAGGGGTCATATTTTGCTAAACCCACTTTAATTAGTCTTTACATTTATTTGTGTATTTGGACCCTAACAGTTCTAAAAGTTTGAATTTGAACCCTCCAGGTGCTGCAAAGCTATCTTTATATTCATTCTGGCAAAAATCGAGTGGATTTTTACAACCCGTTTTAATTTCTGCTTAATTTGTTACGTGTATAACTAGTTACGTCATGACATTTGCACATAAAAGGTCAAGACTTCCAACGAACATTTCTCCGAGTACCCCATAATTGTCAGCAGCACCGGTTGTAGTCCATACTGAAAATATGTCCAAACTTCGAGCTGATTACCTAAAATGTTCAGTTGTTGAACAGGACAGAGCAGCACAGCCAACAACCTGGAGGGGGTGGGGCCTGAGGTGGCTCATTTACATTTAAAGGGCCAGTGCTCAAGACGACCTTTCTGGTGTCATTACTCAGAAATAGGGTTGAAGATGGAGCTGAATTAATGAAGAAATCAGATCCAAGCATAGCATTTACAGTTTATGTAGACCACAGGGCAATGTTTTAAAATGCATAATTCCATTTTTAAAAAAAAAAGCAAAAACTCACTCCAAAAAGAGGAACTTTAGTTAATCTTTCACATGGAGACACGGCGTCCAGCTTGCGTCTGTGCACCGTCATTGTCGTCATGATGATGGTGGTTTCTCTCTGTAATGGTATCATTGTGGTCAGTACCAGGCTGGACTTCTGACCTCTATAGGCTTTGTGTTGAGGGGAGATCACACAAATTGGTACAAAAATTCCTGCACAGATCAGTTTTCCTTCCTTATAGGTGTTCTTTTCACATGTAAAATTTCTTTTTAAAGGCCAAGCAATATTTGACATGTAATTCCATCATATTTACAAAGCTACTGTGGAAGGAGTGCGCAAACTGATGTATGGGGACATTATGGAGCGTGGAGCATGATTAATCTTTTGACATGTCATTTGTTTCTATAATGAAATTAATGCTCTACATGTTGACAGTTCAAGTAATTGCATATTGTGACAGTTACACTAATGTCATATTTTGAGAAGTATCTTTTGCAAATACAACAGACAGATTTTGATGTCATTTTCGAAGACAACTCATAAAAATCTACAGACGCAGCTGCTTCAGCATAAATAAAGCTCACAGCTCACACAGCATATCATAAAGCAAGTCATGGTATATTTGTCACGGCCCTCAGTGTTTGCGATCAGGAAAAGTTTAGTAGTTTTAGAGGCATATCATCCATATTTCCCCCCAGTGACTCCAAAATGAGCCTCATTCTGCTCTATCATACACTGCAATTATCTTTTTACACTTGGAGCATCTCCTCGGCCCTATGTGTTAGGATGCTTTAATTGATGCTAAACATGTTGCTTTACGGAGGGAGAACATGTTACATCTTTTGGCTTCTTGAAATCTTTTCAGATCCAATTAGACAGAGCGAGAAATGTTTGTAGTGCAACAGAAAAATAAACACTAACAGACACAGTGACACACTAACAGCTTTTTGGATAAAATATTTACATTTCTGTAGGGAAAGTTATCTTGATTATATATTAATTTCAGTTTCAGAGGCTCTTGTATAATCAGACAATGTGTTTCTTATTGTTGATGGACCACTTAACCGAGCCCCGAGCTCAGAAGACTTACTCATGTGTGCATCATCTTGAGCTCCACTCTCATGGCTTGGATGCGTCTTCATGCCTTTTTCATTACTTCACAGCTTTAGCGTCAACCCCAAAGCTCCACTGTTCATTTCCATAACAAAAGTAACAAGGATCTTTGTTGAGAACATTGACTTTTAACAAAGAACATTAAGTTATATTAATAATCATATTATTTTGACAGATACTGCGTTTGCTAATGTGAGTCATCATATCAATAGGAGAGATAATTACTGCATTAATTTTTACTGAAAAAAGAAAAAAAAAACATGATTTCTGTTGGTGTCTGTAGAAAACAAGCGTGTTCTATTTTGTCTTTAGAATATGATTCATAGTCAATGGCTTCAAGTGCTTCAATTTTAAAAGGTACGTTGTTGTGATACATCTGGCCCTTAAAAAAGTTGCAGCTCCGGTGATTTAGACGTTGCACAATCAACATATTACTTAAAAAAATAAAATCATTACATATGACAAACTCAGTAGTCCTTAAAGCCAACCAATCATGTTGATATCTGAAGTGGGGAGAGTTTTTACTTGTTGTTCAAAGTGAAAACAGACAGAAACAGGAAGAGGATTTTGACTTTTTTATTTATTTATTTAGTTATTCTTTATTAATAGGGGTAAGCTACGGCCTACAACATTGGCGAAGCGACTTGTGATCAAAGGTTAACTGGTTCAAATCCCCAGACTGGCAGAGATTCAATTTCAGTGTGTGTTACATGTCCAATATATACTGACAATTATAAAGATTCGTCATTTTTTTTTAATGTCATAATCAAGTACAGTCAGTCACGTTGTAGGTCTAATCTTGACTTCAATTAGCCTTAAAATCATCCAAAAACACACACAGACATACTGATAATATTAATTTCAAGTAAGATATTCACCAATCAGCTCAAAGTTGCAAAAGAAAGAAAATTAAAACCTGCAGTCAGTCACGTATTTACACAATATTCAGCCTATCATCAGTGAAGCCTTTTCAACATGCAATAAAATTTAAATATGAGCTGAAATCCTGCAAGAAATATGAGCTGAATGTATCTCTAATGTGAACAGGTGCAACATGCACATTTAAACAGGTTACTTCCCCAACGAGAAGACACAAAAGAGCAGTGAAGAGTAAATCAGGCTTTAATGTGTGTGGACTTGGCAGGGATCATATTAAATGAGAGGAGTTGATCTACAGGAGACTAAATATTTGAAAGCAATACACTTTACCCGAGAGCCTTTCTGCATTATATTCCATTATATTTTGAATTGTCTGAATTTAGTTTTTTCCTTTACTCAAATAAAGACACATCTGTCACAAAGTGGTGCAGAAAAGACAAACTGGGGCATAAAATTTCACCAGAAAACAGGAAATGAAATAAATGATGCTCTAGGTTTCCTGGAAGATGTTAGATCTCACTTGGGGTTGAATCATTTTAGTGTGAACCTTGGACTGAGGTGGTCACTGCACGTTAGACAGGATATTTCTCAAAGTTCCAGTTGGAGAAATAGGCTATTTTGAGGGGGTGATTTTTCACTGTTACGCCGAGTATAAATTGTCAATCAATTTTTGTCAACTTGGATATGTCTCCAAACTCCTCATTTCTCCCTCCTCTAGGCGTGTTGTTGATATTGGGTTGCTCCTGGTGTGACAGAAGTCGCGGTTGCTTGGCAACAGGTATGAGTTTCGAGTCCAGTGTGACTGTGACGACCAGGGTGAGAGGACAGCCTGACAAGTTTGTAGCGACGCACACACAAACACGCGGGGCAGATTTACCGCAGTTGCATGTGTGCCTTACAGATTTCTTGGAGGAAGGGGATTAGAGGCAGCCATCAGTAAACTCCTCAGGGCAGTGCTGACATTAAACAGCACAAGTGTTTGAGAGATCGATGTGGGTACCTTGGAGCGACCGTACCTCTGGACAGCCACATGTCCTTCATAACTGCACAGTCCCACATATGACACATTTATCATCAAGGCAGTGGGACTGTACAGTGATGTGGAGAGCCCAAAGCAGGCCTTGAAACTTCACAGGGTTTTTTAAAAACACAGACCCCACACTGCTGCAGGGGTCCGTGGTACCCGGAAAGAAAGATTTGTTTCACAGACAAATAAATGCTGACTATAACAGCTCATAACCACATGGCAAATGGTCCATCATCGTTAAATGTTGGCAGAGCAACGTTACATCGGTAATGCGATGTTCTCATAAAATCTGCAGTTTATGGGGCACATCCTGTTCTTAAGCTATTGACAAACACAATTTATATTCTGTGTATCAAAGCTTGTGGACTAACTCTGCAACGTCACATTTTGCAGCTAAAAACCTACAGCCAAACAATAACATATGTGTGGTTCTGAGCTGAAATGAAGGCAGTAAATAATTACACGGTGTTATATTGTGTTGTTGTTTATGTGTTACAACCACTGAAGCCTAAATTAAGTTGTAGATCACAGTTACGTGAGTGTGGTAAATGTTGACTATCTATATACATGTCAAAAACTAAAGGCATTGTTTATACTGGCAAAGCTTTTAATTCGACTCACTGGTTTGTCCAATATAAAGTTGTTGTGGGTTGTAATAGTAGAGCTGGTAATGAAACAACACAAGAAAGAAAATGGAGATTGCAAAATGATTATATTTTGTCAGTGTGTGACTCAGTGGCTGCTTTTCCTTAATGTTTCAAATCCAAAATTTCTCTGTTATGTGTGGACTTTGCAAAGTTAGAGCAGTGATATTATGAAGACATTAGGGTGTTTCATTTGAAAAATTAAACATGCCAAAAACTTAAACTACACCTTATAACTTTTATTGTGAGCCCTACATAACCGTCCACAAATACAACAGCCAAATAAAACAAACTCTCCCCAGTAAATGGTAATGTCATTCTCACTCTCTCTACAATTAAACTAATGATAATTACGCATCAGTAACTTAGATTTTCGTTGCTTTCAACATTAGAAACATTCACTTTTTAAATTATACAGTGAGCGATAATGGAATTGTGAAAATGTTAACCTCTTTATCATTCTCATCGTAGCCTCCTGTTGCACACAGCTGATCTTTGTTCAGACATAAGGGTCGTCTTCAGCCAGGTAACTTTGACCCATGCCCCTCTTCTCAAGTCTCAAGTTGTAGTTGCTTGCCTCCTTCCATGTCCCTCCCACTTGAGGTACGAGCAAAGGAGTTGAGACGAGGACCTGAGGCCACTGGCATTTAACAACATGAGACACCTGAGCCTCTGAGATGTGATTTTAAATAGACACTGGTGAAATATTATGTGTTGAAGAGTCTAATCATCTGTCTGTTATTGTGATCTTTCTGACGAGTGTTCATCTAAATTTATGATTAACTTAAAGGAGCTGTATGTAAGAATTATATTCAAAGTAATCATAAAATGGCCCTGATATGTCACCAGACATTAAGGAATCTTGTTCATTTCAAATATTGATATTACTGACAGTAGTAGTCCAGCCAGAATATGTGGCAGCCCACAAGTAATGTTTATGTTGTCATTTTGTGTTTTGGTCTGATGCTCCGCCCATCACCTATCTCCCAATCACAAAGTCAGTAGTGTTATGACTTCCAGGTTGCCAGTTCCCACTAAGCTGCAGCTAGGAACATTTCTGATCACAAATGTCTGACGTTACTAAACCTAAAAGGTCTTGTTATGATTCCCAAACTGGGGCGCTGTTAAAAGTGGGGGGGTTTAAACATGACAAATTTATGCAGCCCTGCAGTGGAGTGGAGTGGGCCCGGAAAGTTTGATGAATAGTGAAGTGTCTTCAGTTTCATTTTGCACCACTCTCACAATCACTGACCCCTCACTCCACCCCCCAGCTCCGACAGATTGCTTCCAGTGACTTTTTTGTAGCAAGGGCCTAACATGATTATGTTTCAGGGGCACCCCAGTTCCAAAATACGTTGTGCCAAAATGAGAAACTAAACAAGGATATGTACAGAAGATGTTTTTAAAAGATGAGTCAGCTGAAAGCGGAGAAGAATTTGAAGACCGACAACAAAGTTGCTAATTTTCTCTTGGACAGGTAAGATTCAGCTAAGTTTGGCTAACTTAATTCTACTTATTTTAAGCGCAGACATTTCAAATATTCTCTATAGTTGAATAACATTATGCATGTTCGTTCATAGTACATTAGCCTGTATGAAGGTGGGTCATCAAATTGACCAGGTAATATAAATTATGGTGACTCGTTATTGCTGACATGCATTATGCTGAGACGCCATTAGCAAGGCATGGCAATATGAAATGTAACTGACACATTACATCAGTCACATGAGTCCTCTTTCAGTCTTTACACATAGTATAGTAGTCTGAAGAAGAGAGACACCGAGCGCATATCGAGGCACTGGCATGGAATCTGCAGCAGCCACCCAGGTGCTGTGACATGTAGCCGCAGCAGCCGTGGCTTGGTCTTTAATTACTTTGCAAACCATCACGCATGAAGCATAAACCTAATTAACAGACGATAAAGTTACAGCGTAGGACTCATCGCTTGTCACGGTAGCTCCTTGTAGTAGACCCTCATGCTGGATCTGGCAACCTCTTGTCTGGGGGGGGGGCGTAGGGAATGCCACACTCTACAGTATTTGGAATGTGACTGCAGCACCAGTTTTGGCCACAAACCTACATATGGCTCCTTTAATTCAATTCACAATGTGGTGCAATGGTAGGGATGCTGCAACACACTTCTGTGATGTGCTTGATGATTTTCAATGACCAATACATCTTCAGATTTAATAAAACATTTATCGATAATATCCTGCTCCTGCTGTTCTTTGTATAATCCAGATGCGTCACACCATTTCTATACATGACCCATCCAATTCCAGCAAAGACCCAGAGTCCACCAGGGTATCCTCAGTCATAGCTCCTCCATCCAGCCTTCTCGGTCCTCAATGTGCATTTGAGGGAAGTGGGACATCCTTCACAATGTCGTGCCAAGTTTTATTTCTGGGTCATCATCGAGCATTGAGGAGTCAAGAAGCCAAGGATGTGAAAGATAAATTATTGAGAGGAAGCTTTGGTCATAGTTCCTCTGGTTTGCCTCCTTGGTCCTCGGTCCTCAAAGTGCATTTCAGGGGATTGACACATTTTTCAATATGGTGCATCAAAATTGATTTCCAGGTCAAAATCAAGCATCGAGCAGGTCAAAAATATGGTGTCAAGGCTTTACTGATCTACATCGTGCATCATTAGCATTATTGTGGCTAGGCTAGCAAGTCTCTTACAGTCTGCGTTTATAGTGATTCTAGAGTCTGCCAGTACTAAAAGCTTTCGGGTCATTCACTTTAACCTGCAGAATGTTGTGTGAAGTGTTTTTCGATCGTCAGGAAAGTCATGATGTCGCACTTAAAGCGTATTTCATCGCGTTCAGCTGCAGATGCCAGTGAGTGACCGTTCAACCGTGCATCAAGTTAGGTCTCAGTGCATGTCGGAAAAACATTCATTTTGCCACATTACGTTATTCTATGTTCTGTTCCATCATCTTTACCATTAACTTTATCATGCTATGTGTTATTCTTACGAGACACCTTCCAGCAAAGTTTCAAGCATTTTGCTGTTGATAGTGACGCTCTGGACACCCATGAATGGAATATGGACCAACCACAAGTCACTTCTTACAGAATAAAAGGAAAAGCAAGAGAAAATATCTATTTTAGCTATACAAAAAAAAAGCAATATTAGCTCTTACAATACTTTTATTTCTTATTCTTGCAACACCCTGATTCCAAAATGATTTCACTACCCAAAACTGTGGTGAATATACAAGAATATACAAGGTAACGCGAATCAAACAACCCAGTGCTGTGCATGAGTGACAGCAAGGTTGCGTCTTGACATGACGAGCCTTAGAAGTGCAGACAGTTTGTCTTACAGCTGTACTCAATATGCTCACAGAATAGTGACACAAAGTAGAGTCTATGGAAATGCAGACACATTTTAGTGTTTTCTAACTTCTGCTGTGCACTTCAGCTAGAAGTAAACAGCTCAAGCACTGCAGAGAACAGAAGCTCACATCACTCCTCATGCATCAAAGTCACTCCAGCAGCAAAGAATTTAAAGATCCTCCTGTTTCGCTTTATTTTTTTAAAAATCCAGGATAGGACAAGTCAGTAGGAACACCAATCAGAGGCTCAGAATGGAAGAAATATTTGTGTTCATCCCTAAACAAGCTCTGAAATCTTCACCTATGTGTCAGGTTAAATCAGCAGATACAGAAACTGCCAGTGACTTTATGATAACGGTTGGTGAGCTGCTGTTGCTGCATGTTAATTTAAAAGTGCTTTTCATTTAAAATAAAAACACAGAGTTGGTTTAGGAGTTGACAAACTTCCCTATCTGTTAAATCTTAAAAAACACTCCTAATGGATGCATGTTAAAACGGTGATAAAAACAGAAAAACTGTATGCTGTTTGCTCATTTTCACATCTCTCTCATACCCAATCAGCTGTCAGGCTGTGAATGGGTGGTTTGAATTTGCAGATCGCCTCTCTGAATCACACCACATCAGTGTCATACATGTTTATGACACTGATGGCGGAGGCGGGCGATTGCTGCACAACAGAGAGAAAAACAAACAGGTCTCCAAGGTGATCGAGAAGATTTCTGAGACTGAAACCAATGTGCTTATTATGAGACTGGCAGGCTAAATAGGCTGGAGGATGAGCCGAGAGCCTGATGGAGCACAGTAATCACTGGCAAATTGCAAATGTGAGTTTCAGCACACAAACACTTTACATAATGTAGCTATAGAATCGCACATGTTACATCTGTACCAAACAGTATCCAAAAACAGGTGAAAATGACTCCTTTCAGCCAAAGAAATGCTTACAGAAAATGTAAATTAATTATTTATATTAGAAATATGGCTGGGCAAAATGGATAAAAACATATCTAAATGGTCATATTTTTCAATATTTTGTCTTAACTGGAAAAAAATTAAGTTCTAAACCAAAAAAAAAAAACATGTCAAAAACACTTGATAAAGTTTGGCATACATGTTGAATATATAGCCTCATAAACAAGTCACAAAACTACAGTATCTAATAGAAAGAGGAAAACTTAACATAAATATAAATACAATGTTTAGATCTAAGCAAAAGCAGCAGCCTAGTTCCAGAGTTGAAAATGTGTTAGAAAAGGTGTCTAAAAATACATGCGAAAATAATAAAATAAAAATCATAATAAATAAGGCCCATAATGAGCTGTCTGACATACTCACCGCTGTTTGAACTAAAAAGTTTACAAACTATAGGACTTCCAACAATGTATTAACAATTTCCATCATAAAAAAATTGCACACAACTTTGCAAACTCACTAAGTTGCTGCAGCAAGTTGATTAATTCTCTGGATGATTTTCTTACAATTTGTGCTTTTTACAATGACTTTGCAAGTTTATCATCTGAGATTTATGTTCATTTCTGCAGTAAAGAAGTTGAGTGATGCTTAAACTTATTTTAAAATGTCATGAATTTACAGAAAAAAACAGGAAAAAAATACTTTACCAAAACTACAGCCTTTTAAAGAGAACCAATAATAAACCTCAAAATCTGCATTTTCTGCCATTTGATGTCTCAAGCTAAAAAAATCTGAAGATCGTGTCAATGGTTGTGAATAGCAGATCTACCATTTGTTAAAACTTTAAACATATACAGTACAAGACTGAAGTTAATGAGAGCATTCAGCCAAGAAGTGAACTCAAATTATCTTACACCTTTATTCACATTCCATTTAGTGACTTATGATTGTAGGTTTTGTTATATTATTCTAGTGAAGTAGATGCTATTTCACACTGCAGGTTTCATGCATGTCATGATGTTTTCCCATTTAAATCATTGTGTTATTTCCTGGCCATAAGCAGCATCTACAGGGTTTCTGCAGGTATCAGCAAATCTAATTTAATGCTTTTTAATGCCCTTTTTTGCACCACTTTAAACAAATTTAATGCCCATGTCCAACTGCAGATAGTTTTTTACACACACACACCAGACGACCTTTAACCAGGTTCTGAATAGTTCCTCCTCCTACCACTTCTGCTGAAACTTGCATTTTCCCATTTTTCCGACATTTGCTAATATTCTTTCCGTGCTTTCACCACAGCATGAGCACGCTCACAGCACGCTGCATTCCAAGCATCCAGCGTTGTGACACCGTGCACCGGGCCATAAACAATAGTCAATTAAAGGGTTTCAAAATTATTAAATGTTTATATAACCAAAAAAAATCATGAATAATAACGTTTTTTCCATCAAGTGTGTTTAATTTTTTTAATGCCTCTGGACATCAAATGTAATGCTTTTTAATGCCATTTAAGGCCTTGATTTTTAATGCTTTTTAATGACCCATGGAAATCCTGATCTACAACAGCTGAGCCTCTTCATCTATTCCACCACTGTCATCTTCTAGTATTTTGTTGTTGCCAAGTTGCCAATAATGTAAACCAGGCTCTTTAGGTTCACCGTGACCTAGCGGTTCCTCTGCTTTTATGCAACTCCTGTTTGCTCATTTCAAACTGAATCTTGAACGATTTTTCAGAAGATATCAGTCATGTCATGAATAACTCTGTTTTTGTTTTGTTTTTTTGGTCTTTTGTACTTTTATGGTAATTTAGTCTGTACATTGTGTCTATTCATGGTACTCATTTCAATGCTCTGCATGATACTGAAGACCCTTCATCCCCACTGCCCCACATCTTAGTTCATGGCAGACAGATTCAAAATAGGCTAACTATCCTGTAAGTAACTGACTAAGTACATGTTTTAAATTGTGTTTTGTTTTTTTTTTCTTTTCTTTGGCTGAGGGACAAAGGAATTTCCCCTCAGGATTAATTTTTTGTAGGACTTAATCTTGTACATATTTTGTACCTTATATTTTATATTTTATATATAATTACCTGTTTGGACTGAAAAAGGAGAAGCTCTCCAATCTCGTTGTACATTCAGTACAATGATCATGAAGGGCATTCTATTCTATTCTATTAACATTCACAATGTTCACAATTAACAATGTGACCCTAACAGTTAATAAATTAACAAATGTCTCTTGAACACTGTTGTAAATATGATGATTGTAATTAACGAGTACATATGTCGAGAAAATATATAACATCAAATGAGCCATTTTAAATATTTTCATCTGGAAATATAATAATGTGGGTTTAAAGTGTTTGACAGAGAGACTTAAACACACTTATTAGCCTTGCAGCATTGATGCTACAAACAACCCATACAACCCATTATGCAACGCTACTCGACCCATTTAGGATGAATATGTCTGTAATTGTGAGAAAGGCAGAAATTAAGTGCCAAGACTTAAAAGAGCTTTGAGGATTGTGAAAGACTCAGCTTTGCATGTACCTGTGGCTGGATCGACAGTCCGCTCGATCAAATGGTCATCCTGGTGAACCCACTCGCCGTTGCACTTGAAGTATATCTGCGTGGCTGGGGTGGAGCGGCAGGTCAAGGTCACTGGCTTGTTTTTCACAATGAATTCATCCTCAGGCTCCACCAGGAAGTGAGGTAACAGGTCTGAGAAGGCGGCAGGAAGTGTTGCAGTAGCGGCGTGCTCGGAACCTTGAAGAACACAGAAGCAGAGATGTTAGATGCATGAGAAGTGAAAAGAAAAAAAAAAAAAAAAACCTTTCAAGTTTTCAAGTTGTCACAGAGATGGGAGCTGAAGCCATCCTGCTCTACTGTAGTGACTGCTTGACTAGTGGGTGAAAATGCAGCAGACGCCAAAAATCTAATGCAGAGATTCAGTGTCCTTGGTGAATTGCAGCTCATACATATGCATATAAAAAAAGGCAGAAGAAGAGAGAGACAGATGGACAGAGAGTGAAAAAGAGAGACGGAGCTGGATGAGAGGGAGTTGGCAGTGACAGAGCTCGGCCTTGTGTGCTCTTGGCCGGGTCGGAGGGATAGTGGAGTCCATGTCTTTGCTGCTGCGCTTAATCACAGTCCTTTAACATCATCGGTGATAGACCGGCAGCCATAAATCCCATCTGGGCGACTATAGGACCCTTCACGCTATGTTATACGGCTCTTCAACCAGGACTCTAACTCTACCCACATTAAGCAAGACAGGGCGGAGGCAGCAAGGTTGGAGATGACTGACAGCTAGACAGCCAGTTAAAATCAAATCATATCCCATATACAGTCGCTGTTTTTATTCTTTTGGAATAAAAAAAAAAAAAAAGAAAGGAAGAAAAAGAGAGAGTCATGAGACATGGAGGGGGATGATACATCTCTACTGTGCTGAGATACTGGAGCTGTCCTTCAGGGGGACAATGGCACAATTTACAGCGGAGTTTTATGCTCGTTGAAAAATGTTCAACACAAACACTGACTGACACAATGGAGCCTACAGCGCTCACATCCTTCCTCTCCATGAACAGTTACTCTCTCTCTCTCTCTAAACATATTAGTCTTGTGTGAGAGATAGCAAAAAGGACACAGAACGTAGTAGAAAGAGGGAAATAACCTCTTTACACTGCCAACACTCAGGGGAGGCCAGTAAATCCCAAAATAAAACCCCTTTAAAAGAAGTGTAATATTAATTTACTGCCCTGAATCCAATATGGCTGACAGACCAGGCATTAACAACCTTCTCCATCACTCCCTGTGCAGCGGGAGAGGATGGGAGTCCGCATCTCTCATAATGAAATGGCAACACTCATGCTGACCTTTCTCTCCTCTCATCTCATCCTCCCTCACCCACCCTTCGCTCATCCTTGCAGCTTTCTGACGCCCGGGTCATGGATAATATTACGTTGCATCATAAACACCAATCGTTGGATAAAGACATTATCTGTCAGTTCCTCCCCCACTGCACATTATATTAATGTCTGTCTTTCTTCTTTTTTTTTCCTTTTACCCCTGTGTGCTGAGTTGCTAATTTATCAGGAGGAGGTACAGTGAAGCACGCCACTGCTGCTGCCGCTGAACCCCATTAATGTTTCGTGTACATGTTTAACTCTTAATGAAAACTAAATGTTCTGTGTCCAATGAAGGATATACATCACTTGCTGACACTTTGGCTTTTTCCCCATTTTCCAAACACATTTTCTCATTTGCAGAGAAGAAAATGTCATTAATATGGCAGCTCTCTATTCAGGACAACACAACCGCCTGACATTATTTACTATGTATGTGAGTGTGTGTTTCTCATCTCACAGCATCGAAGAAAAGGCCACAGTTCATCATGAATAGTGGGCATAATTGCTCTAACAGAGAGCCAAAACTTTGCTAATAAACAGTGTGGGACCAGCGGGTCAGGTTGTTTGAAAGTGTGGTGGGCCTAATGACAGCTGCTTCTTCTAATGGGCCAGCTTCCAGCTTTGTGACCACAGCCATTAGCCGGGCCGGGCTGACCCTCTGTACTCCCCGCAGACTGAAGACGACAGCTCACTAAAACAGTGGGTGAGACTCACCTCACACCTGCCAGGTTAATCATCTCACAGAGGACGGACGACGTTCAGACACAGTAAAGCCAGAGCCACCTGAGACGGTCGCAAGGTGCGAGAACGGCTTGATGACCTCCTGATGTTGTTCTCTCACCGATGGCTTCTCATTTACTGGGGTCACATTCAACAAGAACTCACAACTTTTGATGATGTTTCCACTTTTTGTTTTGCGTGTGTGTATGCATTCACTCTGCGTGTGCTTGTGTGTGTCACAAAAGGTGGGGTTAGTCTTCCATTTTAGTACATGCACTTTAGGTTAATGAGGTTAAACACGTAATTTCTTCAGAGAAGCAAATTGTCATTTTATGGGAGGGCATTCTAGTCACGCACTGCTTTATATCAAACCCATAATGGAGGGCTGATGCGTAGTAAATTGACTTAGATTATTGTCACGACACAATGTACTTCAAAGTCAACGTGTACATACACACACACACAAACACACATGGGGAGTATCAGCCACTTAACAGACTCTTTGTGGGTCAATGCACAAATCAAATAGACATACAGCAGTTCTATATGGGCACTGCTTACGTTTCACTGAGTGTGATTGGCTAAGGTTGCTATTAATTGTCCAGCACAGCAACTGAAAGATCATTTTGTACAGACACATAACAAATGAAGGGACTAAATGTCTCCCTCGTTGATCGTACGGCCAGTGAAGATAATTTAATTGATATATGTTGGATGTGTTTACCAAGACCCAATAAGCATTACATGAGTGTGTGGCGCAAAGCACTGACTCGAGAAGAATGTTTACACTGCATTTGTGATATTTGTCTGCAGTTGCTATTCCTGGGAGATGATCCGACCGACCTAAAACACACATACACACATGCATGACAAGTGTGCACCAGCTGTCAGTGTGCTGAGCCATGATGTCCAGAGCACATTTCCTGCTCTGCACAGACCCCTCGTCTCATCTGTCTACTTGACCACATCAACTTCCTAAACAGGGACAGGCCAAGGCACATCCAAAACTGAAAAGATGATGACGACAGAGAGGTGGTCCTGGTGCAGGTAAGTAAATGAGGAAAAAATGTGGTAATAACAGAAAATAAAAAGTTAAAAGTTAAATTGTCATCTCCTCAGTCCGCAGCCAAAGTACTTAAAGTTCCAAATATGTAAATATAGCTTATTTCTCCCAGTCATCTGCTGAATTAAACATTTCCTGCTTCCCTGAAAGTCCACTTTCAATCTTTGTGCTAAATTTCATATTTGTACTTTTTGCTCCTTACATTTAAAAACAGCCTTGTTTTTTCTTAGTTCAGTCAGGATCACTTTCGTCAAAAAACTTCTGCAGCACATTGCATTTGGGGGTATGGTTCCGTTCTGGGACCTACCTACTCTTCCATGTGTATATGAGGAAAGCCTAAGGCATGGCGGGGAACATCAAAAGGCCCCATAGGGAACAGAACAGAGCAGGCATCAACGACAGCGACATAACAGTGATTAAGTCAGACATAGCAAGAGCTGGGGTTGCAGAGGGTAACAGGCTAAACCAGGCTAAATGATGAATTTTAGATATGAATGAGACCAGGGCTGGATTACAGGCTGAGCTAGAGCTTAACTTTGTGCCCTGCCTAAACTAATGATCTGTGCTTCAGTTTGTGTTTGAAGAGAATTATTGATTATTCTTATTTTCCATCGTTGTTCATCTTCCCATGAACACAGATTTCTTCATAAATGAACAGGACATATTATGTAGAAAAGGTGATGCTTTAGCGCATGGGTGTCAAACTCCTTTTCTTTCAGGGTCCACATACAGCCCAATTTGATCTCAAGTGGGCTGGACCAGTAAAATAATAGCAACATAGCATATAAATGATGACAACTCAAAAAATTTTCCCTTTGTTTTAGAGCTAAAAAATAATATTAAATTATGAAAATATATACATTTACAAACTTTCCAAACAAAATAGATGTGAGCAAGTGGTGCCAGGCAAAACAGACCCCGACTCTCGTACATATTTGGCTCATTATAAGTAAATGGGAAGATTTTTTTTTTTTTTTTTTAATTATAAAAATTTTGAACCTTGACCTACTGCTCCCAAAATGTAATGAGATCCATTCTGGGTAATCTGGGTTATCTGGGCAATCTATAAAGTCAGTTTGGTATGAATTCAACCAACAGTATTGCTGCTACAGGCACGTGAAATTTTGCCCATTCTAAGTAAATGGAGAAAAAAAAGATTTAAAAAATTCATTAAAAAAAATTAAAGTTTGACCTACTTTTCCCAAAATGTAATGACATTTATTCTGGGTCACTGGCAATTTATAAACCAATCTGGTATGAATTCAACCAATAGTTTTGCTTCTAGAGTGTTAACAAGCAAACAAACTTACTGAACCAAAAACAATACCCCTTGCCTTCCCTTCGGGCGGCAGGGTAATAACCTGAAAAAGATTTCTTCAGAAAAATAAGTGTGATTTTAACAATATTATGCTTCAACTTATTATTTATATATGTGCATTATGGATTGGATCTACAAAGGCACAAAACATTTGGTAACAGGCAGAATATTGTTAAAATTGCACTCAGTTTTCGTTAGACATTTCAGGTTGTTCATATTTGTTCAGATTATTCACATTTTATTGTTAAAGGATAGTTTGTTAATGTAGTAAAGATCTTCTTTTTTGTACTAAAATAAAATAAAATTGGAGTTGTCCTTATTTATAGGCATAATGTAATATTTTTTTCACATTAAACCAAGAAGAAAATGTTGAGTCATTATAGGTTATTATTCTATTATTTTACCTGAGATCACATTTGGTCTGTATGTGGCCCCTGAACTAAAACAAGTTTGACACCCTTGACTATCTCCAGTGTAATTATTGCACTTTACAAATTCATCCTGCGGGCCAGATTGGAACCTTTGGCAGGCCAGTTTTGGCCTGTTTGACATCCCTGCTTTCACGCATCTATTAACACAAGTGCATTCAAACTTATGAACTGTATTGAAATGGCATAGTTCAGTTAGATTTACACAGACACAGTTTATAGAAACATCCAAAATGGCTACATTTTTAAGTGCATTTCAGAGCATGTCTTGGTAATTAAGTCAAATCAGTATGTGTATTTCTACTTGAGTAATGGATGTGTGTGTTTTGCCACTTCTGCCAGTTGGTAGGTCCACCCTTCAAATTCAGATTTCTGTTGAGTGAATTCCCTCCTTTCAGGAGATTGATGTGAGAAAACCCTGAAAGTGTCAAACCCTGCATAGATATAATTCAGCACAGTGAAAGTCAAAGATCACATTGAGTGAATATTGAAAAATATGTGTTTTTAGTGGCGAGGAGCTGTCCAAATCTGCAGTTACATTCCTGTAATCCATGTAACCAAATATATCCATACTACTGCATTTTAATAATCAGCCATGGTTATATTTTTAAGTGCTGCAGCTTTCAAAAACGTTTTTTGTTACCATCGTTCTTCAATATTTCATAATGATTTTTACTTTGATGTCACTTACTGTATCACTTTCCTAGAGCAGGTATCTGTTTTTTTTTCCTTTACACACACAAATCTCAGACTTATTTTTGTAATGGAATTGCTCACACGTTTCCTGACTTCTTGTCTGCTAATGTCAGTGCTCCGCCACACACTGTCGACTTGTGTTATCACCATTCGTAAAATAAGCATTTATTTTTTAATTTCACTCCTTATTATCTACTTGGAGGAGAGAATTGCTGAATGCTCCGTGGTATGAGGATGTCAGCGGGGAGAAAGCCATAGCTAGAGAGAAAATAACCCTCTTTTGTGTTGCTCCCTCATGGCACCAACACATCGTGTGCCCTTTGGAGCCAATTACATTTTTTTTTTTAAACAACGTCATGTCCCCGAAGGAAAGCATCATTGAGCAATCACTGGGCATAATTTACATCACAGTGATGAACGGTAGCTATAACAAGTGTTTTATGACACCATCAGCGCCTTACAATGCCCTCTGAAATTAATTCAATTAAAATTACTATCCAGAATATTAAACCATTTCATGTTTAGCTGCCATTAAAAACAAAGCCAAGATCAAATTTGTCACCAGTACCCTGTCATTTGAGAGTTATTGGGGTTTTTTTTTCCTTCAGTGCTAGGTTTACACAAGTGGCTTTCTCTTGCTTTAAAACCACTCAGCATCATTACTATGTAATCTCTGTAACATCAAGTACATTGAGGTTCTAGGAACAGGAACATTGTTAATGTACATTTAAAAAATATTATGAATAAGCTCTGTCAACCTTAACACTGGGGACAAGAAGGCAGTAGCGAGACGGTAAAAAAAAAAAAACAAAAAGATAAAAAGCTCCATGCACCACCATATATAATCTGAAGCATGGCTGACTGATGTATGTTTGTCCCCAGATGGCAAATATTTACTCCACCACATGTCTGGAATTCAGAATAAATTTTTCAATGAGACAACTGTGCTTTAACAAGCAGTTCACCAACCGCACACACCATTTCTTTGTCGATGACACATACACACCCTTTTATGAACTGGAAACACATACACATTCATGTACCCGCACGCAAAAAAATAGATAGGAGAACGGCAAAATGCACACAAACATCTTTGTTGTTCTCTCGATCAATGAGAGACGCAGAATTTATGCATGCAAACAAACATGGGGTTCACAGTGAAATGGTCAAACAATAGCATTTCCGAGACCAATGTGATATCACTGGTCATTAAGGCTGCTCTTGCAAACAACAATGGAAATGCAAACCGCTAAGATGCATTAAACCATCGTGAAAGAAAGACGGCCCTCACACCGTATACTTTATCACATCATGTCTGGATCAGTGATAGCAGGATTCAGAGACTTAAAAAAAAAAATTAAGAACAGAAGGAGAGGGGGACAAGGAGGATGGGGGTGGATATGTAAATCGTTCCCGTGCATGCCACATGTGACGTTATTACAATCTTCCAATGCAATGAATAGAAAATTGGCTGCTAAGCATGTACCGTTGATGCAGGGCTGTACATCTGTGTGCATATATTAATTCAAGATACTAATAACGCGCTGCCTACAGTGTTCCCTGACGAGAACATTTCCATGATAAGATGCACTGCTGAGGCTCGGGTTATACTGTCAACTTGGAGAATTGCCATCAAAAGCCAGTAACATAAATCATTTTCTCCAGCGAAAGGCAACGCTTTGAATGATTAAATGCTGAGTTTTTGTCAAGATGTGTCATTAAACACTTTGTCAACAAAGAGGAAATAAAGTTTTGGCTGTTAGCTGTGTAAATATGGTGCACAGCAACACTATTCAAACAGCCTCACACCTTTGAACAGGAGTTTACACATCTGCTTATTCCGGTTGCTGATTTTTATTTATTACATTTTTCCTGTCATTGAAGAAACACCTCAGCAGGGGGGTCCAAGCAGGGAGGCGACTTGGTGCCGTCTGCCTTTGCCACCAGCTCCGACTCTCCCTGACACCTTCGCTTCGCTCGCCTTTCAAGGCGTCGGCATCTTGAAAGATGCATTTTGCCTTGAAATCCATGAGACCATTTTAAGTTTGTCAACTTAAAAGAGTCGACACTTTAAGAGCAGTTTGTGAGGCTGCCTCAGTGTGTGAATGTCACTATACCGTTCTGTGCAGACACAAATGTGCAAATATGTACAAACAAATGGCTGAAGGTGATGTTGAATATGATCAACAGCTGGGAGCCTAGGTTTGTGTATATGATGGGAATAGCAGGCAAGCGACAAGATAAATTTGTCTTTCCAAATTAAGCTATAAATGTCAAACCTCTAAAACTGCAGAGACAAGAATTTTTTATCATATCAGTACAGGCAAAGAAGTATTCTATATAAACATGACATAAACCTATTAATGCAATAGTAGGTTTACTTGAGGTTATTTGAGACACTGATGAAGCGTGGTTTAATAAAATCTATTTACTTCCATACTGTAGAATCGGTGAACACACAACTGTATTATTGCAACAGTAGGTTTATTTGTCATGCTTGTTTTTATTCTGTATATATATATTTATTATTTTCTTTTCTTTTAAACTGTTTTGCACTATGCACCACAAGAGAGTTGTCTCTTAATTTCATTGTATATATGTATAATGACAATAAAGGCATTCTATTCTATTCTACATTGTCACCTGAAACACTCTCAAAATGTTCCCATGTTTTACTTCAAGGGGTCATATTTGCTAAACCCGCTTTTATTAATCTTTGGTACATTTATTTGTGTATTTGGACCCTAACAGTTCAAAAAGTTTGAATTTGAACCCTCCAGGTGCTGCAAAGCTATCTTTATATTTATTTTGGCAAAAACTGAGTGGATTTCTACAACCCGTTTTAATTCCTGCTTAATTTGTTACATCTATAACTAGTTACGTTACAACATTTGCACTTATAAGGTCAAGACTTCCGACAAACATTTCCCAAAGTACACCATAATTGTTTGTCAGCAGCAGTGGTTGTAGTCCATCCTGAAAATATGTCCAAATTTGGAGCTGATTACCTAAAATGTTCAGTTCTTGGTTGTATTAACGAACACAAGTGTCTGAACGGGACAGAAAGCATGGTCAACAACCTGGAGGGGGTGGGGCATGAAATGAAGTTGAAGATGGGCCTGTAGAGTTGAATTAAAGATGAATTCAGACCCATGTATAGCATTTACAGTTCATGTAGACCACAAGGAAATGTTTTAAAATGCATAATTCCATTTTTAAAAAAAAGCAGAATATCACTCCTTTAAACTTTTACTACTTTTTCATCATTTTGCATGTTCTACCTCTAGATTTGTGAAAATGAGCCACTGCCTTTTAAGTGTTTGCCATTTTCAGCCCAATGCCCCAATCTTCTTAAACAGACCCCCCCCCCCCCCCCCCCAAAAAAAAAAAAAACTGTTAAACTTTAAAGAATAACTAAATCTTTTCAGCCATACTACTGACCCTATTTAGCTGATACACAGACACAACAGACAGTCCTAGTTTCAAGGCCCTTTTGTCACTGAATCGGCCTCTCAGACAATCAGTTTTCTATATCAGTGATTTAATCACTGGCTCTTTAGCCTGCACTGCATAATTCAGTGACTACACTCCCTGTTGTTTTACTCAGGCTACAAATAGGCTGAGCTGAGTTTAAACTGCAAATACTTGAATGGAAACCCAAGGGACGGCAAAGATCAAGTTGCACTGTTATTTGGAAATGTTCTCCCCCTTTGTAAATCCCTACTCTTCACAACAGCAAATTAGGTAGAGGAGGAAAAAAAACAACGCTTTATTAACCTTTCTGCTTTGTAAAGTTAAGTTTAGGTATTTAAAGCTTGCTGTTGTGACTGCGTGTATGAGGTCACTAAACAAGCCTTTAAAAACAAATATCTCTCAAGAGGCTATTTGAGACACTGATAAAAGCTTGGTTTGATAAAATCTATTTACTTACATTCTGTATAACCTGTGAACGCGCGCACACACACAGGACACATTTGATAGAACTGAGTCATTTCAGAGGAAGTTTCAAAATGCTTTGCTATAGCAGAGCTCTGGATGTAAATGCCTGCAATTCTTCAAAGCTTTACCTGTTTGGCAGTTCAGCGGGAGATGTTTTCAAAAGAGCCATGGAGATTTAAACACATTTTGACTTAATAACTACACGCAATCCTCAAAGGAACTGAAGACATCCTGAGCTGTCAGGAGGGGCAGGCGCAGTCACAGTCTTTGCCATCCAAGGCACACACACACGCTCATGGATTTGTTGTCCCTGCACGCTTAGCCGGAAACGAGGTTATCCAGAAGCAAGTTGATTACAGAACGCGGTGCAGGCACGGGAAGAAAGAGAAACAGACAGAGAGAGGGAAAGGAGGCATTCTTAAATCTTTGAAATGGATGTTAGGAAATAATGGGAGGAAAGAGGAAGGAAAAGACAAGAGACAATTTAGATTACAAAGTTAATCCTTTAATTACCGGATATGCCTGGAGCTAAAATGAGAGGTTTCACACAGTGCTTTTTACAACTGAAAGTGAGGCAGAATGCTATAATGATCAAGAGCCATAAACCTTAAAATAATGGAACGTCAGTATCACTGGTAATCTATATTGTTTATGAGGCTGGAAAAACACTACAAAGCACGACAAATTGCAGTTCAGAGCTGAAATGAAACTTGCTCCATATCCCATTTCTCTTATTACATCCCCTATAAATACAAGAGCTTTTGGATTTGATAAAACATGCTCCGTTTCAGCTGGGTCCCCAAGAACACAATATCCCACCGGTTTAGGGATGGTCTGAAAACAGGTTGAGTTCAGTAAATGGGGACGTGTGTAAGTACTGCTGATGAAGGCAGAAGCTCCTTAAAATTATTCCGTCTCTTCTAAGGGTCTTTGACATGAACTGTTGTAAACGTGAAGCCCCCTGTGACACATGTCAATCACGACGGCGAGCCTATTCGTTTCTCCTCCTCTTCCTCGTCCACGGCCCATCGTTCACCCTCCTCCTGCTAAAAATGCAGTTTGGAGGAAAATGGGGAATGACTGGTGCGATCTAATTAGTGTGACAGAGCATGGAGTCTCCCCAGCATCAGACAGAGGTGCAACGCATTACAAAGATATGATCCATAACAAGGCTGAGATAAAGCATCACCTGTTCAGCTCTAATTACAGTAACACAAAGCCGCCACCAACTTTCCAGTTTAACAAGCCACCGCTGGCGCCCAGTGCAGCGGTGACACACAACGCCACTGGGCGGTCTTACACCGTAATCTGAAGATGAGAAAACCACGCTTAAGCAGAAAAAGGTAATTTTCTGGTCAAGATTATGATCACGGAGCCTCTTTGTTTTAAGATGATGATACAGTAAGCTATAAAAACAGATACATGGACTTTCTAACATCATTTACACTAGAAAAAGACCCTTACTAGAAAGCAGAGTGCTCCTAAATATAACCAATGAGTCTGAAATTAAATGAAAAAGATCTGTTAAAGTAGTAAACACATTTGGCTGTGGCATCGGCTTTAAAACTAGGAAAACATTTTAAGATTTTAACAAGTTGTGTTCATTACAAGCAATGAAAACAGCTGTTTAAAACAGATTCAATGATGTTTAACTGATAAGTTGTCCAAGGGGTTACAGTTATTGTTACTGGTTAAATGTAGTTCAACATTTGATGGAATATCTTATGACAACTTGGATACATTTTCATAAAAACAAACTATTTAAAAACATGCTTTACAAGATTATTATTAAGTTTAACAAAACTTCTTTTACATGTGTTCCTGCACCTTCGTATTGTATCTATAATCCATAATTATGACAGTAATGAGACATGCCACCATAACAAACGCAGATATGTGGCTCCAACATTATCAAAAGACAAACATGTTCGCTTTATTGTCACATGTTCACAAGCGGCAAAGACTCAAATCCAGAGGCTCCGGACCTGAAAGAGAAATATAACTGGGAATTATGTAGATAAGTGTGAACCTGTCTAGAAATGAAAGACAGAGCTAGTTATCTGATATGACTTTCCCTCCGAAGCAAACCCAAGCACATCTGAACTCGACGTGTGTTTAGGGTATCGGTTGAAGGCAGAAGCTGCGAGCAGAGGAGGAAACTCATTTCAACCTGAACAGCTTTCTGATTATTCTCGCCCTTTTTTATTTATTTATTTGTTCCTCCTCGTTCCCTCCAGTTGTCCTGACATCACAACCAAAAGACACTCCGGTGTCTGATTTAGCAAAGCATGAATACAAATCGGTTTTGGAAGAGGCAACTCTTTGTGCACGTACACACACGTATACACACACACACAATCTGCCAACAGCAAATGAATATGAATGTTCTTATCAAATGTACAAAAGTAAAACTACATATGAACCGCTTACTTTGGGGAATTAAATAAAGCTCTTTAGTGTGTGATGGCTGCCACATGTTAATGTTCACACCAGCTAATGCAAAACAACAGCTCTGATCCAAGTCCTGTCAAATTTCTGGTGATGGCAGCTGGTTCAACACCTTCGCCTTCTCACTTTAATGAATATCCTCCTGTCTGAGAATGACTCATGTTACTTGGCCTTTATCTGTGCATTAGTAATAATTCCTGTAATCTGTACATGACTCCTCATCGAGTCACATAGATTAAGAATGACGAACATTAAACAGCAGCCCTAGAACAAGTCCCTGGAAAGAAAAGTCATGCAGGACAGTGTGTGGCCACTATAGACCAGCTGTGGAACATGTATTCACAACCTTTACTTAACCTTTATATACTGTTGAGGGACAGATTTCAGATTTTTCTCTGACAGTCAAAACTCAGTGGAACACATTACAATAACAAATCTATTCTTGCAGTTAAGTTAATAAACTCCGCCACCACTGAGTCTCCAATCCAAACAATACATTCAATGTTTTTGACACTTTAAAAAGAAAAATAAAACTCCAGCTGTACTCATGCTACTGAAAAATTGCGTATATCAGATGCGTTACTGTGAATAATTTGTGTCATATATTCGGTCTTGTCTGCCTAAAATGTTGTTTTGTTGATTTGTGAATGTTTTGATTGATCTGCCAGGGGAACTGCAGATGAAAATTACCCTTAGGCTTACTCTGGTACAATACATCAAATGGCCACATTTATGTTTAATGTTGTACACAGTCTAAATAAAGTTTTAAAATTATTCAATTCAACAACTAAAAACTGCCAAAAAAAAAAACCAAAACAAAATCCAAATCACCATAGCAAATATGCATAATACATTCATTTTTCATTTTCCCCCAGATGTTTTAATATTGAGCTAAAACAGCCTGGTGTCCTCACTGACCTCAAAGACCACGATGAAAACAGGAAACAAATCATTATAGTAATTTTACCCCATTAAAAAATAGGATGTCAATGGTTTATCTAGAGACTTCCAACATTCAGTGACATTGAAAAAAAACTGCAGTATTTGATGCTTGTATGGATAAAAGGGTTTAATAAACCTCAGTTTCAAAATGTTGTCACCATTTTCAGTTTCAATAAAAGTCATCCTGATGCTCATTTTATGTTGGTTTGTACATATGTTTATTTAAAACAGGACATACTTTTATGTGATAGATGTGTTTCTTCATAAATTAGCAGTACAAAACCTAAAAGCACAACAGCTTTACTTACTGAAATATGAATTGGTCAACTATTTATTGATAACAGAGTAAAGGCTCTGCAAGTATCACAAGGAAAATGTTCTTAAAAATATTAAAAAGGGTCACTGTACAGTCAAATGGTTCCTGTACCTGATATTTTTGAGTTCATATTACTGATGTGTATGTTGCATTTTACTGCTGCTTCAGGTAGAGCTCCTATTAACGACTTAATAAACTGTTTATTCTACACTAATGCATCATAATCCATATGATCTGACCTATGAGAACCACCTGTCTCTACAACACTTGACTTCTCATGAGTTCAGAAATACAGGCCTGCAATAATGCATTTTCCAACTATTCCAAGAGAGTTTATTTAGTTTAAGAATAATAATCCCCACAAGGATCACATAAACCCTCAGTTAGTCATAAATGTTCAATGAAGACCACAAATTTTCAATTTTGTGTTGAATTTGGACAGGAGGGGGATGAAATACTGTAATCTGTCAAACAAATACAAGGGAGTAAAAAAGTACAACATTCATCTCTGGAGTACACATGTAAAGCTACATACACTAGAGATAATGGCGTAATGTACAAGTACCTCAAAATGGTACTGAAGTATTTCAGTATTCAGAAGTCTGCCTTTTTCGGGCATGTAAATGAAACTATTGTGCGGTTCTTCTGTCTAAGATTGTCTTGATTGTTGATTTTTGTTTTATTGATGTTTTACTTGTTCACATATGTGTTACATTTCATTGCATGTTCAGAATAAATCACTAAAATAAAATAAAAAATCTAAATCAAATATCAGTACTCCTTTACATTAAATGACTGGACTGACTAAAAATAATGGTAAAAGGAAAAAGTAATCTGCTGCTTATCAGCACAAACAAATAAACTAACCAGGTTCTAAAATGAGGCTGATATTTGCTCTTGTTGTGAAAGAGGAAGAGATTAGACTGTCTGTGAGGAAAAAAACATTAGGTGAAAGAAAAAGAAGAAGACATGGTACTGCACTTCAGGGCTGTGCTTGTTCCGTCTTAACCCCGTGGATCAGACGTAATGTTATAGGCTTTAAAGTACTTTAGGTAGTGACTGTTGATGCCTACACAATTTAATTCCCCACACCTGCGAACATTTACATCCGGAGAACATGTAAAAAAAAGAAATCTCCAGGGAAATTAGCGACTATGATAAGGAGAGGCAATTGGATTTACCCAATCAGTTTTTACTTTGCCTGGATGTGATGAGAGTGTTTGGACCTTATATCTAAATAAATTAAGCAATAAGCTCAATGAGAAATAGACACACAACATTTATGCCTAAAGCCTGTGAAATCATGTTAAGATATTGATGCGGGTACATGTGAGCTGGTCCAGGTGGAGGTACAGCTGGTTAGTTTAAATAGCAAATCTCATGTGCTTGTGATATAATCTGCATCATAAATTGTATTCTGCAAAGTAACCAGTGATTACCCTCTGAAAGTAAACAAAGCAGTCCATCGAACAGAAAAATACCACCTGCTATCGATCTTCTCCACATTACACTGGTATTTAGTAATAATACTTGGTTACTTTGCTTTTCTCACAGGGACAAGAGGCTGCATGTGCCTGAGCCTGATAAGGAGCACACTGGGATCCTCCTCCTGAGCCGCTACAGCAACTGATGTTCCTCTGACAGATGATGTGATGAGGTGGGACAGCACCGCTACGCTGCTAATAACACCTCGCCGCAAATAAGGCCTGAAAACATGCACTGTCTGATAACAAGGGAGCTGCTCTCACTGCAAAGAAGGCACTGGGAATTTCAGTCTTGGTCTCTTTTGTTTTTCTGTAACATTTCAACATAAACATCCCTTTTCAAAGACATAAAGTGCTGGTTTAAAGTTGAGGAAATTCACCTGTGTAAAACATACCTTGACCCGTTAATCATTTCCTGTGCAGAATGTTAAAAACAGATTGTCACTGCATTTCTCAAAATAGACCCACATATCACAGTAAATGCCGCTGCCCACGGGTACACCTGCAGAAAAAGCTGTGTGTTGCTGCTACAGTCAATAACATCTACCTGAAAAATCCCAATAAATGCATCTTCTCTGGACAACAGCTCGCTTCTGTCACACCGGTTCAAATCCCACTCCCTTTTTTTTTTTCTTTTGGCAGAAGTATTGTTTTCAAGTCACTTAAACGCTCTTTAGTGCAGCTGTAACACAAAGGCCAAAGTGAAATGGGCTCAGCTGATGCCGAGGGAAATTGAATTTCTCAACACAATGGTCAGCGTCTTTTCTACCTCCCTTACAGCTGCAGAGCGTTACGTCTCATTCACTATACACAAATTCTTTGAGTCGTCCTTGAGATTCTCCCAAAGAAAGCCTGTGCCTTTCAATCTGTCATCTGCGTGCTGTAAAACACCTTATGAGAACAAATTGAGCATGTTTGCTTTTGTTGCTGGAGTGCACATGTTGAAACAGAGCAGACCTTTCCTCTGTACCCCCCACCACCACCACCACCACCCCATTCCCACCTCCCAAACAATAGCTCGACTGGGTTTTCCCTCCTCCCTGCCTTCCCAAATCCATAAAGAGCTTTGATGGCCACGGTCAACATTACGGAGACAGAAATGGCTTCCACATAAAACCCAATAATGTGCATGAACAATAGCAAAGCATTAGGTGACTGGCAATAAATATCTGAAAAGAGGCCCTTTGCTCCGTGGAAATATACCAATAGCATTCAAGCTATGGCTCGACTGGAAACATCTCATCGAGGCCGTCGACCAGGGCACGGAGAAGTGTGTCTGCAATACAAAGAATATTATCTAAATTAATCTGAACTTTTTTTATTGATAGAAGTAGTGCGCCAACTTTTTCTTTCTGGAATAAAAGTATAGAAAAGAAAATCCTATCGACTAAATGCAATTAGGGCTTTTTCTAATTTGACTGTGAAATTCCAAGTTTAAAAAAAAGGAGACTCAAAGTATAGGGCTGTCTTTGAATGTCATTTGGATAATGGAGTGGTATTCAGGGTTTTTCTTTTCTTTTTTTGACAACTGCTTTGAAATGCAAGGCAGGTTCTGACCCTGACAGGCTGCGTTCTTTGAAAACACCTGGTGAATTTGGTTTAAAAGACAATTCAAGATTCACAAAAGGGAAATTGTTGGTCACACTAAATATAGCATAACAGCCTCAATTTTCATTTAAAATACTTCATTGGTTGTTCCATATAAATAATAGGCCACTTTCTATAGAAGGAAAAGGATGGGGTTTTGGCCTCGAGGTGACGTCTCACCATACATTAGAGAACATGTGGGTGGAACCACTGCCAATCTATAGCAGAGAAACTGAAGTAGAGGCCCGGAGTTTAAACAAGGACAAAACCTGAGCAGAAAAAAATATATACGATTCAACATTAACAGCCAGATATTTCCCATTTCCCTTTTCTAGAGAACAATGAACACATGAAGAAATATTTTAGTTTTAGCCTTGAGTTTATACATCAGACCTTAATGAAAGATAAATTCAGACAAAGGGGACTATTCACAAAATTCAGTCTGCAGTCAGTGTTTTTATGTTGTGGTGGTTCAGATTTTTATGATAAAAGCTGTTGGCCTAAGATTCAATGAGAAGACGTATTTATAATTGACATATTTAACAGTCCTGCTGTCTGAATGTCTACTAACAGTGAAAATGTATCAAAAAAAAAAAAAAAAACAAGAGTGGTAAACTGCAAAGTGCAAAATAATGATATTTCAAACAAACTTATGTTTCCCAGACAGCACTGTCATGTTATTGTCATTGTTATTTTCACAGTTTCTAAGATCCTCTGGACAAATGTTTGAATTGTTAAATCGCTTGTCAGTATGTGTCAGATAAAAGTACCTTGTTTTTTCTCCCAACATAAAAAAAGAACCTCTGATTAAAAAAAAATAAAAAAAATAAAATAAAAACAATACTGTGCTGTTATTTCTGATACTTTCTTGCTTAAGCTCTAATTAAATCCACTTTTGTAAAAAATGTACCTTGGTCATTATCCTGTCTGAGCTGCAAAAAAAATACTATTGTGCTATCTAATAGTCCTGTTTATATCTAACCAGACCCAGTATTCCTCTAAAAACAAGTCACTAACAAAAACTATGAAACACAAATCTATTTCATATGTCTAAATAGCATACGTAGCATTAATACATGAATGGTTAATTCAAGAGTCACTTTACTGACCCACAAAGTAAGGCAAGTTACCTTGGGCTTCTCAAGCTGCAACCCCACAAACCCAATTAAAAGACAGTCAGCATACTCAAAAAAGAATGGGATAGTGAGACAAATTACAAAAAAAACATGTAAGACATAATTTACTCAGACAAAACACTAAAATGAAAGAGTAAAAAAACAAAAATGTGCCATACAATGGTGCATTAAGATGCCGCAGTTCTCTATTAATCCTTGTAGCACCGCATTATGTAATAACAGTGCAATATGTAATATTTTTTCACCTCATTATGTAATAATGCCACATTTTGTATCAAACTTTGCCGCATTTTGTAATAACTTATTACATATTGCAACAGTTATTACAAAATGCAGGTGTAGCACTTAAAAAAAAGAAGTTATAATTTGGTGCATTATGTAATAAACCCTCGAAAAACCATTGAAATTGATGCCTTAATTGGAAAAACCATCATACCAGCAGAACAACATTAAGCATTCCATCTTAATTAGAATTCAGTTTTAAAAAAACAGTAGGATGTTTCATTAGTCAAAGCAAAATCAAATGTAACTGTATTCATTATAATGGAGAGTGTGTTTATAAACTAGAGACAAAAGCTGCACTAATTAAGTATTACTGACAAGAAATTTACCAGTGCACTGAAGACATACACACGTAATCTGGATTGTGTCATAAAAATATTAGACATGATACAAAGCATAAAAAACACAAATACAGAACACAAAAAAATCTTTATTCCAGCTCCATTTGTGTGGTTAATGTAACAACAGGAGATCAAAGTAAATTAACATTAAACTGCCTATTAACAAAAAGATTTGGAATATTTCCAATGAATGACCTATGAAACATCTGACTAGTTTCTTAAACTAAATTTTAAGGTGGAATCCTTAATGATGATCTGCTGGTATGATGGTTTTTCCAATTAAGGCATCAGTTTCAATGGTTTCTGATAGTTTATTTCATAATGCACCAAATTATTACATTTTCATTAAAAAAAAAAGTGCTATACCCTCATTTTGTAATAATTGCTGCAATATGTAATAAGTTATTACAAAATGCAGCATGTTATTACATAATGAGGTGAAAAATTATTACATTATTACATATTGCTCAGTTATTACATAATGCGGCACTACAATCCCTCAACGCTTACATTTCAAAGAGCAGGGAGAGCATGTATTTTAGGTTCATATAACTTATTTCTAGAGAGAGACAGCCTCTACTATCACGCAATCTCATGCCATGATGAGTTCAATATGTTTTATTGAAACTGAAGTCCATGTCAGAGTCTGTCAAATTTGAGCCAGAACAGTTTCAATGTACAAAACTTTGTAGAACATGTAAAAACTATGCCTTTTTCCACAAAGATCTGCTCTTTTGTGTCAATGAAAGTTTTCTTCCATTTCACTAGTAAGGAAAAGGCATTATTCTAGGCCAGCCAGGGCCATTTTCATTCATTCATTTAATGCAGGACTCACTCATAATGACTGAAAATCAGTCCTGTAAAAAGCCATGCAATAGGATTGTGTGAAAATAGAAAAATGTATTGACATCATAACAGTTGGATGCATATCACACTCTTTAAAACAATATTTCTTTGTAATCTTCCACACAGATGCAGGCAGGAAAACTGCATTAAGGCAAGACAAATAAACAAGGATGAGAGTGAACACGACACAGAGCAGCGTTAATTCCGAACATAAAACATTACCACAGAAGCTCCAAAATGAAGGAAGAAAATAATGAAATGTGTATTTTTAAACTACTTCTGATCCACTTCTCTGACAGTCATCAAGTTTCAGACAAAAAAGAAACAGAGTTTAGGACGTCAAATGTCAAAAAGACTCAAAAAGTGTTAAATAAAATGCAATGTTCACGCTGTAGCAAACGTGACCTCGTCCTTGGTTTGGCTTGTGAGATGTAACAGTAGTACAAGCAAAACAGACAAAAAAGGGAGTCTAATATTTATTTGTATGAAATGTGTAAAAATTGTTCATATTCCTACATTAGCGCATTCACATGAAGCTGGTATCTGTGTAGTTAGAGCCAACTGTAAGCTCCATTTCCACTCTGACACTGAGGCTGAACATCAACACACAGACCACCCAGCTGGTCCCTGCAGTTATTTGGGGAAAGTGCAGCAGGTTGAGGTTATGAATGTTTGTCATTGTGTAAAACGGCCCTTTTGTTCTGTGTTGTGAAGGATCAGAGTTCTGATGTCCAGTGGCAACCCGACACCCACCCCTCCTCTTCCCCTCCAGTGGAAAGACAGATTGCCTATTTTCCTATCACCTGTGCCGGGGCCGGGCCCGTGACACCTGGTAGACGAGCGCAGTTTAGTGCTCCCCCTGTCAGCTAACGTATGGGTCTATTGATGTGCTGTGACTGGGCCGGGCTGATCCTACCCAACACGCATTAGGGCCAGCTGTTGTGCCTCATCTGTCTCTCTGTGCGCCCTGATAGCTGCAAACAGACAGTAAACACAGGCTGCTCCACGCCTAACGCCCCATCTACCTTCACCCCAAGTCCCGCTGCTCACAATCCCATCATTTCCAGACCCCTGACTAAATGACTGTAGAAGTGCCGCCTTTAATTGAGTCCAAGAATGTGGCTGATGGGGAAAAAGTTGATTTACTGCAAGTATGGTAATTGCAGTCTTGATTACACCCATCTGAAAAGCTAATTCTAGGATTTAAGTATCAGCAAAGCTTAATGCAGTGGTCTGCATGATCGCGGAGTTAACAATGCAACGTAAACACAACAAATTGCCTGCTGCTGCATTTGACACTGATGATTAAGGTTAAAGAATTCAATGATGATTACAATGAGTGCACAAAAACAAACAAAGGACCTTGATAAATACATGTGAAATCTAATCCAGATTTATTGAGCAATCAAATGAGAATTAAAAACAAAAAAGGGAAAGGACAACAGCACAATTCCCAGTCTGATCTTGTGGGTTTTTCCTGCATTCATTAGAAGATAAGTTGAGCCAGCAGCAGCAGACACACAGGGAGACTCTACCCTGTTGAGAAAGATGAGGGAGACGCCCTTTTCAAAGTTTGAGCCCATGAACCCCTGAAAGGTCTGTTCATGCCCCTGCCGGCATGAATAATCACCCCCAGCTCCCCTGTAATGTGCTGCGGATGATATATTGGGCCACATTTATTACTGCTCTGCTTCCACCTGGCTAGGAGCAGCAAGTCCTCCATTAATAAAAAAATGGCCTGCAACAAGATTTCTGCACAGCCAAAGACTGATAAAATTGCATGACCTAATTGGTAAAAATTAGAGTCATTGACTGCTCCCATTTTGCCAATAACACAGTATTATATAGAGTATATCTACTTCTAATAAGAACTGCTAAACCTTATCCCCATAAAAACATCCCCTTCTATCTCACTGTAAGTTTTCCACCGTTTAAGTGGGGAAGGAAGGAAACATTCTGGTCTAGTCAAGATGCTTTAGCTCATACATATTATGTATTCTTTGCGATATGGTCATGTGATAATAGAAAAATGCACATTGTCTGATATTACGCTCTATGTATTATAATGTCGGGCTGCATATCACACCTTCTACAGCAATATTTTTAGTCACGGGGTGCTTTGTGTTTCTCCACATGGATGCCGATAAGAAAATTGCACGAAGGCAAAACAAATAAACACGGAGGAGAGTGAACATAACGCACAACAGAGTTATTTCTGAACGGAAATTGATTAAATAGAGGCTCCAAATGAGAAAGAAAATCAAATGTGTGTTTTAAAATATTCCTTAATTGAATTCACAGAACAATTACTGAAGAAGATTTGGGCTATTTCACCCTTCCCTGATCCTGTTTGATAATTATCCTAATGTCATGATTAAAACTGCCCGTGCTTTGCAGTGGTTTTATGAAATTAAAGCACCATTACATGGCATCCTTTAGCTGTCAAATTAATTGTACTAATTTAGCCTTTAGACAAATGCGCTAGGTCACTGACTTAAAAACAAAACCAATGTCTTCTGACACATGTCATGTTGACGTTGTTTGAAGTGTCAGTATAAAGACTAAACAGCACATTTTGGACATTTTACCCTTAAAGACCTAATCTTGCAACTTCAATATTAAAAGATTAGTATGATGTCTAAATTCTGAACATCTCTGGTGATGATGCAAACAGTGTGCCATTGTAGGAAACCATTCAAAACATCATTAGCCGATCTCCATCACCCACCATCTTCTACTGTCTCAGAAGGTCGCTGCTTTGGTTGCCGCAGCCATCTCGCTGATGCTGTAGGCTGCAAGTATTGCAAATGCAGGCCTGGAGCAGATAAAGGTCAACATTGTTAAGTGCCTGTGTGTATGTGAAAATAGCCTTTCGTGTTACATGACCTTCCTCCACATAGAACCCCAGCATCTTAGTAATCTGGACTAATATAACCACAACAGTAAAACGTTGCCTGTAATTGCTCCGACAGACCCGGTGAGCCAATGTGTGCATATGAAGGGTGTTTTTACATCTGTGCATTTGCAGCATATGTCTGGTAATGTGTGTGTTCAGAGGTCGCAACATGAATCAATTTAAATCCATCGTCTACACAGAAATCACTTATTTGTCCAATTTATTACAGAGCATTTCATTCTTTTTCTGAAAGGCCTGAGAATTCACACGCCTCTTGATTGAAATCATTGCCACTGGGAGAACCAAGCCAACAGCGTCAGAGAAGCCGCTATTCGGAAAGTGAGTGAATCATTGATTTTCAGCAGGAAATCATCAAGGCGAATCTATGGTAAATGAAAGAGTGGAGATGGCAAATGGTGTAGTTCAGCAGGATATTCAGTTATCACTGTATTCTTTTATAGACAGGCCAGAGTGTCCAGCTATTTTCAAGGTTGCTGTTAAGTGAGAACCAGTCACTCACAGAGGGAGTTTACTCCTGCGCTTTAGTAAAGTGCAAATGGAAAGCACCCCTGAGTGAACAAAATAGTGTGAGGAAGAGTTGGAAATCTTTCCAAAAATAAAAAATGAGACAAGAAAGCAATAACATCCTGAACCAACACAGAAATCCTGTTGCGGGTTTGACGCCAAAGGGTTGCTCTATGAAAATGAGCTCTTTGATGTTTGATTAAAAAATATCCTCGTCCTCTGAATCCTTGTAAGAATTGTTTGGAAATTAATAAAGCTTGAATTAGCAGATTTAATAAAGGGCACCAGCTCAGACTCAGTCTGTTAAGAGAGCACAACATTGTGTACTCTTTGCATTTCTTCACAACAGCACATTTGATATCTTTATTGAAAAACAGCCATTATTAAAAAAAAAAAACACAAAAAAAACCCCAACAACTTCTATGCTGCACTAACAATTATTCAAACATAATGACAGCTTACCGAGTGCATGTTCGTCAAATCTGGTGTATACAGGATAACGTACCTTGACAGGGGATATATGTTTATTTTGAAACTGTTTTGTGTCAGATGGTCCAATTAATCAAAACAGTTTGTCAGGTGTCAAATTATAAATATTATGGAGGAAAAACACATTAAGCGGTGACAGAGGCGTAGACTGGAGGTGTCTGGCTGTGCTGCCGCTGACAGGGACAGATAAAGATTAAGGCAAAAAAAAAAAGCGTGTGTGTGTGTGTGTGTGTGTGTGTGTGTGTGTATATATATATATATATATATATATATATACATATACATATATATACACACATACATATATGCATACATACACACACACACACACACACAACACACACACACGCCTTGTCTGAGTATGGATGCCCTTGGTATGGAAATGGCACGGTCTGCAGCTAAAGCACCCATGATCATTCCACACATTTTCTCCAGTGAAGTCAGCTCTGCTTTTACATAGAAAGATGAAAACACCTTTGTATGTAGAGCATAAAGTGGGAGAAGAAAGGTCAACTCCGAGCTGTGATATAAGAAACATATGGGTTGTTTGCTTAGACAACAAATCCAAACTGCAGGTAGCAGCTTTGCCCAGTGTTGAATGACAATTTAAAGCATGTGCCTGTATGAGTAGAACATTTTGAAATTTTTTCAACTGATGGACTAGGCTGGCCTAAGGCTCCTTATTAGGGAGCTGTGACAGACCTGTGCATGAACCTGACAGCAGGAAGCTTAGAAAACATTTAGTTCAAATGTTTGAATGCAGAACTACAGCGGGTAGTTAAACACTTGGTGTCTTGAGGTTCTGCGTTTTCATGTGAAAGCAGCCGTCAACGGGACAAAGAGCCGAATGCTGCACTGCACTGTGGTTCATCCCCTGCCTGGTATGAACAATAAAAACGCTGGCACTGTGTTATGAAGGAGTGGGTGTGTGTACGTATCAAGGGTGCATGTGTGACTGAATCTCCCGAGCAGCTTAAGTGAAAGTGATAAGCAGTAGAAACAGCGTTCTGCCTCTCACTGGCTGCTTCCAACGATTGCTGGGAATTCATTGCTCTTTCTAACTGTCAAGCTGGAAGAGAAGGGGAAAGTGTATTTAAAGGATTTTCACAGTCCTTAATGCTATTTATTACATCTCACCAGCTGCAGTGAGGAGTGGCTACATGTAATTGCGGCCATAGATCTTTTGGCTGAAGACAACCAATCAAGATGGATTCCTTTTCCGTTGCTAGGTTTGACCATGAGTGAATCCTGGTGACTTCGAGGTGGGACATTATTTAACATGGACCCTGAGTGACATTAAGGAGCATTAGGTTCCGGGGTTGTTAAAGCACTTGTCACACTCCAAAGGCATCCATCTGCACAACGCTGGGTTCAATCAATAGATAAGTAATCGGCTGCATTGAGAGCCAGTATGCTGTATTACTCACCGACTCTGTGCTGAAGCCGCCCAGTGAGCAGAGCAGCACAGAGGGGGCACCTCCATCACGGAGAAACGCATCTTCCACCTGAGCACAACAGTATCGACAGCCCAGAACTAAGAGCATCTATGTATTGGTACGATCATTCAGAGGAATTGTCTTTTCATGTTGCAGTCGCTACAGTCACTGCTACACAGCTGACGTCCAAAATAAAGCTGGGAACAACACGCCTTGACTACGCTTTGTGTATACCTTTCCTGCAAAAACACACGATGACGTTATGTTGACATTATGGCATATGTTATGTTGAAGTGAAGAATTCAAGTGACTACTGTTTGAGAGACTAATTACTGTGGCAGTATATGTGACATTTCATGGTAAACAACACCATAATGTGCATTCAATAGGTGAAACATCACCTATTTATTTCCAGGGAACAGTTAACTGCATGCAAAGCACATTCGGAGCTATGAAAGGTATAGATAAAGCTTAGAAAGCTCAAGTGTTGCCAAGTTTGGGAGAAACTGATAATGTAAAATTATAACCTGAAAAGTAGGCTATATTATCTGCAAACTGATGAGTATTTTACACTGAACGTTTTTATGTTGACTCTTTAAACCTCTTGCTGAAATCTGGCTAAACTGTCTTAATTTGCTCCTTTTTAGAAAGACAGCTCAAATAAGAACTATGAAATTATTCCAGCCCAAAGTAGGGCAAGAATGATTTCTTCTCTGGGCAACCTGTGAAAAAGGTCAGCAAAGTATGAGAGGAGTTTCTTCCTAATCAATTGTACCAACTTTATTTTTACACTTTCTACTCCCTCGTGAACTACAGTACACACTCAAATCATAATAGTTGGTTTTTTGCAACATTTAAAAATGCTAACAAACTCTGGAAGAGCATGTCTTGTTAGGAGGGATGGCTGTACAGTGTCAGAGAAAAAAATAATTAGATCTTTTAACGGTTAAAAAGACTGGTATCTCTGCTCCACTTTGTACAGTAAAACCATGTCTCATTAAAAATACAAGACCCAAGAGTTTGATCTTGACTCTTATGAAGAATTATTAAACTGTGAGAATGTGCTTTAAACTGGCACATTATTGATTATTTCACCGCTGCAACAAATCTTAATTTAAAAAGGAGCTTGCAAACAAACTTCGACATTTGCACAAAGTTTAGGTAGCCTGAACATGCAGAACAGCATTAGCTCTGAAGATTAACAGCTGCGAAGACCACAAAGTGTTGTATAGGCATGCAGCACTTCTAAGGCAAGAATACATCTCAGTATTTATGTTGACTGACAGATAGAAGGAATACACCCAGAAGTCTCTGATGAGGGAGGCAGCAGCGGTGCCTTGAGGCTTCAAAGCCGTCGATGCAGCTTCAGCCACAGGAAAATATCTAATCTTATTGAGAGTAAATGGCCTCTGCCTAATGAACAAACAAAAACCTGACATGAATTTAACAAAACAAAACAGGGATATGAATATTTTCCAGGGGGAAGGCAAAGGTTGGCTAATGTGCGTCTCTGCATAAGAATAAAACCAGCCTCACATGTTCTGAATACAAACCCACCTCCCTGCAGACAGTATTTACTGCAGGCTAAAGCGGTCATACCTGCTGTTGCAGTGTTTTAATATGATGCATTTACAGGCATGCACCATTTATGTAGATCATTTTCAATAACACCAAAAATGCTTAATCATCTCAGTTGTTTTTTGTTTTTTTTTGGTAATACAGAGAAAAATCAATCTGTCTGTATTTTATCTTTTTGTAGAGGAACACGCCCCCTTCAAACCATGCATTAGCATACACCGTGCCATAAATCAAATTAGTAGCATGATGATGATGGGCTCTCCTGCTGTGATTTCACCAAACAGACATGGACGACAACACAGCTGGGAGCTGGTACACATGCCAATTTACTTTCTGCACAACAAATATATGCAGGAGTTTCTCTCAAAGAAAATGGAATATTTAATTACTTGTTTGAGTGGATTACTAGACTCCATATAAAAAACACCCTCGACTACTTCTGGTGAGGATGGCACCGTATAAAATGGGCAGATACAGAATGAGGTTCAATCACTTTGACTCAAGTGTTTGTTTCAAACACAACTGAGAATTTCACATCTTCTCCCAAACGCTCCTTATTCAACAAGAAACAAGTGTAATTAACTTTAAAGATCTGTGTAACAGTGGAAAAACACTTTTAGACTGGAAATCTAATATAAATACATATAAATAAAATATTATTTTTGTCACTGATAGCTAACTAATTACTTGTCAAGGATTAACCCTTAAAAGATCGTGAACAACATTTATGGTGACAAGCAAATAATTTTTTCTCTACATTTTACCTTTACTCATAATATTATCTACCACATTTTGTATGTTTGAATGAAAATCTGGCATTTTCCATTTTTAATTAGTGATTACATAGATGTTTATCAAAGCTCAGGCTACATTTGAAGTCATGTCAAAATAGAGAAAATTGAGGAAAAAGTTACTCTTTTAGCAAATTATGTCATTAAGTGAAAGCTAAAAGTGTCAAACTACTTTTTTTTTTTTTTGATGAATAAATTTTCCAGAAGATGACAGTGTTTCAAAGTTCACTACAGAGTATCTGAATGTCAAACATAAAACACATCTGATGCCACTGAAAAGCTGAGAAACTGCATTTTGCCTGAATTAAAAAGTATTGATAAGACTAGCAGTTCTAAAGTTATTAAACATCTTATATCAGTAGATGCTTTTGGTGACTGACTGTTTAGTAATTTTCAGAATAAAGACCTAATCATTTTAAGCCAAACTTCTCCACTTTCATTTTCTTAAATATTTATATTTCCTGGCTTCTTTACTTCTCTGTGAGAGTGAACTGGAGATGTTTGACCATTTTCTGACATTTTCAGACCGTCAATCAATTAAGAATATAAATGACAGATTATGCTGCAATGAAAATAACCATTACTTGAAGTTCGAATTATTAATACAACAAAAAATACAGAACAAAATTGCTATAAACCTCCAAACATTTGACAAATATCTCCTACTTCACCCAGCTGCACATTACAAGTTTCTGTTTAAGAGGCCACATACAAACGTTACACCAATCACATCGATCAGTCTCTTAAATGTGCACATTGGACTGTGGACCTGTTATCTGGCTCTGCTCTATTTGGCATATTCAGTAAAGACATGTCATTCTGCTGGTGGCAGTGGATATTGATTTCGAGGATGGCCTGCTCTAAATATCGGCCCTCATACAATAGACTTGGCACAAAGGCTATTCTCTGGGTGAGAGCGTTGTATTCAATAATGACTTGGTGCACTGCTGAAGAAACTTAAAGGAATCTTTGGAGTGATTGTGAAAGCTGTTCAACAGGCCTATTGTTGCTTGACCAGTGGTACGCACATTTAATGGGACAGCTTTTCTTGCATGGGGGACAACGTGAAAGAGAATTACAGTGTGCTAATGTGAGGTCATGATTAACACCAGATATCTGAGGCAGACGCTCGAAGGCCTCGTGTCTTCAATCCACTTTTCTCTTCCTCATCCTCCTCGTGTCCTTTACTCGCCTAACCAGTCCTACCTCAGCTCCTCTTTCCATACGTTGGAGAGATTTGATTACTTGCCATTTTCCAGCTCATTAATGAAGACTTACAGTACGCTGCATTTGTAATGAATGTGTCCTGGTTGAAACATGATCAAGTTTCTGGCCTCGCTGAGTGCTTTCTAGATGATTGCTTTCACCTCTGCGGTTGGTTTCAGTGGCATGGCAGGAGGAAGCCACTGCAAAAATCGAGAACAAAAGGGAATGGTAGTGGAGGAAGCCAGTTACAAAATGACTTTTTAAAAAATGAGATTCAGGACACAGAGAAAAGACGATAAAAGAGAAAGAATGTGTTTGTTATCTGTTTTCATATGTAACAGGGGGATTATAAATGGTTGAAAAAAAATGTATTTCCTCATTTTGTTATGTGTAATCAGCTGTTGTGAGCAGGATATTGTTGAAGTCTACATAAAAGGAAGGTTAATTGAAATTGAATCCCATAATACATCAACATATCAAATCTGTAATTTTCTGCAAAGCATAAGCAATGTGTATATATATATATATATATATATATATATATATATATATATATATATATCCCTGTTTATGAATGATACATTCTCTGTCATGACAATTTGACAGTTCATGACTTTTAATATATCATAAATTGCTATATTTCTGAACAAATTCCTGGCATTTCTTTAATTTATCTTTTCATGTGTCATTAATGTGTGAATGTTTGAACCTAAAAACTCAGCAGCATACCTTTGATACCATTTTCTCAGTTTAACCTTGTATGTACCAAAACTCTAAGAAAATGAACAACCAAAACCTTATGGAAATCTGCTAAAGCATCAGAACTGCTTTACAAGAGCCCTAAACAGCCCAAAGCCAAACATTCAACTCCGCTTTTCAACTGAAATCTAGCTATATTCATGCTCTGCAGATGTCACATCAGTCGTATTCACTGGAGGAAGGATATCATGGCCCACATCCATTTTCAGCCATATTCTCAGAGCCCATCATTCCAAGTTTGTCAGCGGCATGAACAGTAATTACAGCTTATACCACTTATGGTGCTTATTATAACTTTAGTAATCCAACTCATTTCTTTAGTTTTCATGGAGATTTTCCTCTTGCTTCGTTTGTTCTTTTTGTGTTGAATCAAGATATTTTTAACTTAACTATTGCTGTAACATTCAGTTTGTGTGAGTCTATACACTGTATCTACCATTAATTTATGTCTGCTTTAACCTTCATATAAAATAATCTGAATAATTCATTTCTATAAGAACATAACTACATGTTATGCAGAATCACCTAAACATTAAGCAAGACATCAAGATCCCTTAATACCTCCAACAAGAAGCATTAATATAGGCTGAAATGATTATCATGTTTCTGACACCCCTCTCTTGGTCTGTTCTTGAAATGCTCATTTGCAACTTTAATTCCGCAAATGGCCTCCAAAGCTGTGTTTACAAGGCTTGAGACAGCCTTAGCTGTGACAGCTCAAAAGCAGTTTCCTCGTAATAAACAGACTAACACTCCATAATCAAGTCACATGTACACTAATGTCTTCTTGAAAGCCCTTTAGAAGTCTATGTCGTGGATTAAAAATGTATTTTTTCTATCTCTACATATACATGTCACACATTGAGAAGCACATGTGGTACATGCATGGATGTAAATGATAATTGCCTGTAATGAGTGGAGAAGAAAACACAAAATGTGGATGAATGGATTATAAAAAGTACACAAAAGGGAAAGGATTGAACATCTGTATTATAAAAGCCAAGTGGCCTCCATGTGCGTGCATGTGTGCGTGTCCGGGGATTCACACAAAATCAACAAAGAGCTGACTGCTGCAGTTCGGCAAACTTATGTATTTTTGGTCAAGGAACAGACTCGCAAAATGGCAAGTTGATAGAACCAATAATTTGGCAGATATTAGTCATTTTGGAATACAATACCCTTACAATCACGTTGGTATGGCCAGAACGCTTTGGCGGCAACTGCTGGACAAATGCAGTACAGCATGCACGAATACAGAACATCATAAAAAGGATCACATCTAGAACCCATGGACCCCATGGGTCAACGCGCTAGTTTTGTTTGAATGCCCCAACAACCTGCTTCCCCTTTTGTTTGCATTCAAACACTTCATACACACAATGATACACCATCCCTTGTCATTCACTTAGAGCCTCTTGTATTTGCCCGCAAGTCATTTATTGTTAAGCTCCTGAAAAGAGTGGTCAGTAGAAGAACTGCTCAGTGAACATTAATGTTAGTACATATGTCAAAAGTCTTGGTGGTAAGATGCAAAAGAAAAAAAAAAGTAGAAATCAGAGTTGTTCTGTTATGACTGTCACGTATGCCACCCCTGTTGTCTCACTTCTAAAAGCCCACTGAGTGTGGGTTTCAGCCCGTGTGGATATGAATGTGTGTGTTGGTGGGAGTGGTGGTGGCGGAGCCAGAGTGAGACACTTAAGAGGTGCTGGCATCCCACGCCGGAAAGTGTGGAAATTTGCAGAGCGGAGAGAATTAGTGAGTCCCTGCTGGGCCAAACGAATGGGTGCGGAAAAGGGAAGGGAGGAGAAAACTCTATGATGGTGTAGAAAATGACCTCTGAGAGGAGAGGAGTGAGCAGTAGGGGCAGAAGAGGATGGGTGGGGGTTGGTCCACTGGGAGAAGCACAGAGGGATCCAAAGCCAGGTCACCTTCTCTGGAGAGAGCAGCTGTGAACACTCTGCCCCTGGGAGGAGGGTCACAGTCGAAAGCTCTGTATCTTATATACCAAAGCCCAGATTCTCTTGCTGCCTTCACCCTGCACAGGTCTGCAATAACAAAGCCAATTAAGAAGCCCAGGAGAGCAGCTACCGCAGTCTCACAGTCGCCTCTCGCTGACTTGGCAACCAGAATTATAACTCAAGAGAGTACCTTTCAACATCGGATATAGAGAATACCAGCAATTACCACTGAATACCTCCATTCTCTAGCTCCATTTTGCCAACTGATGTGGTGACTCATAAAACCCTCTTTTTAATTCATCCCAGATGCATGCTAAGCCAGCAACCGGATAAAACTGCACAACATCTTGTGATCCCAGTGTAACCTCAGAGGAAGGTGTTTCATTTTGTCATGATCCGGCCACTCTGGGGTTGTTCTTATTTACTGTACATGACATTTCTTGTGGCATTTGTTTCATCTGGATGTCACACCGCATGACACTAATTCAGGTTCAGCTGCAAGAATCAATATGTCGGTATTGTTCTGGGAGAGACACAGTGAACTGACAAGCTGATCTCGGCTGCATGTCCTCTACTGTCCAGGAGCGTGAGAGTAAAATAATGTTGGGTTCTTTACAGATGTGCAGATGCGTCTGCCACCACTGCTTGATGTGCTGTTGAGATTCATTGGAAGCTATTGCTGTGAAGCCGTTCAGGTCACAAGGCTGGTTATAGTACATCCCTCTGTTACAGCAATTGCTTTTAGATTGTTTTTCGTATTGTAGCAGTTCTATACAAGACAAGTGATTGTGAACTGCAAATGCAGCCTTGGATCCTTTTCATGAGTGGCCAGGCTTTAGCTATGTGCTCCTCTGTAACTGTCATCTTGTAGATTTGAAATCCCTCCCCGATCGATTGTACTAAAAGCTCTAATCTGATTGTTAAAAGAGCTGATTTGACAAAGCTGTTATCAAACTGATTTAAGCACCAATCAATACTGCATTATGTGTGTGGGTGTCTTCTTTTTTCTGTCAGGGTTGTGGTAACTTTTCCAAGGGCAGGTTCAGGAATGTCTTTTCACATCTATAACCACACCAAAACATGGTGGTTCTGGGTTGAAATCAGAGACAGTGTCTCCCTGTACTCAGGTACTCTGAGAGTTTGATTGCAATATTGTAAAAAAAAAAAACTATAAATAAATAAATAAAAAAAATAATAATAACTATGCATAATCGTTCAAGTGTGAAAATAAAAAATGATGCCATTTCTCTTTTCTCTACTGTCAACAGTAACTGCATGTCTTTTAAAAAGAGGCTCCAGATTCTCTTTTGTGCTCGTGTGTGATTGTATTTTCAGGATAGTGTAATGGCCCATGCAGAGTTGTGTACCTTCAATGAAAGGATCATTTCTCATACAACAGAAATACACATAGACAGCAATTTCAATTCCCTTTCCCTCTTCCATCTTTTCACGTCTTTCAGTATTCATTCCACACACGTATTCAACATTAGAGGGCAAATAAATTGATTGCCAGCAGCTGAAGACACTTATCTCCCAGCGAGTCAGCTTTGCACTAGAGACCCCAATACTAAAACCAGGAAGCACTTCATTACGTTGATGCTTAACTGTAAGAAAAAAGACCAAACACTGGAATAACACCAGCAAACTGCGGTTACAAACACACCAAACACAGTAAGACCAAGATGGAGTACGACACAATGATCAAGACCTCGGGGCTAAACTGTGTTCATTAGTGGCAGCATTGCAGAATGAATGGAGCTGCTTACTTATTCTGCAAGCATCTTAGTAAAAGCGAGCGGGCAGGGACAGGGCTAGCCTTAGCCTCATGCTTGCCTGGGTAGTGATGGCCAATTAAGCCCCTCTCTGATGAGCCATGCAAAGGCCCAGCAAGCAATTAGGAGGCCAGGAGTTTCTGCTCATTACTGCAACAGAATCAAGCATTGTACTGTGTAACACATATCTGCAGTCGTCAGATTCCAAAGATGCATATTATATGGTCATATCATTCATACTTATTAAAAAGAAGACCTTCCTGCAATGCTTTCTTTAAAAGATACAGTGTTACTGTAGTAACATTGATGTTCGACGAGGTAGCTCCTTTGTGTTTACACCAGAAGGATGTTTGTGAATAGAAATCTCCTTTGATTTGACATTCAGTATTGTCTTTTCAGATGTGATTTGTCAATATGATGCTGATAACCAGCGAATAGTTGACACACACTAATGCATCAGAAATGATATTGTCTTTTGACTGACGGCACAGTGCCTCCACTATTGATTTAGCTCAAATTTCAGGATGTGACATTATTGTGGCGGGTCAAAATTCAGCTCTAATGCTGAAATGATCAAGTCTTAGAACAGAAACATGCAGGAGGAAAACAGAAAGTGGATGTACCAATGCAACATAAGAGGAAATCCTTGTTTTTCCTCAGCAAAGTAAGAGTTTGTCCAGGGCAGAAAGATGCATCTTCATTGAGAAAAGGGTAAAAAGAAACAATAGGACCATTTGAAGATGGGGAAACATATTCTTCTTATCTGATTATAGTACATAATAAAAGCAGGGGAGAAAACATTTCAGCACATTCAGTGCATCTAGTGCTGACTGATATTATTTTGAGATAAGAACACTGTTGAATCTTCTTTAAACATGAAATAAAAATATATCTCCTGTAAGTGAAGATTAAACATGCCAAGATAGGAGATGACTTTAATACCAGATGGCACTTCAGCAGCAGTAATTGTATGCTAAATAGCTGAAGTGTAAATAAGTATGATTCATTTTTAAGTGTCATGTTTATACTGTTCTTTAAGGGTATTATAATTGTTTGCTTTTCAAGCAGCTAGGGGCAAAGATGGAATAAATGAGAGCCAAAGGTACACTAAATAATAGTGCAGCAGAATTATACCGAGCCACACAGAATAACATAACCCTACTAATGTTGCTACAGACCTGAGTTTCACTGCTGAAAGGCTTCTGCTCCAGGCGAAGCCTTTGTGTGGTACTGCTTGCATTCTCAGATTGCCAACCAGAGGAAGTCCATTAAGTCAGTTTGGAGACTTTGTGGTTTCCTGCTCTTGTGGCAGCTAAACCTGCCAATCCTCCCTCCCCCCCAGCATCCAATTCCCCACCTCCCCTGGTTAGCACCAGAGGCAGGTGGCACTAAGTGCTAACCATATGGCTTCTGCCTTAAGGATAACAGTGAGGGATCAGCTCCACTGGGCACTGAGTAGCAGTGTGATGGAGATCAATGATAGGCATTTATCACCTGAGCGCTGCGTGGGTGTGTTTGTGATCTTTATGGACACCAGTTTGCAACTGAGATACGTATAAAGGGAATAAGCTTGATCTGAAAGAAAAATAACACTGCATGCTCCTGTGATCAAGCCCAGAAAACAAACATGGTGAAGCTGCTGGTCTGAATGAGCAGACCTAGTTTGATTGGGCCACTGGGAGTCATACTTGCAGTGAAGCCATATATGAGCTGAGGAATGTGGCCCTTTTTCCAAGAAATGAAATCTTTCCCCCTGAGGGCTATTCACTAATACCCAACCTGTGGCAGACCTCACATATGTGATTTTGCTTTTGCACACACCCACACACCCGAACAAGAATGAAAGAACAAATTACATTTATAAGCGTTATGGTAACTGAGGAGCTTTCATGAGTAATTACACACAATACTTCATCACAAAGCACACTTTGCTACATTTCAAAGCATATACAGATTTGTTGGCTCTCTAAAATCATCATACCAGAAACTGGCAAATCATGAATTGCATCTGCATCAAAGTTGAACAAACACCAAGAGAATGTACTGAGTTAAATAACCTGGAACAAGAAACACTCAAATGTATCAAATCATAATAGCTCAACAATCATCCAAAGAGCAATCCATCCAGCTACATCTGCATTACACCGGCTCCTGTGTGACTTGTGTACCACCGAGCAGCAGCAAGAAAAGACATCATAGTAAGAAGCTTATGAGACACACAGAGTCATTGTTCACTTTTCAATACAATTCACTGATGGCTGAATCTTACCTTCAGAAAATTTTGCATTTCTTTAATATGTTAACATGAGAAGTGCTGTTAAGAGTAAATGGTAATCAAAGTGAGTGAGGCAGCTTTCAGATCAGACATTCATCTTCAACTATCCATGTTTTTTTCATGGCACATTGAATAAACTGCCAATTATACGCTGTGTTTTCATTGGACCTCATTATCTTTCCTGAGTGTTCAATACATTTAACATAGACTACTACACACTTGCAATTAACTTTTCTAAAATTAGACTCTTGACTGAGGACTGTGAGGTTGATTAGACTGGGACAGTGAGCAGTGGAAATGGGGAAGATGAAGTTGGTGAGCTCATAATATTACCAAAAAAAAAAAAAAAAATTGTAGGGAAGCTTAATGGCTAAATATAAATGCACATTCTAATATATATAATGGCTGATTGAATCAACCTACATCACTTTAAATCACATTTTTTAAAGGCAGAATTAAACCTAATATGTTGTAAAGCCGGTAACAAGTGTTGTTGACTGTTATCAATGAATGACATATGAGTGAGTAGTACTTCTGGGTCCAGGGAAGACCTGAGCTGAGTGCAATCATGAACATATGGACATTAGCATAGGCTGTCGGTAGCCTGCTGGCTCTCAGACTGTGCTTTGGGACCGGCCCACCTTACAGTGTGCCTGGTTCTGGTTGGACAGCAAGCACAGTAGCAGGCTGGCCCGGGTCCAACACTGACTGGACAGCTAAGGAGCTGGATGTTGGCCAAGGTCGTTTGTGGACACTCCAGTTAATTGACGTATAGCAGAGACTGACAGCACACTTAACTAAAAACATGTGAATGAGCTTTACAGGGACCGTGGTCAGTGTAAAATATCACAGCTGCCATCAAAGCCTCAACAACAACGACTGAAGTTTCTGTGCTTTTAATATTTATCCTATTTCTGAATATTAGGACACTTTAGTTTTGGAGCAGTGGTACCATTCGAGGGCAGCGTGCTGTACCATACAACCTGTTTGGACTGTACTTCTGCCAATGAGAGGACGAAAGGATTTCACCACTGGGGATTGTGAAAGTGGGACAGTTTTTGAAAGGATACACACAAAAGCATTTGGATTTTCAGTGTTATTTATAATGAGAGAACAGATACACATATGACCTGCAAGAAGAGGATGCAACAAACACCCTCAGCCAGAATTAAACGTACATTGCAGTTACATGTTATGTGTCCTATTCCTTTTGCTACAAGCCCTGACACTTTTAGACTGCATAGAAACCCATGCATAATTACTTTATCAACAGTAAGAGTCAATTTTTATTTGAACAAGAAGCAAGTCCACATCCATATCAGCAGAAGCTCCTAATGGATATGGGAGTGTAGAGATGCTGTGATCAATTCCATCTCTTGTAATTGATGTAATTGTGTTATTATATTCCCATATTGTGGGTTTTTTTCTAATGCCTGTTTGACACCTGAGCCCTCACTAGTTAAGCTATTAAAGATTTTTCATTCTATGGAGGATCTTGCCAACAATCATTAGCAATTAATACCTGACCTGTCAACAAGCTACATCACCCATGAAACAATGTGTATTTAAAGGATTTTACAAGAGAAACCATCCATCATAGAGGCAGGTTCGCTATGTATTGATTATTTTTATGAGGAAGAAGGGTGTGGTTTTGCCTGTCGAAGCAATTATTCTTGTAACAAAACCATTTGTTAAAAGTTTGATAATGTAAAAACAATAGAGATTTAGAATGAGGTCTCTTACATGTCAGGATGTATAGTAACTATCACTACAATGCAACTGAGAAAAAGAAAAAAAAAAAAAACATGGAACATGTTTTTATGTAAAAATGTCTCTCCATCACACCACTTGGGCTTAGATTTAGCTAGGAGTAAAGATCTCCAAAAACAGAAAATCTTTTTTCCCCCAGAAACAGGATAACCTATGTCAGCGTGGTTCTGGAGATGCGTAACGACCCCAACATTCCTCTGACAGAAATGCCACTATGAAACATCCCATGCCGCCTACGTCTCAAAAATGCAGAGTTCGTGTCTACAATGTAATATTTATCTTGTAAATGTCTTGCAGGCTCAGCTTCCGCCTCTTACCCCACTTGATATGTGTGCTTAGCTATGCAGCTATGCGCTCCATCCATGCCACATTAGGTGCTCTGTGCCACAGATACACCGCCTTAAATGTAGACGTTTTAGAGAAGAAATTTCAACATCAGAGTGGCATCTATTCTGTCTTGCACTCACTCCCTCCAATGCTGTACCATCAGCAGGGCAGGATAAACAGATACAACCCTGGGGTACTGAAGTGGGCAGGAATATTCAAGCACATAAAGGCTGAAGTCGGTAAAGACCTCCTTGGGGCTGGTGTGCCTGAGCCACATTGAGCTGGCTTACTTCCACCTCTGGATCACTCGAAGCCTCGATGCCAACGGGAGGATAATTAGATTTCCCCTCAAAGTACAATAACTCAAAGCCCACACTTTGGAGAAAGCTAGCATAGTAAAATAGCTGAGATTCCCCCTGTGCAATGGCTCAAACAAACTTTGAAAACAAGTTTGCTAACCAACAACTCCGGTTACCTCCATGATTAACAGATTTTTTCTGTGGTCTATAAAATGTCACAACATGGTGAAAAATGTTGATCACTGATTCCAACAGCCATGATAATGTCTCATTTGGTTCACAACCCAAAGAGTTATTCCATCCAATTTAATGTTAAAGGCAAAACAGCTCATCTTTGTAAAGAACGGGGGTTGTTCTTTATTTCATTACTGTGGTTCAGATTATGTTGTTTTTTTTTTTTTTTCCTCCCTGTAGTCCTTTCAAGTGTGGCGGTACTGGAAGGATTTGGTTTGCTCACTTTAACCTGCAGAACTTTATGTGACGTGTTCTCTGACACTGCAAAGTCATGACGTCAGGCTTAAAACATGTTTGGATCACACTGACCTGCAGATTCAGATTCAGCTGCCTGCCCCGTGAATAAACGTCCGACCCACAGTGAGTCTAGTACTTGAACAGCTGTGTTGCATAGGTCATTAGTAAAACTTTCATCTCATTTTTCCATATTATGTCTAGGTTCTGTTTGATCATCTTTACCTTCATTTTTATCATTTGTTCATTCATTTTCTGAACCTGCTTTATCCTCACTGGGGTCGCTAGAGCCTATCCCAGCTACATAGGGGTGAAGGCGGGGTACACCCTAGATGAGTCACCAGTTCATCACAGGGCTGACATATAGAGACAAACAATCACTCTCACATTCCCACCTATGGGCAATTTTAGATTAACCAATTAACCTATCAGTGCATGTTTTTGGATGGTGGGAGGAAACCGGAGTACCTGGAGAGAACCCACGCAGACACGAGGAGAACTCCACACAGAAAGGTCCCACCTCCATCAACTGGTGTTGGAATCAAACCCAGGACCTTCTTGCTGTGAGGCACGAGTGCTATCTACTGCACCACCATGTCGCCCACATTTTTATCATGTTGTGCATTATTTAAGTGTACATTGCACTGTCAAACTACTAAGTGAGTGTACTGTGGCATTCAAATAGTCTATTAATTCATCACTGACAAATTTAATGTATGTTCCTGTGAAGCTTTGAATATTTGCTGTCATCAACTGGTTAAGCACCAGAGCCTTGAAAATAAGGATTTCCAGCAATATAGGGGTAAAAAAAAAAAAAAAAAAAAAAAAAAAAAAGAAAGAAAGAAAGAAACTGTTCAGAAAATGGTCATATTTAAGAAGCTGGAATCAGACAATTTTGACTGATTACCTTATTATCAAAATAGCTGCAGATTAATCAATGAGTCATTGCAGCTTCATCACCAGCTGAGCTCTACTCAACTTGATTGTTCAACTGTGCATGTGGATGATTGCCCCTCCCCCATCACTGGGGTGTCATCTGATGTGCACTTGCACTTAGCCACCATGTGAAGGGCATGACTAAATGCAGGATGTGATCCCTGGGTCCTGGTGCCTTTTAGATTTACATTCCATTAAATAGCTTGATCAACCTGCCCTGTGCACCCATTCACCCAGACAAACTAGCCATCTGTAAGGGCCAGATTGAGCCTAGTGAGTAAACTTGATGTGTTCAACAAAAGAAAATATGTTTATGCTCACGGATTCTTGCACAAAACTCTGACTTGATATTATGTGATTAGGGCTGGGCGATAAAACGATAACAATATATATCATGAAATAACTCCTCCTTGATAGAAAAATGAGACATGCTCGATACAATTTCGATAGAATTCATTTGTCCATGTTTTGACAGACATAAGAACAGCCAATTATAATTAAGTAGCACTGAACCAATCATGCTAGAGCCACGTCAAGTTAGGTTGACACACACACAGCACAGGCTTAAGAGCAGCTGCAGCACATGCTAATGTTTGGCTGGAGCAGGAGGTAATGAGGGTTCCCTCAGGAGAAAATATGACCGAGAACTTGGGCAACTGGGTTACTGAAAAATAGGGTGCAAACCATTTCGGTTCCGGCGTACAACAGAGGCATAGAGGCCGGGAGTCGGACGTTCAAAGGAAGTTAAGTTTCACTTTTGGTTTACACCAGTTACGGTTTCTACGGCAATTATTGAACACACCCCCACATATATACCCCCGGTATTGTTTAGTGAAGATGGTCTGTTTTGTTTGTGTTCTCTTTTAAAATTTGAAAGCTTGTTCCTGCTGGTCAGACGTTTAGTTTTAAATATATGTACCTCTTTTATTTCTCTGAAACAGTTGTATAATGTTCTTCAGCACATCTGTCATGTTCAATCTCTGACAGAAAATAAATTATATTTAAATCAAAAATAACCTTCTCATATCTTCACAACTAACTTAGGAGTAACAGAAAATTTAAGCTGGACAAAAATAGTGATTTGATTTATATTGTGATACATATCGATATCATCTGATATGAAAAAAATTACCATGATGTGATTTTTTTCCATATGTGATAATGTGATGCACTTTTTTACAATTCTCCTCCATTGTGGATTAGCATGTCAACAAATGTGGCATCTGAAAGTTTCCTTTTAATATACTGGAGCTGACTGTTATGGAACATTTTTGCAGAGGAGCTGAAAAAGGGCCATGCTACGGTGAACCAAAACAGGATTTTAGATGGTAAAAATCAGATGTAATAGATGATGTTGGGGACAAAAGCATTACATCTAATAGATCATTTTAGTGTGGGTTCCAAATTCTCTTTGCAAGATAAAATTAAATTTTGCAGGTAACCTTGAAGTTACATTTGTACTTTAGCTGGTGTTTTCTTTCCTTATCGTCAACAAAATACTTTTTAATGTGAAGATGATATTTAACTCATTGAAAGATATTTCTGAGATGTTGTGAGAAAAAGATAAAAGCCGGCATCTGGCAAGTTTTACTTTGCAATCAACTTGTGTAACATGAAATGCTTTTTCTACAAAACATGCATGCTTTTCTGTGCAGTCTTCTGTCGCTCTAACATCATAATTGAACTGGACAGGAAACATTTGTAACGATCAACTTACTGAATAAAAAGCACAGGGAGTTGGAAACAATTTTCTGTTCTGATCCTCAGGAAACAGGTGTGCACTGACTAGCATCAAAAATGAAACTGGAGGGATTTTCTCTGTATCACACTTTGAAAAACATTTTTTTTCCCCCTCTAAACACTATTGGAATGAACATCTGGTTATTTTGTGTGCTGACAACAGTTTTGTCTTTTCTGACTGCTCTTCTGTGAAATTTGCAGAAAAAGTCAAGTCAATCTTATTTCCTTTACTTTAACCTCCAGAAACTTTAACTCGTGAAATACAGAAAGTTCTTTTTTTAATAACACTGAAAGGTCCCATAGGTTTTTTCCTCTTGGGGCACACTCAATTTATTATGTTCATGCACGATTTGATAAGATACTTTGAGCTATGCAACCAAATTTAACCTTTTCAAGTACTAGGTTACCATTTTATCTTGGGAATTGAGCTCATCTTATTTCTTACTGTATATGGAAACCAGGCCAGCATGAATATTCATCTTCTGGTTTTGAGGGGATTTCAGGTGAGCTGTGTCATCTCCTTCGCTAAGATGTTATGCATCTGAACAACATCAATAGCCTCTGTCATACCAGCGTGTACAACACAGCAGCTCAATGTGTAACAAAAAAAATACAAGCCTCTCCAGCATCTTACTTGATAAAACTGTGGGTATTTATGACTCAAATGATAATGACCAGTTGTTTCTAAGGGTTCTGAAGATATTCCATGCAACCGATTATTACATATAAGTATTTCCAACATCTTAAAAGCCAAACGATTGGTCTGGCTGGCTTACTATATTCTTGAATAATACTATGGGATGACATTAACTTAGCATTTCTCCTGTTTATTGTCATTGTGTCCCCCTCCTGTACATACTGCAGCAGTGATCGCCTTGTATACAAATGTCATTTCTTCTGGATGCTTATCAGGTGGTGTAAATCCTAAAGTGAATTCTCTACAAATAGGGTGATATGGCTTCAGGAGGCAACATCATTCAGGCAAAAGTCCGGCTATGAGAAGATTATGATTCAAGGCGTTTACCCCCAGGCCCAAAGTATAAGATATATGGGAACATATAACATTGATTTATGATATTTTCTTTACACGGCTGACCTATGTGCTTCAAGAGACATTAAGAAACCATTCTTAGTACAAAAGAAAGAGTATTGCCTGTTGGTCCTTTCCATCCCCAGCTGATGTATATTAATCATTGCTGCGCCTCTTCAGCATTTACTAGATGCTTAGAATGAATAGCAGCATTACACGACAGCAGCTGAATGCTATTAATACCAACAACCTTGAGATATCAAATCTTTTTTCCCTCTCACACTTTTGTTTCTGCCCAATGATTTGTTTGTGCCAGGTATTTTACCAGATGTCACAGCATTCATTAAGAGGTTAATTACAAAGATTAATCTGAAGCAGGTAATGCTACTTTTGCTTTGTCTGATTGACTGAATGCACTTTGTCAAAACAAAAGCATTATAGGACATGGTAAAACTCATGAGATGGCGGTTACAATACAGGCATGAGTTCATTTAAATAATAGTAAATGAAACAGAAATGCAGCCTTGACACCCTCCGACAGAAAAATAAAGGTTTATTAAACAAAAGGTGCCATTTTAAGATTCCTGGAACTCACTGAGGAGGACCATGTTTAACAATGATGCCAAGACAACACAATGGAAAAACATAACAACACAGAGATACAAACAGAACAGAGAAAGTCAATTAAAATAGATAGCGCAACAAATAAACATAAAATGTAAAAAAAATATATGTCGGTATAGACAAAGACAAAAGGTATGTACAGGCCTATAGTAGATGTTTATCAAGTATATTCCAGAGGCTGTTGTGGTATGTGACAGCATTTTAACAATAATAATAATAATAATAATAATAATAATAATAATAATAATAATAGTAATAATAATAATTATAATAATACGTTTTTTAAAAGTAATTTAACAATAAGAAATACAATCATGTAGGACAAGACTAACTAGTTAAAGTACTTCCGAAAATATGAAGGAGCCCCTCCAGTCACGTTATAAGACACGCTGTAATAAAAATACTCTGCAGTGAATAATTTCTGGTGTTTTTTCCCCTCTCTCCATAAGTTAATTGACCTCATTAAAAACAGTTTAAATAGCATTTCCGTTGGCTGTAGGGTTTAGGAATCCTCCTTCAAAAAAAGGCTTATATTATCTTTTTATGTTGTCTTTGCTGGTGTGCAGGTTACATATTTTTGACTGAAATCATTACAATATTTAGCCAGAACACTAAGGAGGGGAAAACCCAAAACAAATCTACTGACTGATGACAGAAACACTGTGGCCTGTATTAATTAATGCTTCATATTTTCCCTGACTGTACGAAGTGACATGACTAAAACCACCAGAGGTAGAGTTGCAAACCTCCTCTCTGAGCTCATCTGTGACGGCTGTTTGACAGATGTTCTCTCTGATCATTTCTGCAGTTAAGACGTAAAGTTGTGGCTTTGAGGTTAGTTTAAACTGTCACAGCTTTATTTGTTCAGTGGCAATAAAACGCGCCACATAAACTCCTTCAGGTCAAAGTGGACGAACTCTATTTAATGCAGACTCTAGAGTACTTTCTAAGCTAGCAATATTAATGCTACAAACAACCCCAATATGATGTGGTCTGTAAAATATGGTAGTTCCACTGGTACTTGGCCCATTTAAAATCAGTAGTATTTCCAAAATGTTACTGTCGACTCACAGGTAATAGATGACCTCCACTATTTTAGTTTATTTCCAGAAAAATACAGCCTATTCAGGTTAATAATGAATCTTCTCTTTTGACCAACAGAGAACACCTAGTTTCTTTTCTTTTTTATTATTTATATTTCTTCAGCCTGGTACTGCAGCAGTGTTACTGGAAACTGAGTGGTCACCTGAGAGAGCATGCATTGCAAATTCACAGAGCATACCTTGTCCTAATAATAGCTTTGAGGTCAAACTCCTGAACCTGGTCCACCCGCTCAGAGTAGTCCCACTGAGGGTCCTGATCCCTGGTTTGTCTCAGTGGGGTGCGAGCATCATGGTCCAGAAGCCCTGGGTAAATGTTTGTGCACAAAGGCCGGCCTCGATCATATTCATAACCGTGGAAGGGTCTGATTTACGAGGCTGGATTTGCTGCCTATTGAGCGCGGTTACACACAGAGCAGGAGCTATGCAAACACAGCTCAACAGCAGCCATTTTGTGTTTTACATGAGATTCCCATTCACTCGTGTTGATAAAGTGACTTAGAAGAGCCATTTATGATTACTACAGTTGTCTACATGAACGAGAAAAAAAATGTATTCGTGCTACATAGCGCTCACTAGCCTGGCATTTTACTGAAATATCACCGGTGCCTGTTTTACAAACACTTCCATACAGCAGATAATAACTCTAAAAAATGTATCAGTTAATCAATACTATTTATCAATTTGTACAGCTCTGCTATCTCGATTTAATTGGTAGATTTTCTGGTAGAGTTGCTCCTCACTGATGATGCATGTTGAACATCTCTGGCCTGCATGGAATAACCAGCCGAATGTAATCATGTAACTCTTATAGATTTCAATTTCTCTTACTGTTGAATTCTAAGATGAGAAAGCTCAGATATGGCTTCTAGCTGAAATGCCAGTATATATTTTTTTATATCTATTTTTATATCCCAGTATATTTTTTTATATGAAGGTAAAAATCTGCACTAGCTCTGTACGTGTGCATATCCAGCAAGTAAGTTGACGTGACCAAAAAATGGCCATAAAAATTAAAGGATGTCAGTGGGTAAATTCTAAAGGTCAGTATAGCTAATCACACTGAAAACATGTCTTTAATTCTGAGAAAGCAGTTTTGTAACCATTTACAAAGGAAAATGAACCATGCCATTTGGCTGATAATTTCTATTACCATCAAAAGCAGCAGGCGGTGGCGAACGCCCTATGCCTTAGAAGCTGATTGAAATGTGCAGCTCATTAGAGCCCATTCACTAAATTCATGAATCACAGTAAGACAGACAGTTTCTCACCTGTACAAAAGTCCCTCTTATTAACAGGCAGATAGCCTAACTATTGTACTGAGGAAAAATGGCTCAATTTATTACAGCCTTCATATGAATGTAAATGAGGTGCAATCAATAAACCCAACTTCTGACACGTCATTAAGAATGAGTGGTCAAAGGAAAGACGAACACCAACATTTACACATTTCCAACAGTTATTAAAGATTTATACATTTTCAGCAATTAGTAAAGATTTAAATCAACAAATGCTGATGATTGTGTAAGTGGATATTCATATGTACAGTTAAGTGATGGAGGGAAAGCTATGATTACATTCTAATAACGCTTTTCACAGGCTGAGTGAAATGTCAAACTGATGACTCATGTAATTAATTCCTATTTTCTATACTGACACCTACAAAATACACCATTCATGCAAGGTAATGCTAATTTGCTCTTTAAGAATCAAAATAGATCAACTAACAAAGAGCAGACGGGTACATCTCTTATCTATTATTAGTGGTGGGTGATATGGTAAAAATATATTACGATTTTTAAAAAATAAAATCGGGATCTCAATTTTATCACGATTCTTTACATGGATGGAATAAATTGCAAGTTTCTGAGCAGTGCAACAAAACAATTTCCCTATGTAAAACATAGCCCTAAAAGAAAAAAATAAAATGGTCAATTTAGCCCATAGAACCTTTTAATTTTTCATTTAAATAGTTTGTGCAATTTTGCCAACATGTGCCAAGAACATAAACACACTAAAATGTAAACAACACTCCGATTAGGTGCACTCTTGAACATAAAAACTACACTGCACTTGGTTTTTGAGGTTGCTTTCAATAAACATGAAAAGTAAAAAAAATAAAATACAGAACAAAATGAAATGTAAGTTTCAAATAATACTCCAGGCTTACAGAACAGGTGTCTGGTAGCTCTGGTTTTTCAACTGGTAATCAGTGGATTGGGTGGAGGAAGAAGTCCGAAATGAGAAGAAGAAGAATCCAGGCACTCCAAAAAAGGATCAATGTGGAACGTACAGCTACTCTTCTCATACAAAGTGCCTTTACTAAATGCTTGCGTTAAAGTTGTTTGCTTTGTTTAATTCTACCTGTTGCCTTTGGCTGTTTGTGTGGCTGGTCTTCTAGTTCAGTTTGACTCTCATACTGTTTGGGATGCTGTCTCTTCAGCTGATTGAACAGGATAATAGTGCTGCCATAATTTATTGTAAGAGTAATGCAACAGACTTGTATGTGGAGGACATGGAGGACACACATCATCATTTCCCACCTGCCCCCCCACACACACATACACACACACAAATTTGCAACCAGGAGGTGGGGGGATAGGGATATGCTCAGGCCCAGTTCAGGGGGAGGGGCAGCAAACATCCTGCTTCCTCAAATTAAAGTTTCCAAAGTTAGGTAAAAGGAAAATGAGCTGTACAACAGTGGGAGACTGAAGTCTAAAGTTTCACTGTCACATGTGCGGTCATATGGTGTGCACATATTCATTGTGGGGTACATACAGCACAGAACGCCCCCCATCCCCACCCCATTTCCACGATCTATCTGCTTTGTCGGATCATTGATACGTTCTAATCCTTCACGATCTAATATCATCATATCGCACATCCCTAATTACAGTCTGATTTAACTCTCCGGAAACTCTCTAATCTAAACAGTAAAGGTAGGAAATCTGAGGAGTACAAGAGTAGGAATAAGTGAATGCTGGGAGAACCAAGGTGGGTGCAGAAAAAGGGGATGTGAGAGATTTATGCTAAACGTGTGCTGACTGACAAAGCATCGTCTTCTCAAGGCTCTGCTGGAGATCGGCCTAAATCCTTCTCATAAATTTTATATTAATGCCAGAGGTAACCAAGGTTGTTTTTCCCAGTATTTCTCCAGGTCCATTAAACACACCTAATATATTTCAACATTCTCCCATTTCCCCACCTAAGTAGCTCAGCTGAATTGCAAAACTTGCACATAAGAGAATGTTTATTCCTCGCAGAGTCTGATGAGACTTCAGTGGCTCTGCTTCTCTGTTAAGGTTGACTGGCTTAAAGATAAAAAGCTAACACACTCACCTTCCTCTGCACCTGTAGGTACTGTAACCTTGCCATTTCAGGAGATAATAAGACGAGCTGTCTAAGTGGGAAGGGGAGGGGCGGGCAACCTTTCTCAGATCTCGCTGTTCGGTTGTAGTTTATTCCTCGGGAATAAAACTTCAACGTGATAACAAGTCACGAAAATCTTTTTTCACATAAAAATGTGACAGCTGTCTGTCTATTTTTTGCTATGAGAAAGAAAAGATTGCCTGTGAGCAGTTTGTTAGCTTCTGAGCAACAGTCTGCACAGTTAATGCCAAGACTCCACTTTCACACCTTGCTTGACTGGCCTATTTTAAGATTTAGAAAGCTTCCCCCTCTTAATTCCCAATACAGCATTGTAAATCCCAATGCAACACAGTGCAGCCACTACCATCAGATATTGTGGATGCCATGGAAACTTGAGTGCCATTATAGTCGGTAGTAAAATACTAAAATAGTGTATATCCCTGGCCAACTAAGTCATTAACATAATGCGCCATATGAATAATAGCCCGACATACAAGTAATGAGTTCTTCATTCCTTAGCGAACAGATATACTGTGCTGCACTGTTGTTCACTGACAAACTCATTTAGTGAATCACTTAGTCACTGTATTGCTTCAGACACATTTTAACATTTTGCTCTAACCACAGAGGCGCACAGGCTCAAGATGCTGAAAAAAAAATAAATTCTACATATTGTAAGAAAAAGTATAACATGGATCTCAGTCTGCTCAGTCAAAATGGTGGTTCACTTTTTTCACACTCACGAGAAAGGAGAAAACATGTCTTCCAGTCAGACAGGAGCAACAGCAGTGGTTTGATCTCTGCTTGAGCTCCACTTTTCAATTGCTAGTCACAAAGATGTAAGAGCATATGTCTGGCATTTAACAGGCATGAAAAATAGTCATGGAAAAAGGTGGTGAGAGAGGGAGGCACACACACAGTGACTTTATTCCGAAACATCACTGTCTCAATTGTCAAAAAAAACATGCCGGCAGACAAAACATACTAATAGGCATACACGCCTGCACACACACACACACACACACACACACACACACACACACAAAGACAATTAAAAAAGCTCTGGAGACGGCAGACTGATTGTTTATCTGCATCGTAGCATAGAGAATTGAAATCCACAGCCACAGATAAGACATCAATCTTCCTCAGCGGGCTGCGTAAATAAATCTGATTACGGACAGAATCATTTCCCCTTTAGAATTGTTTTATCTGCTCATTCCATGCCTCAGCACCAGATAACTCGCAAAAGTGCTTGGCACAAGGTGGTGGCTCGCCTCATGCTCGTCTCACATCAGCGTCACAGGCCTGTTGCCAGTGAAATGATGTCATATTCTACTCAAACTGCAAAATATCTGTCCATGAAAAATTAATCCACTCATCTATCATTAGAACCATTGTTCAACATGAGAAGGGCTGGAGCTAATGATGGCCTGCATGTTTTAACGCTCCAAACCCCCAAAAAACTAACTGACATGTTCAATTCACAATTTTAAGTTAAAGTCTTAACTTGACATAATTATTGCCATTACTTTTACCATAAGCTGGATAAGCAGTGTAGTGTCAAAAGCTTTACTAATGCTCACTATGAACTAATTTAATCTGAAATAAACTGATCACAACCCTGATAATAAGATGTGGCGCTGTCAAAATAATTTCTGATTATGTGCATAATTGCTATGAAATTCCCTATTCGCACATCTAAAATAATTTAAATTTTATGTAATGCAAGTCTTTCCTACTAAGCATCAGCTCACAATTTCAATACATTTCAAACCTCTGAATATTTTATGCAGCCAAGGAAAAAAAGATAATTCCTTACTGAATTGAATAAATGAGATAATGTAATGCTGGAGTGGGGTAAGCTTTTTACACACTCCTCAACAAATCCTACTGTTTGTTTTCACATCGTAATGTGTTGGAATCCCTTTCAACCACAACAGATTTGTTGGTGTTTCTCTGCTAGATCTGATAAAGCATTAAAGGCATTCAGACTGAACAGACTAAGGTCAGCTCACTTGTGTGACCTGAATAAGCATCGACAGCAACTAAAACAAATTTGGGAAAATCAGACAAGGCAGCAGCTGAGCACATAGATTGTACAAGCCTGCATTCAGCACACAGGCATGGTGACAAAGCATTCCCTTAAAACACACACTAGATAAAAGACTAATTTGGTCCAATTTTGCTGGAGGGATGCTTATCTCAGAATTCAAATAAGGTCAAAAGAGAAAACAGCCAGAGTCGGTGATAAGATCGCAGTGGAAAAGCAAAATAAACCCTGTAACCCCTCTAAAAATGAGTTATGCTCCAGATCCTTGTAGATGCAGTTATGCCTCTTATTGCCATTTACCTCTGGTGAGGACAACATGAGTCACCACAATGAAGGTAAATAAATAACTGATGAGGGCAATATAAAGGAAATGCAGAAGTTGGGCTTATCAGGAAAAGAAAAAAAAAAAACTAAACAAAAGCCAAATTTTCATTCTGGGACAACCGTGATAAGAAAAACAGACTTCAATGGAAATAATAAACACGAATCATAAATCATCACAGATTAAATGTTAGCATACAGTACTCTGGCTTAATCTCTTCCACAGCAGGCAATTGTTGCTATCAGGGGCACTGTTTGTGTATGACTGGTGGTTTTGTGTGCATAGTGGTGTGTGTGTGTGTGTGTGTGTGTGTGTGTGTGTGTGTGTGTGTGTGTGTGTGTGTATGTGTGTGTGTGAGTGAGAGGACTGGGAAGTCTCAAACTTCACTTAAGCTGCAATATCCGGTGCTATATGAGGTTAGTGGCAAGGCTACAAAAAATGAATTATAAAGTTTAGGATTCATTACACTATTTGACAAATGATGTCAAGAAAGGGCAAAAACAGTGAGCACTTGCAAACTAAATGACTCGGATCTTATAGAAGTTGGGTTCATGTCCTGCTAGCAATGAGCCGAAGCAGAAGAAGGCGCACCATGAGACAGTAATGAAAAAATGTGTGATCCCATCAGATTACAATCTCACCTGTCCTTAGATGAAGGGAGACATGAAAGATTGCTGTAACTGAACTGTCTATCATTTATGAGCTACAACCCATCAGTGCAGGCTTCTATTGAGAAGACCATGGTGGATCACAAAACATTTCCACAGCACAGTTCTCCCTCTTCTGATCCAGCACAGAATGAGACTGGGTTGAGTTATTGACACAGCAAAATATGAGCTGTACTGTAAAGGTATAATGAAAGGCTTCCAACTTTTTGACTATAAACTACACGGAAATGTATTATGAAGGAAATTGACCTGTGTGTTACCCTAGTCTTCTGTCAACAGGAGTTCATCTCCTTACAATGCAGTAGGTTTAGTGGGCGAGTCATTTCAGCCTCCCAAAAATAAGATCAGATCATCACTGCAACCAGTCACAGATACATGTATACCTACAGTGTAGGGCTGGGCAATAAAACAATAATGATATCTATCATGAAATAACTTTTCCTTGATAGAAATATGAGACATGCTCGATACAATTATGACTGAATTCATTCATCCATGTTTTGACAGACATAAGAACTACCAATCATAATTAAGTAGTGCCGCACTGAACCAATCACATTAGAGCCAAGTCAAGTTAGGCTGACGCACACAGCACAGAAGTAAGAGCAGCCGTAGCACACATGCTAATATTTGGGCTGGAGCGGGAGGTAATGAATGTTCCCTCAGGAGAAAATTTGACCGTGAACTGAAAAGTGGGGTGTGAACCCTTTCAATTCGGGGCCCTCAATACAATACAGGGGTGTACCGAACAAACATGTAGCCTACATGAAGAACGCAAACACTCACCTTTCCTTAAGTTTCACTTTCGGTTTAACACCAGTTACAGCAGTTAAGGAACACACCCCCTCGTATATACCCCCGGTATTGTTTTGTGAAGATGGTCCTTTTTGTTTGTGTTCTCTTTTAAAACTTGAGAGCTTCTGCCTTCTGATGTCTTCACAACAAACTTCTGAGTAACGGAAAATTTAAACTTGCCAAAAATAGTGATTTAATTGATACATATTGGTGTCATCTGATATGACAAAAAATTATTGTGATATGATTTTTTTCCATATCGCCCAGCCTGACTACAGTGGAAAAGACTGTTCTTAGTGCAACTCATAAATGGAGAGTTTAGCAAAAAACAGTATAGTCTATGAAACAAGTAGAATTAATCTCCTCCAGAAGAGTGTGTGTGTGTGTGTGTGCGCGCGCGCGCGCGCGCGCGTGCGTGTGTGTTACACATCATCTTCACAATTTTTAAGAGGCAACTTGAGAGGGTTCTTGTCATATAGTTGGAATTCTAACCTTTAAGCTGAGAGTCAAAATAATTTCTGTTACAGGATATTAATATAAACACTGATATACATAATAGTAAAAGTGAAACATATCCAGGAATCTCCCTGTTTAAGAAATAACCTCGTCCACTATTAATCAAGATCAAATGTTCCATGGCTGCTGTATTTTGGGGTATGTTTACCTTTTGACAGTCCTCTCAGGTAATCAGACTTGGATGAGGTTTTTTCCACTACTTCAGCCCGTCTGACCTCTAACATCAAACAGCTAGATGACTTACATTTTTTCTCTTCAGGTCCATTTATTTAAAATTGCCCATTTGTCACTTGATACCATTTGTTTTTATGTCAGCCTGGCTGTGACCGAGTACAGCAGTTCCCCAAAAAGTGCTTAAATTTTCTTCACTCATCTTGTTGTCAGGGATTAAGATTTAATCAACCCAGAATCTGATTCCATTTATCAATTTTTGCTCTGAATCCAGGTCTCAATTTTTGGCACACTGAGAAGGAGAAGAAACCTATTGATATTGAAAAGGATTATGCTTGATGGATGTCAGGTTCATTTAACCTTGAAACTGGTTCGAACTCTGGAAAAATGTGTCCGTGTTCACAGATCACCAGAACTTTACTGCATGTCATGGTAACACAAAATATATATAACTTCAAGATTTATTATTACTCTGCACAGTCAGGCATAAATTCCTTTTATAAAGCACTACGGTGGTCAATCATGTCTGCCTGCTGTTTGGGGAGAAAATACAACCTAATTAGCCCACTTGAGTTTTTATGTGAAAAAGGAAGACAAGTACAAATCCAGCGCTTGATCGTGACTAGATAGCTGAACACATACAGCTGCAAAAATAATTATAAATTACAATTAAAACTCCAACACAAGTGGTGCACAGATGCACAGCAGCAGAGGAGGACACGGCAAAGTCACCAAACTGAACAATTCTTCCACAGCTGCTGTTTGATGGGATTCACAACAGCAAAAGCAGTGTCGTGGTCCATGAACTGAGATCTGTACGAGTGCAATTTCCGCTCATTTTTGGATGTGCATGCATAACACACAGGCCTAACACTAACCAATATATCAGCCTGCCACACCATGCCTGATAAACGACGATAATGTAAATGACTATATGCCAACAGAGTGAATCGGTTGCACCTGTAGGTCTGTGGTCATTTGTTTTGTGATTGCCAAGTGCATAATGAGCAATAGGCAACCGGTGCGAGTAAGCCAGATTTGTTTTGCCCTTTGTGCTGCATTATCTGGGTGACCTGTCACAGCTGTATCACAGGGAGGTTTATTGGATTTAGAGACCAGGCTGTCGTGGTTCACACCTACACCTTCTGCTGTCATGGGTGCTGATCAGCATTTCCTATGTGGTGTGCAGGTTTCCAGAGTGTCTCATTTTAGGAATTGTCTGCTGCGACAGATACAATGCCAGCTAATGGTAGTGATGTAGCAGTACTTAGGAAATAAATGCAGATAATGAGCAGGAGCCCAACAACAATAATTGATGCCAATGCAGTAGCTCTGCTGCATGTTGCCCAATATTAAAGGCTACAAGGCGCATACTCATTTTTTATTTATAAACAAGTATGCAGACCTAAACCCAATTATTATATCGTCTTATTCCAAATCTAGTGAAATTTTTGTGCTTCTATATATAACTCCCATTATTCTGGCAAGGTTTTTAACAAAAAAAAAAAATTGGAGGGCTGGCTCCTTTCTCCCCGATTAAACCACAGGAGCATTAGACAGTTTGAGCACTGATGTTGGGCAAAAAAAGTCTAGCTTGCAGGCAGAGTTTTAATTCACCTCAATGTTTGATGGCATTGAGCTCAGAGTGTTGTGCAAACAAGTCAAGTTCTTGCAAAACAAAAAAAGGAAAAACATCTTTTTATATATGAGAGCAAAGTCATAAAACAACAAAGGACATTGCCCAAATTGTTGCCAAATACTTGTGTAAATTAGTAGATGATGCAGCTCTAGGACTGTCTCTAATTAAAACTAAGAAGCAGAGTCTGATAATGAGCAGATCCTGACCTCCAAAAAAATGAATTAATAAATTAAACAAACTTTTGTGGATGTGTGTGGCCATGTATTGCCTCTCATTAACTGTACCTGTATTATAAAAATTAGAGTTATGAATACTATTACTGTCATGGGGAGAGCTTGGCTCCTAGCAGGACCATGAACACTGCAGTGACGTATTTTAGGGCCAAAGGTAAGCTGCTTAACTCACCTCTCCAAGTGGAACTAGAGAGTGAGAGATAATTCAATAAAGCAGAGCTCGCACAAAGATCATGCCTTCTGGTATTTCCCCCCTGCAAAGCCACGACACCGCCTGTAATCTACAATGACAAAACGGGCAGCTGTTGACTGGGGACGTGGCATTGAGGAGAATCAGGCCCCCTGTGCACAAACCCATCCCAGTACTCCCGCATCATCGCAGTGACAGGCTATGGGAGCTGAGGACTGACACAGGAGAGAGAGGGGATGGGATCGTTAATGTATCATTCATCAGGACTCTGCACCCTGTCTCAACTGCAGTATGAAAACATAACTGTAATGAAAAACCTATCGATCGGGGTGGCTTCCTTTTAGACAAATTGGACTGTTTTTTTTCTGCCTTCCAATTGTTTGTGAAGGCAAATATAAAAAGCAAAGATGAAATCCCTCGAGACATCATCGTCAGTGCATCATCATGACCTGGAGGCGGGGGAGTGGGGGGGTGGGTGGCAGGGGGGCTGTGGGTATGAAAAGCTTGGTTGCAGTAACAGAATATTCTCACTATTTATAATGTAGCATATACAGTAACTGATTCATTATGGAAATTAGATAATGGGTAAACAGGGTGCCATTTCATTAGAGCAGAATTTCCAGCAGATGTCAAATACATCATGAAATCTGCTGTTGCTGTGGCCTGAACAGTTACATCTGTTTGAGCCTTCCACGAGAAGCCCCCACCTCCTCCTCCACCTTACACCCACTTACACACCTAAATAATTCTGAAGGCATGGGAGGCCATCAATGCTTTGATCTACCAAGAACCATGCAGAAGTGTCCTTGATCAAGACATGTCTGCAGGGGATCTGCTCCTAGCTGCCCTTGTGTGTTCACCCCGCTACTGCACTGCAAATATTCAGGTCTCTGAGGAAAATGCCAAAAAAAAAAGTAAAAGTCAGTCAAGGTACTGTTTTTTTTTTTTTTTAAATCCTGAAAGCATCTTCTTGGTTTCTGTTCTCAGAGACTGCAGAAGCAGAAAAATAGAGGGGGGAAAATCCTCTCAGACACCACCCCTTTTAGTGGACATTGGGGATCGACAGACAAAGAAAAGTACTGAACACAGACATTTACGTGATCCCCAAGGAGGCTTTTGTAGAGCTAACATGCATGAAGTGACAAGACAGACAGTTCATGTGGATAACCATCTTACCCATGTGCAGTCCTCCTGCATTTCTAAATTAAAGATGGGGAGATAGCGGCGCCACAATCTCTTTGTGTGATCTCTATTCTTTGGTGAAGTGAAGGAACTAAAAGGAAATAGATCAAGCCAGCATCTCAAGGGTCAAGGGTTTATTTAATGAAGTTATATCACTGGTGTCCGTGCTCCTTTCTGTTATCATCAAGGTAATGTTTATACAGAGGGGGTGGCTATGAAGTTCACTAAAGTAACTGTTAAATTCAACTTAATTTTTGTCTTGTTTGCTGGAGATGAAAGATTACAATGTCTTTATGCTTAATAGGTTCAGTACGTAAGATTTAGGGGCATGTAATTGAATGTAGAATTAATAATTAGATTTTCAGTTGTGTATAATGACATGAAAATAATACTAGTAGCATGTTCATTCTCTAATGAACTGTTTCTATTGTGTTCTTCCATACTGAGCTGCCATGAAAGTGGTGTTAGCATATTTTCTTTCAGTTTACGTACTGACAGCAGAGGAGTCAAGTAGCTTATGAGTAGTTTACAGTGAAATATGGAATGGCTCTCTTGTTCTGCTCTAGAAATGAAACAATGAGCAGAATGAAGGACAAGACAGACAATGACACACACCATTTCAACAGATAAAGATAAAGTGTTGTAAACTTGGTGGGAAAAAAAAGAATGGTTTTCTAGTTATTGTTTGGAAACTTAAGACACATTGTTTATTGTCGTCCCCCTGTGTGGTTCACAGGTTGCTAAATGGCACAAAGCACAACTCTTACATATAAAGCTAAAGCAGCAACTACGGTGGGAAAATATTGAATGGTTTTCCAGTTATGCTCCAAAAACAAAATGATAACAGGCAGATGCACATGCTGACCACTACATACAATATGGATAAGAAGCAAGGATGGTCATGATTTTCCAAAAATCATTCTGTCTTAAATATACTTTAACCTTATTTTCTGACAGTGCCTGGTATCAGGTCCATCAGGCATAACGGGGACAGCTCCCGGTGGTTCTGTGTGTCTGTCATTCAATGAGAACATCATGGATAACTGACCTAGGACTGGACTCACTGTCAGATCCACAACTAAGTCATTCAATGCTTGCTTAATTTGTAGATGAATCTTAAAGTAATGCACACTTTCCTGATGTTTCCAACTCGTTTGCAGTAAGAGAAGCCATTTTCAGGACTGCAGAATTAATCTAAAGCTGAAGATGAACCTTTGAATGTCGCAGGTAACAGAGTTTATCTGGTCGTATTTTTTTATAATAATAATAATAATAATAATAATAATAATAATAATAACTTATGTATTTATTTACCTTAAAAACTGAGTTTACAAAAGTGCTTTGACAGACAAAACAGAAGGACACAACAGCAGAATACCCAGGAGTCAAAATAACAACAGAGAGCCAAACAGATACAAACAAATATTAAACAGAGACAACATTACAAAAAGGCGAGTCTATAAAAATGCGTTTTAAGAAGTGATTTAAAAGATATCACTGAATCTGCAATTTTTAGTTTTTTTTTTTTTTTTTTTTTGTTAGGTATTTAGGTCTTTGTCTCTCAGGCTGCAGACAGTGAGTATCTCTGTAGTGTTTCAGCCCGTTCATCCTTTTGCATCTCTGTTCAGTCCCTGCTGTGTGTGCTACACACTACAACTACTACACACCACAACAGACTTTTTTTCTGTGTTGTTAGTCAAACAATGATCAAACAGTGAATTTACGACCAGGACACTTTCAAATGCAAAATCTTAATCGGGCCTGAGCAACTTATTTTAATCAATTTCTCTTTTTTTAATATAATCCCAAAACATTATTAGTAACACAATAGTCTGCATATTCATAATATCAACAAATGGCAATAGCACAAAAGCAGCACTTTCAGGTTGTCATGGTGCATTATTTGTTTAAAAAAAAACCAAAAAAACAAAAAACTGTACTGTACTGAACTGTAGCTGCAGACATTTGTTTGTGTTGCCTGGTTTTACAGAAATGCTAAAGTGTACATATTATTAATAAGTGTAAAAAAAAGTATTGTAGTACTCAAGTTTGCATGCCAAGTTGTCCCAGTTACTGTTACAGGTGAGTTACAAATATTAGCTAATCTGTTATAGCTGTCATAACCAGTTTGCTGTATGATCACTATATCCCATATATCTACACCTGTGTGAGTATAGTTGGTCACCTTTCCTCACTACATCTTCTATCCATTAGACTTAATATACAGCTCAGTTTTCTCAGCTACTCCTTTTAAGTGTAATAACTGACCATTGCAGAAGTTGACAGAAACTGCACTGATATCAGTGCTGCTGGCCACAGTCTATGAAAACTGAACAATGAACTTCTGGTGTGGGAGTTTGAGTGACAGCAGAGAATCATTAACCTTGATTTGGCGATTTGGGCACTTTTGACATCATTGAAATAGAAAAACTCGAATTCAATTCATCTTGGAACTCTATAAAATAGCAGATGTAATAACTCCCCCAAATAGTTGTGATTAAGCCATAATTGATTAGTATTGTTGCTTAAAATGCCCATCTCTAACAAACAGCCTTCAATACACAAACAGATCATTGACTCCTTTTTTTTCTGGTCACTGTAGGGGAGAGTGAGAAGTAAGGTACTCATTTGGTTGCATTCTACAACTTTAACACTAGATGTCAATAAAGATTTAATGCTGAATCTTTACTTTATTTACTTTATTTCAGAATTATGTTGTACTACTTGCAGCTGCTGAACCTTACTTACAGTAGGAAAAGCAAAGTAGGCACATGCTGTAAAAATTCTGCAAACTCTGAAACCTAAATAATGATTTTTGTGCTAACGACTGTACATGGTGACTTACAATATGTGTGGGTGAGGACTATGAAGAGTTCTACAAATCATAAACAGAACTTCAATTATTTTCACTGACAAATATGGAAAGCAATTTTCCATCTTTATTGACAGACTGAAGAAATACAGCCACGACAAATTGCCAAGCATCTCATGGGTCAAGGGTTTATTTAATGAAGTTGTATCACCGATGCTGAAATTTGTGACTAACATGTACAGTCTGCTATTCAATGGTTAAATACTCCCTTTCGTCCATAGACACACAGATCAATAAGGCTGTAAAAATGTAAGAATAACCCAGAAGTGAGGATACACTGACACAGGAGCTTTGACAGCTATAACCCAACATGAAGGGGAATTAACCAGGGCATTACAGCTAAACCTGAGGGACTCTGCAGCTTCCACAGGGGAACTTGGAAACATGGACTTGCATACATGGTGTGACCTAGGAAACGGGGAGTGTGAAAGGATAATACTACTTTGCCTTTGGAGGAAAAAAAGTCAAGCATTTCACTTCTACCACTAAATAATTAAATAATTTTGTTCTAGTGGTTTGAATTCTGCCTGAATTTTCAGCAGCTTCAGTCCAGAAAAAAGAACCAGCTCTTGACATTGGGCGGGCTCACATTTACGAGCTCATGTTTTGACTCTAAGTGCCATGGAGACAGAGATTTAGTGTGACAACGCTGATGCCAAGCGTTGTACTCCTGCAATGCTTTGCAGAAACATGGCATATTCAACACTCTGACTTCACACGCAATATTCCCCAAGACTTAAATTAACAGTGTGGGAAAATAACATCACCACTCAAAATAAAAGGAATTGAGAAATGGCATGTCTTTTAAAAAAAAAAAAAAAAAAAAAAAACAGAACCACAGCACTACAGCTGAGTTTTTATATGAGTCAAACTTGGACAAAAGGCTATGAAACACAGAGTTCAACTATTTCCTGCAGAGACTGACAGCTAACATGGTGCATTACTGTCAGTCATCCTCCTCTTAGTCTGGGGCTATATGTGGAGTTTAAAATAATGAAAATGAATAGTAATGAGACAATTTCAGCACATGAGCGTTTCTTTTAATCCGATTAGCTTTGGATCTCACTGCCAATATTAGGATTGTTGCATAAAGGGGGTACCACCAACACAAGAAAATGTGTTTTTGATTACATTTTAGTTTGGGGACTTATAATTAGTAACTGTAGTTTAAAAAAAACTGAGGACTTAATGGAGCAATGCTTCACTGTCTTCAAGTGCTTAGTGCCCACACCAGAAAAATATGCTATCATCAAAACACATCTAGTTTGCCTCCCAGTGATTCTGTGACAGCAACTAAGATTGAATGGAGACTGAGTCAGTATACTCCTGCTGTTAAAACCATATTTTACTGTTGGCAGCGATACAAAACAATGCAATTTTAGATTGATTACTTGACAGGATAATGCAAATTTGCATATAATAAAAATTAATTCAGAAGCAAGTGATTATCAAGAAAAATATTCAGTGCAGTCAATCGGATTTATTTATTTGCATAGCCACGGGAAAATTACAAATTATTCTTCATAACAATTCATTTTGTTGTTATTTTGCATTCAGTTTTGTTTTGTTAACATGCTCACCTTTTGAATTTAACCTCATGAATAAAACAACACCAAAAGGGGGGAGCGTAACACGAATGTATTTGATTTACCTGCTTAAGACGGATAGTTTTACTAGTTCTAAGAGCCTAACACATTGTTAAAAACAGCTATGTGCCTGTGAATACGATGTTGTGTGTGTGGCCTTGTGTAAGCACGTGTCTGCTGTGCTATTCATTTTTTTTTTAAACAGTTTTTCCTCTACTTCCTCTTGAAGGAACTGCCAGCTTAGCTTCAAGCACATCACCCTATAATTGTTCCTTGGTTCATATCTGTCATGACACTTCTATAGGTCTGCAGCCACTGTCACAAACCAAAGCCTGCAGCCCTAATGGGGTCGCTCTATTTTTTCCTTCTGTATCTCATACAACCACCCTTTGTTCCTCATAGCACAATCTGGAGATGCTATTAGTGGGGAGGGAGACAGTGATGTTTAGTGACAGCCAATGACTCCTCTGGTCAAGAAAGTGCCCTAGAGTCATCAGAGTGCCACAAACGCCTCTCCACTCCGACTGAACACAGCTTTAGCTCGCCCAGTTCACCTTTGTTCTAGCGATCCAAAAAGCAGAAAGCTAATTGTGTGACAGGGGTCGGGGTGGGCAGCGCCCACGACAGCCCAAGTTGTACCACGGCATGAAGCTGCCATCCCTTCTTGTCAAACATACTGCATGAGAATCCGACACAAAAATTAGGCGAGAGGGGGAGGCTCACATTTTGCTGCAAGAGGCAGTTTTTGTCTTTGTGCTCTGTTCATGACTATTGTCATCACATTTAGGGCTGAGCTCAAAAACATGCAGAATTTCTGCAAGCGCCTGTGTAGAATGATAAGAGAGAAGCTACACGGCCTGTTTGGAGCTGATAACTCAGACTCAGCATAAATCAAACACCTTCTGGTGAGTCAAATCATTTGTACAGTTGGGCATCATATGTTGACTTCACAGTAAAAAAAAGTATCATGCCTCAGTGCCCCAAAATGAAATGCTGCAGACTTGTCAAATTACATCTTCCAAGTGAAATGCTTATGCTGTGATTTAGAAGCATTACTGTAAAATATACAGCCCATTTTTAAGGCTATAAAAGGAGTGCAACCACAAAACCTCCAACTTTCATCAAGACACATTTTCACTTTAATTAGGTAAAAGAAATTACTGAATTTCATTTAGTGATGTGTCCTCTCAACTGTTTTGTGGTTACTTATTGTTGCCAAACAAACCAGCTTGTGGTTCATTTGTGGATAACGTCGCATGGAGACAACACCACAAACCACTCTATAGGCAGTTAATGGGTTTACTTGGCAGCCTTACACTTGTGGGACCTTGGGCTCTACTGTTTGCTTTAGGCACTGGCAATTTCTACTAGGCCATGGAGGCTATATGCATCAGTGCTGGCTTAACACAAAATGGCAGACTGTTACAGAGGATGGGCACAGATAAAACTTGAATTAGTATAGGAAAAAAGTCAACACAAAGTTAGATATTCAGCTCCGTGCTGGAGATGTGTCTCGATTGACTGAAGTCTGAGGTGGAGTATCATACTGACATGGAAAAGCAGGCAAAAATCTTATTTCCACATGATCTACTGTCATCTTGTCAGCTTCCTGTAATCAGTGAGGAGAACTTAAGTATAGCGGTGATTAATATAATGGAATGTGAAAGGTAAGACAGGCTTGTTAAAGGAAAGCTGAAGGCTGCCGAAGCAAAAGTAAAGCACCTTTTTAGGATCACAAAAGCATTATTCAAGTAAGGAAGCTTTTTTTTCTCTTTTTTCCCCCACATGGCACTAGTTTGTTTTAAAATTTCATCTTCATCCTTTCAAAATGAATGGGATAAATCCTTTTGTTTTTTTTACAAATCCGGACAGGGACTTCTGCAGCCTAGTGCACAAAGATAAAAGACTTATTTTGTAGCAAATGATCTTAGAATGATTACTACTGCTCATGTGTAAGAGCTTAAGGTTTCACAGTGAAGCATTTCTGTAGAAGAAATAAAAATGTCTAAATCAAAGTTTAACAATGACATTTTCAACAATAATCTGAGTCACTCAGAAAACTTATTATTTAAATCATTACTTTAGCGAAAATGGCAGTGCAAAGCCATACACAGGGTATGTTGCAGACTTAAAAAATTAGAAAATAAGCCAAATTGCATTTGGCTTTGTGATGATTCAGCCTGAAACCAATCTGTCCAAGTTTTCAGCAGAGTAATTTAAAACCAGAAATGTGATTTTTAATGGCCAAGTATGGATGTCAACACTCGTAGTGGCATTTCCTCCATATTTAACAGGGGCATGGAAGTCAGAAGGTAAAAAAGAAGATGATTCACAAGGACACTTGGGATTTCAACTGAGGAACAACTGCTGCTGTTAGTCAGATGGAGTCTAGCACATCTCTGTTTGGAAATCATGAGTGGAGTTTATACCAATAAGACTTAATGTGCTCACTTGGTGCAGTACATAGATAATGTGGAGACGTACACCAGTAAAAACTGAAGTAATTTAAACATGTAAATGTGTAAAAGTATAGAGTCATTCATCAATAACAGCTTCTAATTTAATGCTTTTTGCAAACTGAATAAGTGTAGGTTTTAGGTTTGTTTCTGAACCCAAGAAATTATTAATTTATTTTTTACAACATCCGATTAACACTAGGAGAGCAGACAATAACCAAAGCCTAGAGTTCAATCATCTTCTCTGTCTACAATATTATTAAACCACAAATGATGTCAGTTCACTGCCTCTAGAAAGTGTCAACAGTATTCTGACTAAAGATGAAAGATTGCAATCTCTGGGTGTAAATACGACACGGCCTTGAGGTCTTTGAGGGGAGACCAGAGGCTGATCAGTTTCAATGGACTCCGATGCGAGAAGTGGTTCAGTTCCCTGAATAAACAACCATTTTGTGAAATCTGTTGGTTTCATAACAATCAGACCACTTCCACTACAATATTTAACATTTTATCAACAGACTTAAATTACAACACTGCTGGATAAAAAAAACATTCATTTTGTGAGACATTGAAGTTTTGGGGTCCATGTGCAGTGGCTCTACAGGGTCATGTAGCCGAACACACAGGCAATTTTATGTTTTCGTTCTCATCAAAAATAAACATTTCACTAATCTCTCCCAGCACAAGTAAGAAATCCACTCTACTAGACCACAATAATCATTCAGAGACCTGATACCATTGGCTCATAGCACCGTACAATTTCCATTAACCTCCTAAGACCCAGCTATGGGTTTTCTGTCCATGTTTGTGGACAAGACTTTTTCAACTTTATACAAAAACAAAAAAACTATCCACCGCAAAGGACATTTAGAAAAAAAAATAAATAATCAAATTATATCTGAAAATATGTTGTATCGGGCTGTTTTCATGTTTTTCCTGTTTTCAAGACCATTTTTATATGCAAAAAACAGAAACTTGTACTGTCTGGGTCTCAGGAGGTTAATGGTGTAACGACAGACACTGGGATCATTGTCTTTAAGTCAGTTTATCAGTTTTACAAAGATAACAAAGGAAGGTCTTGGCTCTATTTCATCATTTGGTGGCAAGTTTTTCATTTCATCCAATTTCCTAAAAATCACTGTAATAGTTTTTGTGTAATCCTACATAAAGACAAACAGGGTGTAATTACATAATTGATCACAGCCCTACTTTTGCATTTTGTGTATATTACTATATAGAAAAAATAAAAAGTAAATATAGGTGAGGCTGAGACAAAGTGATGGTCTTCACTTCTTATTTTCATTTCTATCCTTCTGCAGTGTTTGTTTCATAATTCATTACATTATGAAGACATAATAATGGCATTAATAACAAAAATAATAATAATAACAACAATAATAATAACAACAACAATAATGATAAGATCCAGCATATATCTAAAATCTCTTCAAGGGTGTTGTCAAAACAACAAAAACCTTTAAAGGTTTTATGTCAGCATCAATGTCTGGAAAAGCAACATTTTCTGGGTATTAAATGTACGTTTATGAAAAATTAACTTTGGTGCTGAAATATCAGTGATGACGAATATGAGCAACAATGACAAATAATGTTTAAATCATTCACTTCCTGGTTTGGAAATTGAATGAATGATTCACTTCCTGAGAGAAGAAATAATTGTTTAAACTTGTGCAACTTACATAAGAATGTTGTCAGAGGACGAGTTGTTTATAAAATAAGTGGATGATAAAGTAATGTAGTTTCACAATTATGTTGAAGCTGATTTTATAGTTTGTGGTTCTAAGAAACACGTTTAGAATGAGAAGTACAGAGCAGAAGAAAACCTTTAAAAAACCCAAAGTGCAGATTAAGACTGACAACAGCAGCACAGTTGGTTTAACTCTAAAGGTTAATTATATCAGGCGAACATTTCCGCATCTTCCAGGTACAAGGATGTTCCCTCTCACTCCCTGTGATCATCATCAGTCGGTCTACTCACACAACCATCAACTTCAACACAATGGGCGCGAGAGCTTTGTCCTGCATTGCACCCAAACTCTGCCCACTCATACTGGAATCCATTACAGAGTACAGACGTCTTAAAATTAGTCTCACTTAAAACCAAAGAACTCAACGTGGATCTCAACATTTTATTACAGATTTTTATGATATTCATTTTCATCTCAGTGCTTTGTTGCCTATTGTATGTTTTATGACTACTTTTATATGATAGGTGACCTTGGGTATTGTGAGAGGTGCGATTAAAAAAATATATTATCAATTCTTTTAATATTCTAGTAAAAATAAGAGTGTGTATGTATCATGGCTGTACAAAACAAGGCGTATGTTTTCCTGTCTCCTCTAGAAATCCGAAAGGACACTGCCAAACACTGAAATCCAAACAGTCTCTCAGTTATAAACATCCTCACGCCAGACGTTTATGGGCATGGACACAGCCTCATGTCGACAGAGTCAAATGTGATAAAATGAAAACTATTGTATCCTGCTGACTCTCGACCTGTCACTAACTTCAGGAGCACAGATTTCACATGTTGACAGCGATCAAAACAGCTCTGGTGGAGAACAGCCAGACACAGTTTGCTTGTCCTCACCTCACTGTACAATAGTTTATCCATGGGCTACTGTCACTTAAAATATATTTACAACATTCTTACTAAAGCTGGGAATCTCAGGGTACCTCATGATACGATACATTGCATGGCTCTAGATAACGATAACATCTCGATATGGCGATACTGCGATTATTACTTCCACCAGATCACTTTGCTTTGTGCGTTTGCTTGTTTGTTTGTTTGCAAGATAACTGAAAAAGTTATGGACGGATTTTTCAGGAAATTTTTAGGAAATGTTGATACTGGTACAAGGAACAAATTATTCAATTTTGGTGGTGATCGGGGGGGGGGGGGGGGGGGCAGAGCTGTCTTGGTGGAGGTCTGCGCTCTCCAAGTGCTTTTCTTGTTGATATATTGTTCTTAATAACCTAAGATATGATGAAAGAAGTTTATACCGGCTATATTTTAATTTTTTTTTTTTTTTTTTCAAATGATACGTGGCGAGAGCGCATCAAAAATCCATCGCAAGATTAAATATCGCAATAGTTTACCATATTGATACTTTGTCACACTCCTAATTCTTACAGTGACATCCAATGCTGTTTAGTATTTCTGATTAATACAACACCATCTGATCGAGCACAGACAAACATTTGGTGACATTTGTGACCACTCCTGATCCCCATCCCCCCATGGGACTTGTACAGAGCATTTTCCTGGACATGCCACACACATCACAGCTTTCAGAATAAACCCAGACAGCTGCGTTTATCAGCGTAGTTAAAACTGGATCTAATGTACGTGCTGCTGAATTCACAACATCATTTTTCACTGTTCTCCATACCTGATCCTTCCCAGCTGGGGTTTCAGCTGGGTCTTTCCATGAAACTGGGTTCATTCTGGTATCTGGCACTTTGCCAGCTTCTTAGACCCAATAATAAAAGATAAATTTCCCAATAATAAAAGATAAATTTAGACATATTTACCCCCAGGATGAATGAATTTTTAATAAAATATTGGGGCCAAAAATAGGACCAAAATTGGGACAGGAAAAACTACCACGTGTCAGTGTATTCTATCTTGAAAAGGTCTTATATAACACTATAAATAAAGACACTGTGTTAAATTTGATGATCCTAGTCATTTTTCTAATCCAGACACGCAGGTTTCTCATGAATCGGCAGTCTCATTCCAGGTTTGTGCATAACCCATCGTGCCCACTGCCCATTTAAACACAATTAAATCACGAGTTTGCAACAGCGGTCATTTTTGTGAAACACTCTGCCTTGCATATTTACTTTGATTCCCAAAATGTACCTGTGAGAGAATAAAAAGATATTTTAAAAAAATAGTAGCATGTAATTTTCCTGTCCTTTTTTACCTTGGTTACGCCAGGGTAATCATTGTACGCAGAATCATCCGCACACCGCTGGAATACTGACTAGTCATAATTTCAAGGGAAACTCAGATATCACCGTGTTGTCTGTGGATTTGCTATGTGTAATAGTGTGGGTATTAGGAAAAAAGACTGAAAGAAAAAGACAGGGGAGTTCATTATAGAAACCTGGTTACATGTTACATACAGATGTTTGTTTGTGCGTGTCAAATAAAAATGTGTTTTATCTGAAAAATAGTTTTTCTTTTATCTCAGTAAATATTTATTTTTAAAATAGAGTGCTTCCAAACTTGCTTCATAACAGTCTACATCTTGTTTGAATTTTTAGCCCCTCTGTCCTGCTTTTAGGGACCAGTTTCATAGAAGCACTCAGCTCATATTAGATTGTCAAACTGAGATGAATACTCCCTCACAGAGTCTTCCACTAATGAGTGATAGGATTCTGATTTGTAGGAAAAAAAATGTTACCCCGACTCAAATAAAGGATGGATGGAGTCATTAGAGGAGCTTTGAACATTAACTGTATGTCCTAATATGTCTCGGTCAGAGGCCAGCCTACATTCAATCACTGCTTAAAATTGGACACCAGCTTGCATTCATTAACGGACACTTGCATCGAACAAATAACTCCTTATATTCTTCTTTATTGGTCACCAGATGTCTGCCCACCCAAACTGCACGTTAGGCAAATTAATTAAGTGAAGAAATTGAACCAAGCTTTGTTGTTTTTACTGACTGTGTTGAACAGTGCCAACTCCCCAAAGAAGAAACTACAAAACTCCAATCAATAATATGTAAAAAAAACACTTTCAGGTCTATAAACAGAAAACCAGCAAATACACATTTTTCAGTGTCCAATTAAGCTAAAGACCAGCATCTGTTTGGCCACAGTGAAGGCAATACGGTACAGTGACATCATACTGTCTTTTTGACAGACGAGGCTTGAACACTAACATGAACTGCAATACATCTTCCATCCACCCACACGACATTTCATGCTGATGTCAGTTTATATTCACAGAACGACAGCACCCAGCAGATTTAACCTGTTGTGAAAAAGTAAGAGGTATATCAGCCCCATCTGCCTGAAGCTGCTCTTTTTTTTTTTTTTTTTTTTTTGGGGGGGGGGGGTCCAAACATCTGTACATGCAAATGCCATTCTTAGATGACATTTTATCTACCATCAAAAGATTAGTCATGGACTACACCTTCAAATTTAGACAAAAATATACTTAAAAGTAAAAATGTCAAGTGCAGAAAAACGCAGGCACACATTTGCTTTCATCGTAGTTTTTGTCCCAGTGTTATCATGCAAACATCAAGTTAATTATTGTACTTCAGTTTTACTGTACTGTCTCTAAAATTAGGCCTGGTTGGTGGATTTTGTGCAACTGCATTTCCACACATTTTTAATCTCAACAGTTGGTAACAAGTTCCCTTAAGCTTGTTCAAACATTCACCACTGTCAGTTTTTAAAATGGATTATGGTGAGATGTTCTCTGCCACAGTACAGACTGCATCTAGGTGCCTGCCAAATTTATCTGAACAAATCCAATATGGTTATCTTATGATACAGTAAATAGTACACTGCCAAACAATTCAGCAAATATAGTTCACTGACAACTAAGGAGGATTTATACATTTACATGATTACAAGGTTTTGAATGTTATTTGAGAATCAACAAGAGGTGGTTAAAAATCCAATACATTATGACATATTAAAGATAATTTTTTTATATTTATCTGTAATTTCCCAGTTTGGGGAAAAATAAAGTATATCTATCTATCTATCTATCTATCTATCTATCTATCTATGAGAAACTGGCCTGTGGCTGGAAAAAAAACCCATCACATTTGACATATTCTCTAGTCTGTAAAAAGTGCAACACTCTGCATATGAGTCATAAGTCATAAGCTTTGGCTATAAATTAAGCGAGATGTTGTATAATGCAAACCAAAATGGTCCTAGCCCCAAGACATTTTTCAATATTTACACCCATTTCCCTTTGTAAAACTCTTCCTAATGCTTAAATACCACAATATGCAGTGCAAACATTATCTACAATGTAAGCCCTGCCTAAAACAATGAAATGGTGGATAACTATCAAAACCAGCAGCATGAAACAGAGGAGAGGAGAGGAGAGCTACTATTTGCACATATATTTAAGCCAAGCATCAGTGACAACACACTTTGATTCATCATGAATGTATTGTCAGTGGGCATTTAAATCCAGGGTAACTATAATCAAATGCAAGGTGTGTTGTAAAAAGGGTTCATCCAGCCCCAACGGTAACTGCTTTGTCTTAGTTAATTCCATTGTAGTAAGGACGTGTATAGCTTAATGTTCCTGATGGCCTTGTCAAGAAAATCTGCTGCTTAGCTTTAAGCTTTGAATCTGTGATGTTCAGACCTCATTTCACACCAGGAAATGGTTTGTTTGGGAAAAACAATAACAGAGGGACCTACATAGATCAGAGAGGCTGTTCTTTCACTGCTACAAATTCAGGGTAGATGATAAATGGTTCATGTTTTGTGGGAGTCAACTGGCATAGAATAACATAAGAATGATTTTGCAAAGAGAAGTGGAAAACAAAGGCAGGGAAAAAAGGCACCCGATGTGGCCTGAGTCTGTTACTTTGCAGACATATACTCTAAAGGATAGACACAAATGACATTAGTACTCTTACACCAATATTGAATCATTAATGAGCATGCTACTAAACCCACGTTATTCTAACCTTACGTCACACAACATGCTGTCTGGGCTTGAATGTGCTCCTAGAGTCAGCGCTCTGTTGACTCAGTTGATTTGCTTGCCTAAGGCATCAGTGCCTGGACACATACACATAATTAGAAAAGGTCACTGTGCCTCCTGTCTTGTCAACAAAATCACTTCAAGATGACAAATTCTAGCTCGGTCTGAGCCAGGCCTCCCTCAGATACCCTTGCCAATCAGACGCCAGCAGGCCTGTCTGCGTAGCCTTAGGTGATTTCTAATTATGTCTTTTACATGCCATGCTAAAGAGGGCTAAGCATAACAATGAGCCATGCAATGTGTTGGAGGTGTGTTTTCTTCTCAAGGTTAAAGTAACAGCCAAAACTGTCATCATTTTACTTCGTATACAGGCAGACTTGTTATAATGAGATCATTTCACATTAGTAATTTAAGGAAAGTGATGAAATATATTGACAGGTTTTACGTTACTGACAGGAAATGAATAATGAAAAGATTTCTTATAGCAACATTCAGCTAATAAACTGTCATGTGCTATTTCAGATCAAATAACCTTCAAAGTTCCTCTCTTAATGCATGCCGTGCAGACTTTCTATCCAATCCACTGTATGATGAAGTGGAAGTGGCTTTCACATCGCTCCCTGGTGGCCTTACTAAGGAACTATTAATCTATGGCTCTCCATATTGCATTCAGATCTGCTTTCCCCAGCCACCACCTGGCCTGAAGTAAAGGCCAGGAGAGGACCCAAAGGACTGGACACTCTCTTATTATGAGCTGCACCAAGACACCTCTGGGTATCTTAGCGCTTCCACTGACAGTGACTGATGGCCAATTAACCACTTGGAGAAGAGTATTGATCACTTGAAGAACAGGAAGGACCTGGAAACGTCTCCTAACACACTACTATTCTCGCTGTACAAAGTGAGCTGCCAGACAACACATCATGTATACTAAAAAACATTACACAAACAGCCTTTTGCAGAGATACTGTTATGTAAGGCTGTCATACAGTTAAACTACAGACCAGCTTCTTCAAAAATCCTGGCCACTATAGTGTTTACAATGGCAATACACCTTCAGCAACTGAAGTATTTCCTATTGTGATGACTCCCAGATAAACCTCAGCCTTCACATGTCCAATGCTATGTGCTCAAATGTAATCTTTTCCCAACAAGAGAACATAGCAGCATCCAAGGTTCAAGGTCAGCTATGTATGTTCTCTCTCTTCTCGAGAGAAACTACTCCGGGTAAAGAACATTCGATTAGACCCTCAAGGGGAAAGACAAAGAACTCTTCCCAACTTTTCTGCGGGAAGTACTGTACGAGGCTCATAACTGGCACGGTGTGGTTAACAGCAACAGAAACAACAGCGGAGATTGAGGGCGATCTCCAAACTGCTGATACAATGTCAGATACTGTGGTCTTCTGTGAATTATAGTCTAGGGTCCCATTGAGACATAGGGTAATCTCATTCCACATCAGGGGTGAAAGGTCAATTTTATGCTACCTAGATAAAAAAGCTCAGATAGTGGCTACGCGGCACTGCATTTCAAGGGGGAAACTGCCCAACTTCAACCCCTAAGCACTCTCACATAGGCCTGAATCATAGAAATGGGGTAATTGAAACAAAAGGGCAGAGTTTGACAGAGATATAGTGCCTTTGCAGGGCCTGTGCACAGACTGCAGAAAATAACACCTAACTCCTCCCCTCTCCGAGATTCATCCTCCATGTCCTCGACGATGCCTGTGTCCTTCCCTTCCTCCTCAACAGTGCCATTTGCAAATGATAAGCACAGGGACATAGCCTTCTAAAAGATAAGGTGTCTGGGCATTTGTAATCAAATGGAGAGCGTGCTACCATTGTTTAAGGCTGACCTGTGTTGACATGCACTGTTTACCTTTTATTCCATGCTGAACTATTATCTCCGCCTCCATTAATCACAGTAACTCTAACTGGAAAAATTACATTTTATAGAACAAGTAGAAAAGATTCATTCATCTGCATTTCTTCTAGCACACAAATTAACAAGAAGCGGATGGGAAACTGGTAAAAATGCAATATATTTGATCAGTTCTGTCCTGCAACTAAGTAATTCTAACACAGTTTTTCATTGTGATGATGTCCAATTCAAATTCTGTGAGCAGCATAAAATTCATAACAAGCATTTGTACTTCCAAGGACCGCAATCATTTAAAGTTTGTCTTCTATTTTTTTTTTTTTTTTCCTCGCCAGCAATGTAATTTTCTCCTCATATTCTGCATTTTTACATCATGGTAATTTACTGGGTGACTATCAGCAGTTGAGAAAATAAATAATTTTATATAAAAAATTCCCCTCCCTCTGTGTCTTCCCGTTGCGTGTGTTATTTGAATTCATCTCCCATGACTAGAGGGAGCAAAAACTCTTTCTGGGAGTAAATTATCACTTCCCCGTAAAAGACCATATCCCTGCAAATACATGGTGATCATTTGCCATGCATTAGCTATGGGACAGAAACAAAGTGGTTTTAAATTCCTTTGACCAGAAGGCAATTTCCCCCAATAAATTATGTTAATTTCAGCTTTCGCTCTCCTTATCACATTCTTTAGTGAGTCAATGAAGAGAGACAAAACTGGCTGCGAGAAAGACAACTAGGGGATGATTCACATTAGAATGATTAGAGACATCTGGCAAAAGAATCCCTTATATTACTGTACAACAAAATGGGAACTCGCAAATTACTGTATTATGCAACAGATTTGTTCTTGTTGTCACTTAATGGCTATCTCCTTGCATCATCACAAGCTTTACACCCCGTGGAAATTGCTCTGAGGTGACGGCTCACACAAGTAGGAAAGTGCCTGATACCAAATCCCTTGCTCCCTCACTGAACCAGACAACAATCGCTTGGCAACGCTCTCACTGGGCAGAAGGAAAAACAAAGAAATATCCAGGATTTGTATTCTGTCTTCATGGATTGCTGAGTTTTTGATGATCTTTTCTTAAGGAAGTAACAAGGGTGCAACAACAGAAAACAACAGGAAAGTTTACAGAACTGGGATACAGCAGAAGCAACAGGAGCTAGAATAATCTGCAGACATACACGCAGCACATGCAGCCGAGATGCATGAATGCAAATCCTTGTGGAAACACCCTCCCACACACAGACACACACACACACACACACACAAACCCACTGACTGACACACACAAGCACACACTATGAATACCGAAAACATCAAGTGGTGTTCACACAAACGAGAACAGCCCTTTGTTCGGCAGGCTGAAAGCGTACCTATCCCCTCTGTCCTGCCCCGTCAGATCACTCACAACTCAGTGAAAGGGAAAGTGCTCAGCAAGCTCGAATCTAGATTGACAGGCCTACCTTTATTACTGACTGAGTTATGTTTCCCTGCAAAAAAGACAAGTCTGCTTTGATACCGACGAATGCAGAGTCAGCGCCTTCCCCCTCTACAGAGGGTTAGCTCAACTGATCTCAGCCAGTCCCTGCCCTGATGTAGAGAGAATTGGCTACCAAATTACCTTCGGATCCATTTCTGGAACTCACTCTGTCCTATAAAAGTAGCCTGTAAGCTCTGTTGGGAGCTTATAAGCATGATTGTACTGATCTAATATATGATAGAAAGTGACAGACTGAAATGGAGACAAGGGGTCTTCCTATAAATGTGATACAGACGAGAAAGAGGGAACTAAAAAGATTTTCTATGTTTCCTTTTTAATTTCCTCTCCTGTAGTCGCTCACAGAAGTGCTCGAAGCGGATACCAAAATGCATTACATGAAAAGCAGGAAAAGCACCTTGAACAAGCCACTAGCCTATCAAAGAGCGAAAAAAATAAAAAATAAACGGATAAACAATATCACCCCTGTGGGAACTGGGAGTCTTTAAATTGACCTAAAGCTGCATTTCTTTTGACTGTGGGAGGAAACCAGAGAACCCAGAGGAAGTCAAACCAACAAAGCACAAAGATGCAACCTCCCCACAGCACCAAAACACTGAGCAACTTCTTGATGTCAGGCAACAACTGATTCACCAAGCCAACCATATTTCCCAGCATCCCAATCAAAATATATCAGTTTCAACATGCATCATAAAACGACTTGTAAATACCACCGCGCTTCTACTTACTTAGCTTGATATATGAGGTCCCTGGAGCATGACTGTTTATTTAATCCTAATATATTCATAATTATACACTAATTAATGCAAGAGAAAAGCCCTCTTAATTCATCATCTCGGTGTCCTGAAGCAAGAGACACAATTATACAACTTTGACATGTTTGCTCTCTGTCCAAAGCAAGGTTAACAGTTCGGAAACAAGCGCATGGCAAATGATGTGTGAAATTCTCATGTTTGGATACTCACCAGCGGCTTCAAACTGTGTGGCATTTTGCTGATTATATTTAACATCAAGGATAATTAATTTAGAACAAAAAGGTACACAAGTGCTTGATGTTGGAGGGCTGCTAAACAGGTGGATGGAGTGATACAAGGCAATTACCTGTAATAATCACATCAGGTAGTTTAACATTACATGTCTTTGCTTTGCTGTTTCATGTTAGATTGATTTAATTTTGCATCTGCACAAAAAAAAGGTTCCTATACTTGATCATTACAGGGAAAAGTCTGAAGGATTACACGGGAAACTGGTTGTGCATTGAAAATTGCTTATTTGTGACTTCTCAGGGTAACTTATCTTCACTCATAGCACCTCGGCTTAGCCCACTGTTGCTGAATTTTGTTTTATACATCAGTGCACATTTGCATGCAACCGAGAGTGTCTGGCCAAGAGGCTTCATCATAAAATGTAACTCATCAGTGCGAGTAGGTCGTCTACCAACTCCGTAAAGCTGTCACCGTAATGCAAATGCAGCAGGATTGAGTCCTGGCCGGAGACAAACGTGGAGTTGCACGGATCCATTGCTCAGAAAACCGTCTCGGAATGTGCGGATCATGCAGGATGGATCCACAGAACTCCGATATTAAATAATTAGCAATAAAACGCACATATTTGACAGGGTTTTATTGCATGTATTGATGGTTAAGCCTCGCATTGTCTCGTGCATGTTTTGTCCTCACTCTGATCCACGCAGGTGTAGCGTGAACTTCCACTACAGTCGCGACAGTGGTGATAAAAGACACGCCACGGACTGTGCGACGCGGCTGAAATTAAACATATGGGGCAGTATTAGAACAGCAGGGATATTATTGTGTGCACGAGTGACATTTGCTGTAAGTTTTAACCTTGGTTAGCACGTCAGAGGCTGCTTTGTAACCTTGAAGGTGTGGGGCTAATTGATGAGCGTTAGTGCAAGCAATTACGGAACAATAACGACTGCCAGCCGCGTGCCCTATCACGCGCGAGTGGCTTTCTAACAAGAAAGGAGGGGGAAAAAGCCGCATACAACTTGTCACGTGCGGGTTTTTAAATATGCTTTTTCTACTTATTTCGCTTTGCCTGGTTAAAAAAAAAACCACATTTCCCAGGGTAATTAAACAAACATTATGATGCAACTCACCAGTGCAGGTGAAGCCATCGAGCACGAGCCAGAGCACGAGGAGCGCAGCGCTGAGTCTACAGCGGACAAAGGGGCCCAGAAGTAAGGGCATCTTGGTGCTGTTTTATCACCCAAGTTTCAGAAGGCGAGGAGCGGAGAATAAACACTGGCACACTGGGTCCGGAGAGTGTCCTCTGTTGCACTTAACACCTGTTTTTTTTTTTTTTTTCTTCTTCTTCTTCTTCTTCTTCCAACGCCCAAGTCTTTTCCTCAGCACATATCCTCGCGCCGTTCCGTGGCCATCTGTATCCCGCTCGTGCGTCCTCGTTGCTTAGAACAACGCATCACAGGTGTGGTAAATAAACCGCTGCCTCTCGCGCTGCCGCTGCTTTCTCTGCGTGTACGTCCTAAGCCTCTATCCTCTCAACTCTCTTTCCTCTCTCTTTCTCAGACGAGAAAGGAGCCAGTTTCTCTTCTTTTCTTCCTGTTACTTTTTGTGCAGCCTTGACGTGAAAAAATACCTTTTCCAAATGCGAAAATGGTAAGAACCGGCTTCAGAGGCAAAACATCTGCTTGCACAGCAATGCTAGAGTGTAGAGAGTCGGGGAAGGTATGTGTATGTGTATGTGCTGCGATGGAGCGGAGCAGCAAAACCAGGAGCGGATCCTGCGTGATGGCTCGGAATGGAGTGTCCTAGCGCGCCCTACTGTTATATGATTTTTTTTATTATTTTTTTTTTTCCCCCCCAAAGCAAACATTTACATATCTTGAAAAAGCATAACTAACCACACACTGGAATGCACGACAGAATGGAAATCATTCCATCCGTATCCTTGCAAGTGTACTTTGCCTATCTGCTGCATAACATGAAAATGATGGATATGACATTCAGTCCTGTATGATAGGAATCAAGTCAGTGCTTTGCATACAAATATACGCAGATCACATCTGCATGTCATTGAGTTTCAGTTTAAATATGCGTCTGCTTTGTCTTGGGGTTTTGTGTGTCTGCTGCAGTGCATCAGTGACGGACAAACACAGATGAAGAAGAATGAGGATTAGCGCTCCCATGAGAGTGTACACCTGTCAGCAAACTCAGACCAGGATGTGACTTATGTTGCACATAGCTGTTCCTCATTTTCTCAGGGTGTCAGAGGGGTGATTATAAGACTGTTCAGCCATGCCTTTTACAACGCTGCCAGAATCGACAGCAGATTATTAATACACTTCAGAGGAGGTTTTGTGTCTTTGTTTATCCATTTCTCCCCCATTCCTATGTACTAGTCAGCAGAATAATAAGTGGAAGCACAGAACTGGACCACTGTCTTACCAGCTAATTATGGGCCTCATGTAGATGGATGATTCCTCAGATAGAGCTCTGCTATTATACAAACTCATTAAGGCTTCTCTCCATCCAGCATCTCTTGCTAAAGGTCAAAGTCACAGTCAGAATAACAGTACAAAGCTCAGATACATGCACGCAGATGCATGTTATGCAGAGAGGCACAACCTCCTAAGATAGAGTTCATGATGAAATCCTGACAGCCACTGTATGGTCAGGGCTAGAGAAGGCAGACACACTGCTGTGAAATAAAAGAGAATGACTCAGCCGTGGTCACTTGTGAGGTTGCTTGTAATGATCTCTCTCATTCTGCTAATCTGTTCCGTGTCCTATCAGGCAGTGCAAGCTGGAGCGTGTCTTCCAGTCACAGTATGTTCCTTTTTTCTGTTGCAAAAGCAGCAGTAATTTCAAATGACGCTGTGAGAATATGCATATAAATGCATGGTCAGTCATCTTATGCCCTTAACACGGATAGGATTTAGCTTCAGCTGTTTTAAAAGGAATCACTAGAGTGGGTTTTTCATGGTGCAGTGTGTGTTTGCTGAGTCAAAGCAGGGCAAAACCTCTCTCCCAACCTTTTCCCTCACTGACTTTCCTGGGTCTAGCATCCTGCCCCTTTGCTCCTTCTCTCTGACTGCAATGAACAATCACAGCTCTTTGGGGAGATGACACATTCAGCTGTCCATCGATTTGTGGCGTTGTAATTAATTTTCTCTCTGTCATTGGCTTGAGTTACAATATCCTGAGACTTGAAGCAGCTTGTTCCACTGCAATCAATCACAGAACCACGACAGAACCACCCTTCCCTTTTCTATCATATATGACCCAAAGAGAGCAGACTCTGTGACCAATAAGTACAAGAAAACACAAAGATCATTAGCGTGTTACATATTGCAGTGTTTACACTGCTGTGTCCTTCTGTAAACCGCACAATTACATTCACAATATATGCATCCTATAAAGACAACTGATTCGCCTGGTCGATAAGCATCGATCCCATGAAGGTGTCCAGCATGAAATTAATATTATTTATTGTTTACAAACAGCAGAGATGGTCCCTTGAGGAGGATGCAGTGCAGGCTGTGACTGTCTGCATTCCAGCACAGACTTGTGGAGGGAGAGGGAGGGTGTATCAACTTCCATCATGACCACAGCTTCACAGCCTATTGTTTTGTTTATATCAAATTAAACTGCAATGCTACTCCAGAGAGATATAATTGACCACAGTCTCAGATTAAATGACTGTAAAGATCTTAATAAGCCATCAGCGGATTGCATATTACATAGCAAACCACTTATGAGGAAGCAGTCCAAGGAGAATGAAATTGAGGTTTGAGATTTGTATGCCGCAGCGCTTTAGCCTTTAATTACCATGCAAAATGACTGTATGATAATCAATAATGTATCAATTTAATTATATATTATTGATATGAGGTTCTGCAAATTAATTAGGGGCTAAACAAATCTAGTAATGTCAGAAGAGTAGCCATTACTTTAACATAACATCTCCAGTAGGTCCTACATTCGGTGTTAGAGGTTATAATGAATTACTCAAAAGTCTGGATAAAGACGTTATCTCCAGTGGGTACTACAAAACCCAAATGGAAGCTTTTACAGCACACTGTCACTGCGTCTGCTCTCAATACACTAGTAGGAATGTCATGATCTGGATATTCTTTGCGTAGCTGTGACTTTGTTTAATCAGATTACTTCACACAAGTGGAGATAAAATAGCCTCTGTGTGATCTCACCACATCTTTTGCAGTTGAGTGAGGAGAAAAAAAAAGTCAAATGAGAGTGGAGAGATGGAGAGTTTAAAAAACAGAGCGGAAGAAAGTGATAGGAGGGTGGGGGTAGGGGGGTTGGGGGGTAAAGGAGCCTCCTGAAGGTCTCTCATTTCAGCAGCACAGACTGCTGATGAAGCTGAACTTCCAATATCCCACTACTTCAGCTCTGATGATTTCTCAATTTTACAGATATGGCCTCAGAATGTGATTTGATGAAAATGTAAAATGGGATAACCACCAAATCATAGAAATGGGCCACATTTTATTCTGTGACTATAAATCAAAAGCAGACACTCAAGAAAAAAAAAAAAAAATTAAGGTTGATTTTGTGTTTTTGATTCACAGTACAACTCTCCCGACTCAGAGGAAAAAGGGTGTCCTGTCATACCCTTAAATTAAAATCTGCTTTTATGCAACATCTTTGCTTTCTTTGAGAATTCAAGAGCTTTATACAGATGCCCAGGCTCTCCAAGAGTTGTTTCAAAAGGGAATTCAAACAATTTATTCATAGAATGTGTTTCCATCCCAAATAGATTCACCTAATCTGAAACACTGCACGAACATTTGGAAATATATGATGATTTCATTTTCTCCCAGTCTCAGGGTCATAAATAAATTTGCATTCTGTCAGCAAAAATGGACTAACTGACTTGTAATTCATCAAACCCGCTGCTTAGTGCTTAAACAGTTCAACACATGGTAACCTGATTTTTTTTTTTTTTTTCCCCTGAATTACCTCACATCTGTGTACTCTAATGGGTGAGGATGGAAGGAAAAGGAGCAGCCACATTTTAAAGACCCCATAAAACAATAAAAAGGAGAAGAAAAATGAACCTGATGACATGTTTTCAAGCAGACTATCTTGTGTAAATTAGCTTTGACTTGAGTAAAACCAACGTCTATGCTCTTTTTCATTAATTCAAAATCTTGTGTGTGACTCGAACTGACGTAGGAACATGAATATTCCATTGTGAGTGTGCTTGATGTACCTCTTCACCAGACAAAGGGTGACAGTAAAAAGTGTCAAACCATGACATTTTTTCCCACAAGTTTTTTTTTTTTTTTTGTCCCCACCACTCTATTTCATTATTCTGCAAAAAAAAAGATTTCCTGAAATATGCTTCCTGGACCGTCATTCTCTTGTTGTTGTGAATGTCACATTGTCTAAGTGTGCATGGGAGAGGGACTTTGAATGACGATGAATGTTTTATGACTCCCTGCTTTTGTGTCCGTCTTCCCAGAGCAGTTCTGTGTCCCTGATAGGAGAACGTCATACACCACTGTTGGATTCAAGGCTACTGTACTAACACATAGGTTAACCACTGTTGTGATTTGAGATTTTTTTTTTTTTTTTTTTTATTAAAGGCTTTGTAAAGACATGAGAACATTATTGTGTTATACACATTTTCTAAACATCAAATTTAACCCTTTATCGGGCACTGATTGGCCAGGTCATTTCGAATTGTGTTGGGACAATGTGGGCTCGACTTCTTATTCCTTTTTGGACGCTGAGTGTTGTTGAAGAGTCACAGTGAAGTTGTTGTACATTTTTGTGATATTTGTTTTCTTTTTTGGATGATTTATTTCCATATATTGGATTGTCCTTTGGATCTGGAATTTCTTTTGCCTACTTATATTTAAAGTGAAGTTTATCTATATGTGTAATATGACTATGAAATGGACAGGTTTTTGTTTTTTTATATGTATAGTAATTTTGAGTTTTGTGCAGGATTGTTTAGAATTTATTTTGACATGTGTGAGATTTGTTAAGTTACTTTGAGGAACTGACATGGGACTTTGTGATCAGTAGAAAAAGATGGGGTAAGGGGGTGGGAGCATGTAAGTTGTACTTCATCCTGCTTCTTTTCAAATGTTTTTTTTTTTCTTTACACTTTTTTAATTGTTGTTTTTTCAATATTTTAAATAAAAATAGATAAATAAATAGAAATACTCAGAAAATTTCAACCTTAGTATGTTATTGGAGGACATAACAAGACTTTATTACTTTTGTGACATTTTTCGTGTTTTTTTATTGTTATGTAGAAAATCAAGGTCAATGAAGTTACCATATGTGGTTCCGTACCTGTAGGTGACAAAAAAAAAAAAAAAAAAAAAAATCCAAGAGATGAATATAGAAAATAGAAGAAAACACTTGTAAGGTGAATCATGTATTTTAAAACATTAGAACATCACTTTTACAACATTCCAACAATATAAGTGCTGATCCAGACACCTGTCAACATACATGATATGCATGAAAATCACAATTCACATTATTAACAATGCAAATCTAAAAATAATAACCATTATTAACATCATTACAAACATAAAACATCATCAGAAAAATATGGGATTAGTTATTATATTCATGAGTTGCATCCATCAAAGAAAATTACATATCCTCCCCTCTATACAGTACTTGCTCAGATATTTAAATACTGCCTTCTTAGGTGATACTTGAAAGATGATGTACCATTATTACTTCATGGTACCTAACAAAGCAGGTACACTCACTGTTCATGCAGAGGTGGACCTTACAGACCCTGTAGACCACATTGGACCTGAGATTGTTTCCTCACTGTCCTCACTGTAACTGTTGCTGTCACTGTCTTATAATGTATGTGGAAATTACCAAAAATAGTCTCTTGCAGATAAAAGGTTAAAAGTGAAGAGCTCCAGTTGAAAATCCTGGATACCATTCAGCGCTTCAATGTCTTTTTCCCTCATTAAATATTTGCAAAATCCTTTAAATATTCCAATTTGCAAACACCTGTTACTGTACAGTATATATATGCGAAACATCTCTGAGAGCCAATGTAAATTTACATTACCTTCGTTGCATGGAAATAAGGGCTACATGTGGGGTTTTAATGCACGCAGGAAACATGTTGGTATTACAGACATCTTTGGGTTGCCAATGATATTTGTTAATCTCTTCTCCCTTTTACACCAAAAGCATTTCATAGCATTTTACACTTCATTAAAAAAAAAAAAAATTAATAATAATAAAAAAAAAGAAAAATCAGGGTCACACTTTTTTTTTTCTTGTAATTTCATTTTCACATCCAATGAACCATTTAATTAACACCAGAAATGTTCAAATGCACCTGCCATTCGCAAGCATATATTCAACCCTCCAAAAATATCACAAGGGGGAGTATCATTTATTTGTACAGCTCATGAATGATTAAATCTCATGTAAAAATAACAACCTGCACAAAACCAGATGCATCTCTTTCGATCTTTTCGATTGATGACCTTTAGAGCCTGAGCATCGGAGACTAAAACTGTTCTGCATCTGTTATACATGAGTAAGGTGTCGTATAACAAAAATAAACGAGACATGTATTTGTCATTTCACAACTCAATACACTCTTTGACATTTGGCATGCAAATAGATACAGTTACTATGTTAATGGAATGAATGGATTTTTCTGTCACACAACCCACCCAGTTCAATGACACTTTAATTAACTAATATTTTCTGAACGTGTAGGTATGAGGAAGCTCTCAGTTAGATTTATGCCACAATTACAGTACAGTATATATTCCAGCAGGAATGCACTTCTTGGAAACCAGGTTCAACATGTTTTGACATTCCTTAATGTGATCCATTCCTGCCTCTAACGGCACGTTTCCAAAGGAAGCTCAGGAATAATCAGAGCTACTGGACGGCGGACAGATGGGCTTGAATCTATATTTTACCTCTTTGTGAAACATCACATCTATTTGTCTGAACACATTCTTGGAGAGATGTCAGAACGGTATTGACAGAGACCAATCAGGAGGCGAGTGCACATATTGTTCACTCTGCACACATCCTGCTCATTCAATTCTGGGAAATTGCTCTGCTTCAAAAAAGGTTGTCATTATTTTGTCACTCTGCGTCCCAGGTGACATTTACAGCAAATAACCTCACCGGATAAAAGACACACCACAGGGAAACTATGAAGTCATGTTTTCAGCAGAACCCCCCCCCCCCCCCAAAAAAAAAAAAAAAACACGGAACATGGAAAAAGCTAAATATATGATTGTAATAAGATAAATCTAACATAACAGATAAATAAAGGCTGTACGGTGTAAAGTTAATTGACCTGAGCCAATTACTTGTAAGCATATTGGTTTTGAAGCCAAATAAGCAGCAGGATGTTAATGCTGGCCTTGTTCTCTATAGGATAGAGATGAGTCATTTTTCCTGTTTTTGTAAACCTACTGTATTACACTGATTCTTTTTCATCATCTTACAAAATAAAAAAAAAACAACATGATTTTGCTGGCAATGCTCTGACCTTAAGAAAAGAAAAGAAAAAAAAAAAAAACAGAATAGAGGATATTCTAAAAACCATGACATTCTTTTCATTGGGGCAAAGTTTTAGAAGTGCTATTAACTCCATATGGATGACGTCTTTCATAAAACAACCACAGATTCCTTTTGAGTGTTCCACTCATGAGTCCTGCACTGTACCTGCCAGGATGACAGATGGCTGCATTAGTGATGAAGCCAATTCAAAAATGCAGCCTTGAATTTGATGCAGGATAGCGGTGAAGGGTAGAGGAGAGCTTACCTGACTTCTTCTGTTATCTACAGGACACACACAAATGCTCACACACACACAGAGAATAGGCAGGTTATTTAACCCATAAAGACCCAAACTGCCACTGGTGACTAAAACCATCTACTGATTTAAAATGTTTAGTAACTTCTGATCCACTAATCTTATCAATCCATGTAAATAATTGGTGTAAAATGCAGTTTGTCATCTTTTCATGATCATCAGATATGACCCACTTGGACATTCAGAGGCTCCGTAGTGAATGTGGAAACACCGTCATTTTCTACAGCATTGATTCACCAGTAAAACCCATGGAGTTGGATCAAAGACAGTGGACCCACACACTTGTCTTCATGCCATAAGATATTCCTGTTCAAGTAGGCATTTTAAATCCAAACTCCCTCAGGGCAGCTACAACTGATTGCATTTAATGTATTTATTGTATTGTATTGTATTTTAAATGGTATTGTATTTTAAATTGTATTGTATTGTATTTTAATTGCATTCTGTACTGTGAGGCACTTTGTGACTCCCTGTCTGTGAAAAGCACTCTATAAATAAAATGTACTCACTTACCTGTTATTATGTTCAGTTGATATATTATACTGAAAAAAGTCACTTTTTCTTCAGCTCTCTCTGTTTCTGATAATGACCTTCAAATTTTAATCTGAGCTTTTATGGAGATCTACATGATCAGTACATTAAATACAGGAAAATAGAGGACTTTACTTAGAAATGCAAAATACAAAGCATAATATTACAATAAATGGTAATAAATCACTCAAGAAAGGTTAAAAATAGACAAAAATTTATTTGGGAACTGCTGCAAAAGTAGTACTGGGTCTTTAGGGTTTAAAGTACATATTCATTTTTATCCTATAAGTGTCTAGATACATTAAATAATCAAAGGAGGTAAACTGACAAAGATCACAGAAAACCTAGTTAAGCATTCCACTTAATATTGAATTTCTAATTGTGTTAATGACCTTCTCACATCTTCCAGTCTGGAGTTAAACACAATGCCTTGTATCAGAATATTAATGGAAATTAGAAACAATGACCTCAGCTGAAAAGCTTAACCACATGGTTTAGGTCAACAGGCATCGATGTTACAGGCTTCATTCATTAAAGGAAATACTTGAGCCTCCTCTAGGGGCGAATCACTCCCGGTGTTGAACCCCACTGTCCTGCACAGGTCACCGTAATAGATGACAGTTGTACCGACTAAGCCATTTAAAAAGAGCCTCCTTGTGTTAGATGAGGGATAATATTTCTGGTCTATTACTCGCCCTCATATATTACACCATTAAGGAAGAGAGGTCTAAATTACGAATTAAATTTGGTCTCCTACCAAATGAAGTGGATCAAGTGGCGTTTTACGATTTACAATAATGCATAATACTTAGTTAATAGATTGCAGAAATAGGTACTTTGTCAAGAAGTCTGATATTTTAATTTTCTTTTAAAATTTGGCACAATATCAGATGAAGACAGCAATACAATAAATTAGGTATTATAATAAAGTCTTACTCCAGCAGTGCTTAAGCACTCCGACTTGACATACCATCTCCTACTGCTCAGGCATGTTTTGTTTTTTCAATATGGTAGTTTCATGTATGAAATCAGCACTGGTTGTTGGTTTTGGTTAATTATTTATACATCTGACAGCAGTTGAGCAGACTCATCCCCTCAATGACTGCACTTTAAAACTTGCCACTGCAGAAGAAAAACTGTACAAAACACATTTATACTTCACATTTAACAATGATTCACATACAGTGGCCGAGTACATTCACTCCAAGCTTTGAACAATGAATTTCATGTATGTTTCTGTTCTCTTCTGTTCTCTCTTAACATAACTGAATATTCTGACTAAAATGCTATATTTTGTCAGCAGTCTCAAATCTAGAAGTAATATGCATAACTGATGCATTTAAGTAAATGTATTATTGTTTGATTAGAAATAGATTAAGTCAAGACAATAAATTGTGCATTATAATACATCTTTCATCTGGCAGTAAGTTTAAGTCTGGTACAATATTAGATGAAGAGTTGAAAAAAGAGACAGCAAAACAATAAATTATGCACCATAAAATAAAACAACATATTCTATTCTATTCTATTCTATTCTATTCTATTCTATTCTATTCTATTCTATTCTATTCTATTCTATTCTATTCTATTCTATTCTATTTTATTCTAATTTAATATTCTTATTCCAGCAGGACTTGCACATCCAAGACTAGACATCTGGACATTTTTCTATTGCTCATGCTTTTTACAGTATAGTATTTGTAGTTATGAAATCAGTGCTGGTTATTTGTTTGGTTAATTATGTTTTATCCAAGAATTGCAGGGCGTTCATTTGACTGCACTGCACTAAAAGTTTGGCACCACAGAAGAAGACTTGCACCAAAAAGATTTATTACTTATTTCTAGCACAATGAGACAGAAACAGAGACTAACATTGTTCACTCGAAGCTTCAAAAATATTTATTCCATGTATGATTCTGTATGTTTTATCATTTGATTTATTATTTTTTGTTTCTAAATAAAATAAGTCACTATAAGTGAAAGTCACATTTAGTCACACTCAGATATAATATGTTGGCCGGGTGCATTTTTGAACTGCACTATCGTTTAGTTGAAGATGTTAGTCTGCAAGACAAGACAATAAATTATATATTAGAATATGCTCATATTTCATCAGTATTTAAGCATTCAAGACTGGATGCCTCATCTTCTATTCCTCATGCTATTTTTACTTGTTTATTTATTTCATAATATAGTATTTTTTTTTTTTATTTATGATGTAATTGCCTGTTGTTTATTAAATTAATTTTGTTTACATTTGGCTGCAAGTTAACAGAAAAGAATCCAAACATGGAAAACCCACCCTTCAGCGATTGCACTGAACATTTGGCACCACAGAAGAAGAGTTGTACAAAACAGATTTATAACATAAAATAAACACAATGGGACACAAACAGTGACTAAGTATATTCACTTTAAGATTTAAGAAATTTATTTCATGTATGGTTCAATGTCTCTTATGATTTTGGTGTTTTTTTCTATGTAAAATAAGTTAATATAATTAAAAAGTCATGATTAGTCACAAATTTAAATGTATAGTGGTGAGCAGATGCACTTACGAACATAAATTATTGTTTAATTCATAATATATTAAATCTGCAAGACAAGACAATAAATTATGTATAATAACATGCTCACATTTCAGCTCATGGTACACACACACACACACACACACACACACACACACACACACACACACACACACACACACACACACAGACTGAATTTTTATTTATCAAAACACTGCTGGCTAGATTTGGCAGCAAATGCTTGACAAAACATCGTTCACAGATAAGAAGCCAAAAACAGTAGGAAACTCATCCCTTGAATGACTGCACTGCAAAAGTTTGGCACCACAGAAGAAGAGTGGTACAAAACAGAATTCATGCTAAGATTTAAGACAATAGGACACAAACACTGACGATGCACATTTTCTCCAAGTTTTAAGAAATTAACTTCATGTATGGTCCTGTATTTTTCACTAAAAAATAAATGAATATTCTTATTTAGAAACACAATTAGTTACAATTATCCTCAAGTAAAGATGTAAAACATTATCCAGATGTCATTAACTACATATATTATTGTTTAATTAAAAATAAATGAAGTCTGCAAGACTACACAATAAATTATGTATTATAATATATTCTTATTCCAGCAGAATTTGAGCATCCAGAAATGGACAGTCCACTTGCACTCATTATTATTATGATTATGATGATGACGATGATTATTATTATTATTATTAGTAGTAGTAGCAGTATTTTTGTTATTTTTACAATATAGTATTTTTAATTTATGAAATCAGTGCTGATAATTGCTTTTGATTAATTGTATATATATTTGGTGGCCATTACCTGATAAAACAACAAAACAACAACACACAATAGGACAATCTGTCCCTTGATTGAATGCACTGCATTAAAGATTTGACACCACACACGAAGAAACAAAGCATTAACAGTGACTGAGCACATTTACTGTGAGCTTATTAAAGTGAGTATTTCCTATCATTATGATATATATCTTCTGTAATAAAATAGGGGAGGATTGTAATTAAAAGATATACATTAAGTCACAATGTTAGCTGTAATATTTAGTTTAGATTCAATGAAATAATTGCATTATTATTTTATTAAAACAATAACAAGATTTTGCCAAACTGAATGATATTATGGTTTTAATAACATTATATCAGAGCTCCAAAAAAAAAAAAAAAAAAAAAAAAAAAAGGAAAAAAAAAAGACTGCTGTGTATTTTGGAGAATAAGATACCTGATAAAATCCATTTCAAAGAAGAGAATCCCAAAATTGTAGGACTTGAACAATTGCACTGTACCACGTGAACATCAAAACGTAAACAAGTTACTGAGGTTTTGCAAAGCCTCTACACATGGGTTGTCATAGAAGAGTCGGACCTCCCAGCAATCATGGAAAATAAGGCAGTAAAAATAGTTCAAAGAGCCATAACAGCAGTTCTCAGAAAATCCCTTTCATCATTTATCTGCTGAACCTCTCCATCAGCAGGAAGTGCTTTGCCCGCGCTGTACCATCATCACAAACAAAGGCAGCTTTAGCCACAAAAATAAAACATGTGCCTTCACCAGGGAAGTTGCGCTCTCACTAGCCTGGAACGGTAATGACAATCCTACGCTGCGCTCACCTGCGATAGGTATAAATGAAGTGCTGTCATGGTAATAATAGTATGTGATTAGCTTTTCTCAATACTTTAAGCATTTTGTGTGCTGTCAACACCTGAAGCTCTGGATTAACCAAAGCCTTAAGTGTGGGTTGTCTAAGAATGCCTCTGTGACATACTGTATCGTTAAATGTCTGCCAGCTATTGAGCTCGTGGGGTATCATCTGTAGCCCACAAACAGGGTTGAAATTGATGAATGATGCTGCTTGAAAGGACTTGTTTAGAGTTCAGTGAGACAAGCTGTCCCAAATAGATTCAGAAGATCACATGTCAGCAGGATACAGAGATATTCTTACTGGACCAAGGTTGTGTGTGTCAGAGAAATTTTATCCAGCTTCCTGATGGAGTTCATTTTTCTCCCTCATGCTTCTGCTTTGCACCCCTTTATAGGGACGGGGGATTTATGAGAGGGGATGACATATCAGCATCCAAGCTCCAGTGGTGATTTGTATTTAATATGAAGAAACATGGGACAAAGGCTCTTTGCATGTGTGTGTCAGTGGGTGGGTGTCTGTAGGGTCCGCATTTACAACACACTAATCTGATGATATCTGCGATGATGTGGAGCTAAATGTAAATGTACACAGACACATTTAGGCTGAGTGAGAAGAAAAAAACTGGTTAAATAATGTCTTATAATAATAACTTGGATCCACATTATCTTATGTCTTAAATTTAGAGATTTTATATAGTATATGTAGAATCCATGTTGAGATAAACCTTACACTTAATAAAATAAAATGTAAAGTTGAAGTTCCTGTTGTGGTTGTGCTGTTGTTGCATTATCAAAGTATTTTACAGTCCAGGAAATTGACAAAAAAAACAAAAACAAAACACATTTAAACATGCATACCTTATGAGAAAAGTGTTTTAGGTTTTGTTATTACAGTTTTTCATGGTCAAAATTGAGTGAAAGTTTAAATCCATTTTATTTTTTATTATTATTATCATTTTTTTATGATTGTGTTTTTATATGGAGGTTATTTAACTGTGCACATATGTGGAAACCGAGCAACAAAGGAGTGAAAATGGAAATAACACCACAACTGATAATAAGAAATATAATTTTTGAGGATATAATATATTGTATTTTGTTGTGGATATAAGTTTAAAAAAAATTGTAAAGGGAATCATATATTTTCTAAACAACCGAGAGAAAAAATTCATGCAACGTTAACAATTGTGTTAAATATGTGCAAAAACTTTACCTACTACTACTACTATTACTAATATTACTGCTACTAAAAATAATAATCACTGATGTCACTTCCACTTCTCTATACAATGATCTACAAAGACATTCATCTGTGTATCGATGAGTAAAGTAGTAATTTAATGTAGTAATGTGAAATTGTGTGGAATCATTGTTGTTAATATCTTTTACTGTCTGTCATTTAACACATTACACTTACTCATTAAACTGTTTACAGGTTAATGTGTTAAAACATGTTTAACTGTTTAATTGTTTAAATGTGACATAACTCCACTGCTGCATGGCATTCACATATTTCTTTAAATACTGACATATTTATTGTCATTTTCTGTACACAGTAATATTGTTTACATGAGTGGGCCACTTTGAACACACATCTTGCTGAAACATCTCATCCTTGTCCTCTGTCTATTGGACTGAGCACGTCCCCCTTCAAGAATGTCTGAAATACAGACACTATTAATCACTGCTACAGTATTACATCGAAATAACAAATATATGGTTTGGAGAACTACATTATGATAAACTGATCACAAATGGAGTATTTCACTGTTCCCAAATATAGATGCCATGCATGAATGGGGTAGCCTCTTCAGCCCGTTTACCCCTGGCAGCCATAGTTCCATCTGTGTTACCATGGTAATGCTACATGATGCTTGTAGCAATATACATTACATTACATTATATTACATTTATGCATTTAGCAGATGCTTTTTTCCAAAGCGGCTGACAAGTGGAGGATTAACAATTAAGCTACATAAAGGAACTCTTGAAGAGACCGCAGGTTAGGAAAAGAGGGGGTTCCAGAAGGATGAGGGTGTAGACGTGGAGACGCATGCAGACAGAGATAGAGGAGGTAGAACAATATACACAGAATATACGCAGAATATACGGAGAAAATATGCAGAATATATGCAGAATATACGGAGAAAATATGCAGAATATACGGAGAAAATATGCAGAATATATGGAGAATTTATGCAGAATATACTCAGAATATATGCAGAATACATGCAGAATATACACAGAATATATGTTGAATATACTCAGAATATATGCAGAATATAAACAGAATATATGTAGAATATACGCAGAATATATGTTGAATATACTCAGAATATACTCAGAATATATGCAGAATATATGCAGAACACATGCAGAATATACACAGAATATATGCAGAATACATGCAGAATATATGCAGAATATATGTTGAATATATTCAGAATATACTCAGAATATATGCAGAATATAAACAGAATATATGCAGAATATAAACAGAATATATGTAGAATATACGCAGAATATACGCAAAGAATATAAACAGAATATATGTAGAATATATGCAGAATACATGCAGAATATATGCAGAATATACACAGAATATACACAGAATATATGCAGAATATATGCAGAGTATACACAGAATATATGTAGAACATATGCAGAATACATGCAGAATATACGCAGAATACATGCAGAATATACACAGAATATACACAGAATATATGCAGAATATATGCAGAGTATACACAGAATATATGTAGAACATATGCAGAATACATGCAGAATATACGCAGAATACATGCAGAATATACACACAATATATGCAGAATATACGCAGAATATATGCAGAATATACGCAGAATATATGCAGAAAATATGCAGAGTATGTGCAAAGAATATGCACATTCTATCCATCCACATAACCAGAAGAACATCAGCTAAAAGTTCAACATAACCAATTTCCAGACAACAGAACACAATCCAAACAACAGGCACTTAAAACAGTCAAATATCTAAAACAAGGAAACAGTCAGAGTGTATGTCATGAGTGATTTAATTAAGCAGCAGACTAATGAGACAAACTTAAGCAGATCCAACAGTCCATGTATTATTTCTCTACAATTTAAAACTCACTGAACGTGACAAAAAAGAACAAAAGTAAAGGTCACATTATGAAGATGATTATGAATTACGTCTTACCTTCACTGTTTTCTGTTCAGAACTTGGTTTTATATAAATACTTGTGCCATCGACTAATCTATTGTGTTACACTGAAATGATTCCAACAAGAAACAAATGACCCAGGGCTTTTAAAGTAAAAATCACAAACTATAATACAAATACCACAGACCTGAAACTGATAAAGCATATTTTTGAACCCTCACTTGTAACTTTTTCTTTTTTGTGTCCCCTACAGTATCAGTCAACACATTATCTGATTCAGGAGAACCTCAAGATTTGGTTCATTTAAAATCACAATTTACCGATGAATTTAATGAAAAATTTTTACCACAAACTTTTTTTTTGTCTACATCTAACCTTTCCTAAGCAAGTTACAGTCATTTGTTTGATCAAATTAGAAAATTATGATGAATTAACGCTGCGGAATGTTAGATCTTCAGTGCATCCTCTATGAAGCCTGTGAGAAAATATGTGGTACCACCAGAAAACTGAGAAACTTCACTCTTTTATCTGATGTGTTACAAACTATGTGAAGGATCAAGTGAGGTTCAGAAGTTTTTGAGCATTTTGAGAAATAGTCATTTTAGCCCCGGACGGTGGTCTTGGTCTTTCTAAAGTTAACTGACATTATTAGCAAGATAGTTTGACCTAATAATTGCATTATCTAGATCAGAGTACAGTAACTAAAGTACACATATGCAGTATTGGAGGTGTACTTTAAATGTAGGATTGCAGCTTATGATTATGGTTGTCATTGTTGATTATTTTTTGCAAATCTTGTGATTCTTGCAATTTGCAATTTTGTTTCATGCTGTTTCCTCACATGTCTTGTTTGAGCCCAATGATATTAATTTTACTGTAATAGAGGAGTAAAAATAAAACAGAACATTTTCAAATTTAAGGAGTAGAAATCGAAGAATTGCTTTGTTTTTATCCTGATAAATAAATAATAAATAAATGAATACATAAATAGTAATAATAACACAGAATATTTGTCAATTATTTTCACAGTTAATGACTAACTCATTTGCAGTTGGAGCCATAAATAAATGACTGTCTTTAAATATTTAATATTGCACTGTGTTTTAATCCTGCATTGGTCTCAGCTGACTTTAATTCACATTATTATTGTATATAAATGATGAATATGAATGCAGGGTGAGTTTTTGTCTCATGAAGTGGCCATGGTCGGGTCATAATAATATGCAAAAGGGAAAACCCACATCACTACTTCACCTTTCACAGGCTATCCCTGAGATTAAGCTGCTTTTACACATCAGTCTCAATTTCACAATGAGAAAGAAATAAAGGTGTAATTCATCCACAGTGATTCTGTCTGTGAGCAAAGCAACACCTGAGACCAGCAGCAGTAACAGGCTCTAGATCAAACGCTTCAACCATATGAGACAGTTCTCAGTCTATTAAAACCAATATATGCCACTTAGCGTCTAAGTTACAGCCCATCTGTGTAGCATTCCTGTTGCCTGCATTAACTTTGGATCTCATAAATCACGTCAGTGCTGTTCAGACTTTAATGCAACTGACAAACTTTAAAGCAGATTCAATCTTTATTACACAGGATACGTATCACCATGACTCATTCGGATGGCAATGAAAACTATCTGGCACAATAGTTTCTCTGCATATTATGTGAACATATCCTACGTGCATGGTCAGTGATTAGCACAGTTTGAGGTGTTTTTTCCTCATATAATACAGTGACAAAATAAGAGTTTTTTTTTTTTATAAGACTGCATGCATTTTCAGGTGACACTAAAGGACAGTGTTTTTAGTATTTTGTCTTTTTTCAGCTCCATTCACTCATTTATGGTGATATTCCTAGTTCAGAATTGAAGTGAGATGTTATCTCTGTTATGTAACATAATACACCTATAATATTTTCATTCATTATTAAAATCTTCTGATTCTCAGACCATATTTGAATGTGTTTATTTATCACTTTAACAGACTTGATGTCTTAAAATTGGGTGCACTGCACCTGTTTTATATTTTAATTAATACATTTTGTTTAGCAGAAAAGGGGTTTGTTTTTCCTAAATTCTGCAAATCAAAAGCTGGACTCTGTCTGCACAATGTTAACAAAACTAGCTGTAAGAATCTTTAGGTCTTTCTTTAAATGAGTGAACTGTACAGATGGCATCACTAATATGAATGAATGTCCAATTAGAATGGTATTCAGGGTGTGAGTCAATTTTACTCTAAAGTCAAATTAATTTAATGGAATCATATCAATGACTGTAATTATCATTACTAATATACATCATGTTAATTTAAGTTATTTTTAATCCAATAAAATACAATTGGATTTGCCTTATTTAAAAAATAAAACAAACAAACAAACAAACAAACTAAATAAATAAACTCAATGTTGAATTGTCATCTGTCTTAAAAATAAATGGAAGTAGTTTTTCTTTCCTTACCATATTTTCTGTAAATACTGTAGATGCAACAATCAGCAGCATCAAGCAGCTGTAAACAAACAATCTGTGTGTCCATCTGTGCTGCAAAATGCTAAAATGTACCAGACAAAAATACAATAGTGAGATAGGAAATCTGTTCCAAAGCATGAATAGTCATCAGTCATCACCATCTTAGTCAGGGTAGGAGTCTCACGGCTTTATTCTTTATTAACAGGATGATTATGACACTATGTACCAAACTTAAATGAAGGCTATACAGATAAAAGCAGGTGAAACAACATAAAAATAATGACAAACTGTACGATTAATCAGAAAATATTTAACTTGATGAATATTTTACAAAAATGTATTTCAGAGACTTCAAACTGCCTAATTTCAATTCCTGGATGAGGTTGCTGTGGTTACATCTGTCTTTTTAGTGTTTCTGTTCCTCAGTTGAAGGATCCCTTCAGATTTAAAACATGATATTACAATATCTCAAGAAACAATTGAAAAGAATGACTCAATATTTGGGACAAACATTCACTTGGGTTCAGAGATGAACTGAAACCATTTTGGTGGTCAGAGGTCAACAGTTATAGTCACTGTGACCTCCATGTGTGATGTTTCTCAGGAACACTTGGAACACTTTGAAGGATTTTTTTTTTTTTGGGGTGGGTGGGTGGGTTGAACTGATTAGATTTGGTGGTCAAAGGTCAAAGGTCAAGGTTGACTTCACAAAACACATCTATGACCATAACAGTTAGTGGACATATTATAGTGAAAGAGTAGTGGTGGATGCATCTGATTGAACTCATGATTCTTGTGATATGTTATTAAAACACAAACAAAACTGTAAATTTAAAGTAAAGTCCAGTGAACCCCGTGACCCTAGTGAGAGTGAAGAGGGTTCAGGTGATGAATGAATGAATGAATGAAAGAATGAACGAACAAACGAACGAATGAATGAATGAATGAATGAATGAATGAATGAATGAACGAATGAAAATACAGACAGCATACAATTAGACAACTGGAACAATTTTTGCTTATACAGTTGCGGAAAAAAATATTAGACCATTAAAAGTCATCAAAAACAATGGTTATTTAATCAAGGACTAACTCCTGTGTGTATCATGTGACTAAAACAGACAGAAAAGAAAACAGGGAATGCCTAAAAGCACTGTTTTTGTCAGTACAATGCCATAACTATTGATGTAAGAACTGAAGTGATTTTGGTTATTATCAAGAAAATCATGGAAAATGGCTAGATATCAGCTCTGAAATTAAACTATTATGAGCTATTTTGTTGTTATCATTATATTTGTCCAAACAAATGTACGTTTAGTTGTACCAGGCATTAAAATGAACAAGAAATTGAAGAAAACAAGGGCAGACTAATAATTTTTTCCCTGACTGTAGATTTGGTGGCCAAAAGTCAAAGGTCAAAGTCAACTTCACAAAATGCATCTATGACCATAACAGTTACTGAACATATTATAGTGAAGGAGTAGTGGTGGATGCATCTGATTGAACTCATGATTCTTGTTATATCTTATTATAACTCAAACAAAACTGTAAATTTAAAGTGAGGTGAAAATACAGACAGCATACAATTAGACAAGTATAACAAATATATTTTTTGCTTATATTTCCTATAATATATAACATTCCGTGATTAAACATCCACAACCAACTAGATCAGTGGTTCCCAACCTTTTCTGGCTACTGACCACATTTTAACGTCACAAATTTCAGGCGAACCCAGACATTCAAAACAGAGACATTTTTCTCTTTGAGATGTCTTAGCAGGGCCAGGAGGGTGAAAAAATCTTCCCATTCTCTGTTGGGTTCAATTTCGACTGTGTCCATGCAGGTTGAAGTGTGGTCACATGATCGAGTCAATCATGATATGCCCTCTCAGATGTTATATCCTGCATCTTATTTTAACTTGATTTTTATTAGGAAAAATGTGTGATGTTTTAATTATAATGAAATATATATTGAATCATTTAAAAATATTTTTTTATCAGTAACTTATTTACAATTTTTTTTTATCAATTGCTAGAAATTTCAGGTGACCCCATATGAATTCCAGGTGACCCAATGTGGGGTCCCGACCCCAAGGTTGAAAAACACTGAACTAGATATTACCTCATCTTTCTTTTTTCATTTTTGTCATGTTTACTTATGGTTATTTTATTACATACAAAATGCCATAATCTGAATATACATCACTGAATATAATAGGAAATGACAGTGAAAACAACAACTCCCATGATCCTACACTGCTTCACAATGTCATTTACTATTGACCATGTTGTTTTGCACGTATTGATAGAGATTACACTGCTGTGAGTCTCAGATTGGTATTGATTAAGAAAATAATGTGTAGACAGAATATTATCTAGTTAATCAATCTCTCAAATGATAATCACCAAAATGAAACAAGCACCTGCTCAAACTATTATTAGTCGGTAAAAAAAAACAAAAAACAAAACACCTTTCAATCGGTTGAGACACAGAAGCATAAGCACTAGCATTACAGAGTCTATTTTATGCTCTTCTGCTCATAACATTTTCTCATAACTAATAATTGTTGTTTACTGCACTATGTTATTATGCATTTGAAATGACTGAGTAATGTTTGCATGTGTGTCAGAGAGGAGATTGGACAGTGTCTGTTGTTAAGTTTTAAATGCCAACGACTCAGTGACACGTGCTGCACAAACAGCAGAGCAGACTGGAAACAACACCAACACCAGTTGTGCTGTAAACTCACGCTGTCTGACACACCATTTTATATCCAGGATTACACCGTCTAGAGTTAATGATGCAAAGAATACAGTGTTTTCATCGTACAGCGCAGGACAAATAATTGCTTTTCACATTAACCAAGAGCATGAAATTATGGTTAGGAAAAATATAAGTTCAGAATATTGCAAAGTTATAAGATTAAGAGCTTTCGACAGCATCATGTATTATCCAGAGAGAGGGAGTTAAGTGAACAGAAAAATAAGTGCTGTTTCAAGCCCAGTCTGAGCCAAACCCAAATTAACTACTAACAGTTTGACCTACTTCATACCCAGTGGGGCTGATTTTTTTTTTTTTTCATATTTGCTGATGAGGCCAAAGAAGAAAGTTGCATTAAGTGTAGAGAAGAAGGCTAGTCTTTGAAAAGCAAATCAGTGCAAAAATAAATAAACAGAGTCAGACACAACTTGTCTGATGCCGGCATATGTAGATTATTGTATTATCATTACAATCATTAAGCTGTGATGTTGTAATGATGTTAATAATGATGTTAAGATGCACTAATTACAGCTAGAAGTTCATTTTTTGGTCATTGTTCCTTATGTGTGCTATGTTTACCCGTTGTGTCACTGCAAACATTACCTGAAATAAAAGACCTGTCACTTAACCAGCGTGAGAATAATCTATTTTTCATGGGATGGAAGTCGACTGGGATTTAATTTTTATTACTGCCAGGCATCCAGTTTAAGCATCAGATCTATGAAAAACTAATATAAACACAAATGTGCACACATACAAGCACACAGCAGAAAGTAAACAATATTTAGGGAAAACAAACACCACCACAAGCCCAGAGAGGAAATGGAGGCTCAGAACTAAATTCTTGGATGCGGCGGCGCTTTCCCCTGACGGCCGCCCAATCTGCTGGAACCTATCCCAGTGGAGGATTTCTCATGAGCCATGTGATCTTCCAGATGCACACACACACAGAGACATGTTCTATTATTGGATATGTATTCTGGGGTGCCATTAGGACAAACTCAGGTAAGCTTGTTCAGGTCATCAGTACGGGCAGGCATCCATCAGTTGGTCGTTATGCATACCTCGCTGAAAAGTTCTCGAAGGCTGAGTACTTTTCAGAATTCAGATGAACCCTTTAAACCCTGAGACACTACAGTATTTCAATGAAATGGGCTGCTGTGAATTTGTGTCTGTAGAAGTGTCATAAAAGCTGCTGTGAGTATGTGCTTGTGTTTCTTTTCTTCAGTGGTTGTGTTTTGCCGTGTGTTTTAGGGTCAAAACAGGGTGGAATAAAAAAAAAAAAAAAACACAGACAGAGAGTAATGGAAGTTTGGCAGGTTTTTACTAAATAAGGCCCTCAGAATGTACATCAATAGGAGATTTAGGATGTTGAATATGAACTGTGAACTGGAACATACTGAACAACAAGTATTTTAATCTTTTTTTTTTTTTTTGGGGGGGGGGGGGGGGGGGGGGGGGGCTCTGTTTTTTTCTAAATCAGTCCAGCTACTTTCACGATCAAAACTCTGTTAAAAAAAAAAAAAAAAAAAAAAAAAACAGTTAAAAAAATAATGGAAAATCATCACAACACTGCAAACAACAGTAAAAAAGGTCACTCAGTCTGCTGGAACCTATCCCAGTGGAGTGGCAAATAAAAGCCCATATGTGACTTCCTATCTATTGCCAACAAACTTGGTAGACCTTACCCCAAGGAACATCTACTATAAATTTCAATTGATTCTGGTTTTGGAGAAGAAGTTTCTAGCAGTCTGGACATATATGAGCTTGGATTTAATCTTTCAAGGTCACTCAAGGTCAAAGGTCATGCCACCATTTAACAGCCCATATGTAACTTCCTATATATTGCCAATAGTAATTATATCAATATCTTCAACTACTTTCAAGTTATAGCACTTTGAAATGCGTCCTATTATAAACCAATGGGGATTTTTTTAAATGTCAAAAATTCATACAAAATTCAAAAATCAATATTTCCCAATTCTTTGAACAAACTTGGTAGACCTTACCCCTAAGATGGTTCACAACAAATATCAAGTTGTTCTGACTGACGGTTTCAGAGAAGATTCTTGAAAAATTGCTTATGGACAGATGATGGACGTTGGACTAAAAAAAAGCCCAAACCGCCTTTTTTTTGTTTTAACCCTTTCATGCACTATCCACTCCAGTGGACAGTTCTTCTCCAGCTGTTCTCTTGTATATTAACGGGTTTTGTTGTTTTAGTTCCATATCAGCCAACACAGTGGACGCTTATGCACCATCCCATACACTGTAATTCAGATCATTACTGTAACTTTACTGTTCTTGATAAACCTGATCTGCAGTAACATGTTTGAGTGCAAATCAATTGTTATTTGTTAGACAAGGAGGTTTTTTTTTTTTTTTGCATATTATCTCCATGAAGTGAGTAATTACTAGCATTAGAATATGTTAAAATGTGAGAAGACATCAGATAAGCAGCATTAAAAATGTTTTTATTTCATTGTTTTCATATCATTTTCTGATATTGGATTTTAAACACATGTTTCTTTACTTCAAAAATTAAATGCATGGATATTTTTGTAACTCCATAGAAAAAAAACTCGATCGCATTGTTTTTTTCATGGCTAAACACTGAAGAAAAAAATCTTGACTAAGGTTCTCATAATTTGTGCATGAAAGGGTTAATAGTCAGTCTTAGTCACTGCTCTGCGTTATACCCCCATTCCACAGGTGACGGGGGTGCACTGAACACACTCAGATGCCTTTGGAAAGAACAAGGTCTATTCTATCAGCATGTTTAATGATTCTTCCTATTGAGCAAACAGTTGAATTTTTATGAATATTTAAACTAAGTGATACATACAAAACAAGCACCACAGACACATTAGGGCTTAAAGGGTTAAAGGATGTGTTTTACTTGTTGCCCCTGTGTCAATAATGTGATGAAACTAAAACAGTAAAAGCAGTTCTGTAGAGACTGTTTTGTAAAGCTAGACAGAGTTGCACTGTTTGATCTTCTGCTGCTCTTTTTGCGATACAGTATTTCACCAGAAAAACTCATTTTCCCTTTAGGACACAAGCCGCCACATCCTGCATTAACCTTGTTAACCTCGGTGCAGCCAGGAATAGCAGTGCCATACTGTACCTTGTGCATAACAGATAGTTCACTTTCAGCACCTGTCATACATCGCGGAGAATTGAATTTAAAAGTTGCCGCAGTGACCGACTCAAAGCATTTGTCATTTAGCACCTGCTTTGCTATACTGCAGGAGAACAAGGGAGTATTCTCAACATTTTCACATACTAGCAGTGTTGGAGCGGTAATATACAAGATACAGTAAAATATCATCAGACATTGCATATGATAACATTATGTACATATGTCAGTGGCAGCAGTTTATTTTAAACCATGACAATAAACCTTTAAATCTGATGTTTTATACACAAATGTTCAATTTTACAAACCCAAAACAGGGTATCTTCACTTCCTCACTATAAAAATGTATGGTACCATCACAGCTCACACACATATACATATACACACTGAATAGACTCTATATTACAGTTCAGTCACATGGAATCTGAATATGACAATGCAACACAGTGTTATTTATTCCTGTAAGAGTAATTGTTTGCAGCAGCTCACCACACAGTTGTTGCAAAATGACTGCTGTCATTATGCCAGCATCTTGTTAAATAACATCACTCCATTTTCCAACCCTTGTTTGCCAATGCCAGGTTTCTTCATGTTTTTTCACAACAACTGTTGCTGTCTGAAAGGAAAGCTGTTCTGCTGGCAGTCTATCTGTGATTTAAAAAAAAAAAAAACAACACAAAAAAAAAAAAAAAAAATTAGAAAAAAAAAAAAATCATGCCCTAGAACTAAAACTGTGAAGTGAATTGTAAGAGAAAATGTATCACTGGTTTAAAGTCTTGTATTATCACAAGCTTTTTTGACCACATTTTGACTTGTTCAACATTCAGATCAGGTTTAAGATGTTGGTGTAAGGTACCTTATCCTTTAAATATGTAATATTTATTGGTGCACTATATTATAATTAATATAATACAATTTGTAAACATTTTTTTATCTGGGTGCACATGACTTCTGGTTTTTCCTGTTGTTCAAGTGTCACAATTATTACACAAATGGTTTCTTGCAATTTTTTACCCCTGGGCCAACTTCTGTCCGAAAGGGGTATTGTAGTTGTTTTGTCATCCGTCTGTCTGTCCATTCAATGACATAATTGCATTGTCTGAAGAATGTATTGAGATATCTGCACCAAATTTATACTGTGGGCGCATCTTGGCATGGAGCAGAAGCCTATTGAAAATCGATGACCTTAACCTACTTTTTCAAGGTTAAATGGTCTTATGCCTTGTACAGTTATAATATCTGACTACTTTCAAATATAAATATGTATGTAATAAGTAGGGATGGGAATTGTTAATAATTTAAGGATTCCGATCCAATTCCTTATCGATTCTCTATCGATTCTCATCTCTGCATAGAAAATATAACATATACAGTATGTACAAATAATAATAACAGATGACGCCGGGCCCGGCTGGGGGGGGGGCAGTGAAAGCGAAACTAAAGACACTTTACTAATTCCTCTATTGCTGCATTTCTACTACTTGGAACTGGTTCGACTCAGCTCAGCTTGTCTCCCATTTTTGTGCACCTCCTTTCCTTTCCCTTCTTACTTTCGGAAACTTGTATTTGAGGAGTTACGACGTTTGTTGCCCACACCGGAACTGGAACCGGAACCGGCCCGGCGTTCACTTTGCCGCTACATTCACAAGCGCCGCTAAGTAGAGTATCAAATACGTGACATTCCTGTAAATGATTCACATACTGTGGACAAATGTTTGAGGATATTGGAGAGATTCCACCTTTTTGAAGACATGGAAGCTTTGACAGTGTTCCAAGTAAATGGACCTGGTGTCGTCTTTTTAGACCGTTTCTGCCTCAACGCCATGTTGGCTACATTCTGACCAAAACAATGCAGCGTATGTGTGACATCATCGCACATGGACAACGAAGGCGGAATTGATAAGCAGGCAGGCAAACGATTCCAAGGAATTGAGCTACTGGGAACCGGTTCTTTTTTGAGAGCTGGTTCTCGATTTCCATCCTCAGTAATAAGTTTTACACAGACAATCTAATCTAACTTATAGGGCAGTAACTTTTAACAGAATCTTACACTATATTTGGCCGAGGGGTACTAAAAGTGCACAGCATGTTATGTTCATAATAATAGTAATTATTTTCCTTCATGTAGACAAAAAAAACACTAGCAAAACAAGTGGTTCCAGGCACAACAAACCCCGCCCCTCGTGCGTATTGTAGCTTATTTTAGCATGGATCTAGCTGATGTCATCATGCCTATGCATGTGCTAATGTCAACATATCAACTGCCTCCATATATGTGCCAAATTTGAAGTAAACTGAAACAAATTTTTGTTTTTATAGACATTTGAAATATTGCCCATTATAAGTAAATGGAAGAAAAAAAAGATTTTCTGATATACAATGCTAATAAACAGCGTTTCTTGTCTATACAGTTTGTGAATAAATAAACAGGAGTATATCGTACTACTGGCATAAAATGACAGAAGGTAACAATATTTTGTCAACTACATGTTAGTTGCCTTAGTATCACCTCTGTCACTCTAGTTGTAATTTAAAGGGGCACTGTGTAAAATTTTGTGACACCTAGTGGTGAAGTTGCAGATTGCAGCCGTAAGGGCCACAGATTCCTATAATACATGAGTTTAGGGGATATTAACTCAGACATAGTAGGTGACAGTTATGCACGTCAGTGATGGATGCCACCAAAGAAATAAGAAATAAGAAATCCACTTAGCCACAAATACAGTGGATTCTAACATAACAAAAAGGCAATGATTGTCATTTTCATGTGGTTATACACTCATGAAATCATAATTGTGATTATGATATTCCTTTGTGTTATTAGGTCACCCTAAAGCCTGCTTAATCTTACACACTGGCCCTTAAAGTACGACAGCTAACACAAAAAGCCACTGTTAAATCTGAGAAAATTGAAATGTCTCTTGGTTTAGAAGATGTTCTGACACTTAACCTCCCTTAGCTCTGGGCTAAATGAGACCGTTGACTCCAGACAGCACGTGTTAACCCAGAGATTACATTAACATTTATATGTACTTAAGGGTGAGGGTTCTCGGTGCAGGAGATCAGGGTTCATGTTGTCAGGACTTCATTAGAACATGACTTGTTGAGATCTGTTTGAACAACAAATGTGTGTGCATTGTTTTTATGGGTCTTTTGGACAACAAATATTTCATCTTGACATCATGTCCAGAGGTCTCTGGGCCATTTGGACATTCTGGAAAATTCCAGCGCATTCTGTAAAACCTGCCAGTTATGTAAACCAGGACAAACACAGACAGTGGCTGTAGCCGTGACAACTGGGCCCAGGTGAACCAGTTTTCAGCCCAGTGTTATCATCATGGAAGAACCCGTTTGGTCATAACCATAAACTATGCTGAAAGCATAATTTAGTTACTGCTTCACAGGCAGCTTTTTACTTCCTTCCTGTTTTTACTCTTATATTTAAATATTTTAGTAAAATTAAAGCAGTACAACTGACTGACAGAGCTCGTGGAGCAAAAGTCAAGGCTTTATTTTCCATTCACACATTCCTGGTGGAATCTACGCCAGTAAGTAAATTAAATGGTAATTTGTTATGCTTTAAAAATGCTATATTTCCAGTTGTATTTAAACAATTTTTCAGCTGCTAAACTGTGCATTCCTTACACCTCTGCATTTTTTGTTAATGGCACTTTTACCATTTTTACTTTGCTTTACACAAAAGACAAAAAAAATGTTGAATGCTTAAAAGTAACATTTTTTTCTTAATATATTGTAATAAATGGGCAAAACAGAAATGGTAATGGATCAAATATATCTTTAGAAAAGTAAATATATAATGTTGTGCTGTGCAAATTGTCCTTAGCCTTTTGCAACATATTTTACTGAATTAATTTGAAAATGTAGTAAAAAAGAAACAACTTACTACTCAAAACCCCTGATATATTAGGAGTTTTCCACAACAAAAACTGAAACACGAACCAATACAGTCCATGCTTTTTTATAGTTGATTTAATGGGGTTTGGTTTTGTGACTTTCTGTAACTTCTGGTGATTGGTCTAAGTCTGAAACATCCAAAAAGTGCTTTCACAGTGTTCACAAACTGGACCATGATCCTGTTTGGCTCAAATGGAGACCTTCCTTTTTTAGGTTGGACCCTCAGACTGGCTGCATGGTTCACACTCTGATCAAGGGGAGGTTGTTCAGTGCTTGATGATGGTTCTAGTCTGAGTCACATGATGACCCCATGACCTCTGGCAGATAGCTCTGACCCCTTGACCCACATATGGTCACTTTTGGTGAATGCCAGACTTCAAAATGGCAGTTCAGAAACCAATGGCTGACATCTGTCCATTAATTACATATGATTTGTGGATCAGGGGGAGGTTTTATACCGACAAATGTCGCTCGGATCTAACTGGAAAATCTGGGAGTCTAGAACAAATGAGGTATATCTTACTGTTACTGAATAGTGTTTTTCTTTCCAGTAACATAGATGTCGTTTTATGATTCAAGTTTGAAATGAGAACAGCTTTTTTTGTTTTATTATTTATATTTTTGATGGATGAAACAGAATTTTGTGAACACTCTGACAAAGCTCTTCTGACAGTATGTTCTTTTTAAGAGAGTTCTGACCTTGTTGCGTTTTACAACTCCATAGAATTGTCTCATCTCCTCAATATTTGCCAAATGATCCACACTCCCACTTTGATATGAGTTGTATTCTGAGTAGAGCCTGATAAATCTGAATTTCAGGCCAAGCGCGGCACACTTGGGAATTGAGCTCTCACAAGGCACAGTTTTTCAAATTCAGATGAGTTTTCCCCGCTGAAATCTGGTGGTAGGGGAAGTGTAATGTTTTCAGCGAAGTATGGGTTCAGGAGGAGCCATGGCTGTCTGGGGAATTTCCCAGATGAAGGTAAAATGATTGGCCTCAAAAAAAAAAAAAAAAAAAAAAAAAAAAAAAGAAAGAAAGAAAAGGATCGCTGTACAGTTGGGCCTTGAGACTGGAAGTCATCACTAGGGTGTTCATTAAAAACAACCCTCTTTGGGGAATCAACAAGAACAAACAGCTAGATACACTTGCTTACTGAAACATGGCAAAAGCTTTTTCACACACAAGTTATATTATTGGATACAAACTCTTGGGATTTGCTCTCCAGTCTGAATGTGGGCTGTTGTGTGTTACAGCAGATTGGAGCCTTTGGAATATTTGGGTTTTTACAGCTGGGCCTTGTCATTAGTAGATGACTCAAGTGCAACGTCAAGAAATAGACTCTGTAATGCTTCTTAGGCTAATCAGGTCCGATATGCTTTACATTAGCTGTGAATAAACACAAAGTGAAGTGGCTCCCCAGCAAATAACATGAGTTTAGCTCCAAAGTGTTTGAGGGTTGAGTTATATAAAGTGTTGCCCCACAAACTGGACTCAATATGAGACATAAGGTATGGTTTTCATCTTGATTTACATTTGTTTTGTGGTTTAAGTATCACTGCACTCAGAGAAAGTATCTACAGTAAAAGGATCCTTGTTGTTTTGCAGTGCTGGAGAATACCACCGAGATGATCAATATGCTGTAACATCTCCGATTCATACTGAATGTGCTTTATGTTTTTGCTTAATTTGTGCATGCTGTGCTCTGACAAACCAAGGAATGAAAAAGGAAAATTAAACACGGGTTATGACCACGGTAACGGCTCAGCTGTCAAAGCGTCTTGATGGTTTTGAAGGTGAAGGGATGACTAAACACTGTCATTAAGTCCATGCTCACAGTCAGACTGGAACACTCAGAACAACAAACAGACAGATCCATGTACTGTGGACGTGGTATAATGCCGTTGCCTCTTCCTCAGCCAACCACCTGTTCCTTTGTTTACTTGCCAGACTCTTTATAGATAGAATAATCTTCGGAGACAAGAGGGCTTGTACCGTACAGACATGATACTCTAGCTAGCGCCTGCTAGAAATCACTCTGCAGCCAGATTATTGCACCAAAGAGTCAGGGAAAACAAACAAATGCTTATTTCCATAATTAATCAAGTGCACATGGAAGTGCTTCATGTTTTCTGTGTAGACAAAGATAAGCTCCTTGTTGTGGTTGCTGATTATGAATTTAAATGCACTCTATTGGCTTTTAAGTGAATATTTTAACATAAAATACTGGCTCTACTTTTTATTTTATCTTTCTAATTATTTATTTACTTTTCTGGTTAACAGGTTTCCAATGACAAATCTTCATGAAATACCTTCTTCCTCGTCTCTTAACATTATTTTGAAACCTGAAATGTGACTCAGTGACATCGGTACAGCACTTTCTTTCCTCCAGCCCTCCTTTCTCCTGCAGAGCTTCAGAGTTTCATTCAGTTTCTCATCTGCTTTGCCTTTGTGGCTTTTGGCACTGAACAGTTGGGCTGTGATTATCTGGCAAGCATGCATCAGCACATCTCCATCTTTAGCTTTGTGACAGCTTGGTCTTGTGAATGGTACGCTGCCGAGCTCCCCGCGGGAAAACAGTACCTACGCAAATCTGAACGGGCCCCCACCCACGGAGCCGGCTTTGAATAGGCCCCCTATGTTTTCTGCAGATCAGCTCAAACATGAAAAATGTAAAAAAAAAAAAAAAAAAATCATAAAAAAAGAACTGCAGAGACATTTTCCTCTTTGATATATTGGTAATGAGGGTATAGAAGGCATACATCGGCTTGACTATGACTAAACAGTATGCAAAAAAAAAAAAAGTTAGCATCACCCACAACTGCAAGTGTCACATGTGAGTCACTTTCACACCATGCCATGTGTGAAATTCACTCCTAATGATTTAGAAAATAAAGTTGATTTAAAAGGTAATGCTGAAAATATGGTCAAAAATGTCTTTTCAAGCTGTGTTTTTTTTAATTTATTTTTTTATGTTGTAACAATCCTTACTGTACAATTTAATGAACATATTATATTACAACATAGTTATCTCACTCTAACAGTCATTTCAAGCTGTTTTAAAGGTGTTTGACATATTTTGCATTATATGTTTTAAGTCCTCTAATAATCACCAAAACCTTTCCAAATTTCAAATGATATTATGTTAAGGGCATGTCAGTATTATTCATTACAACCCTGCATCCCAGAAATTACATCCATAAATGATTCAATCACATAATTAGATACTGCTGATAAATGAAATTATCAGGTACCAAATATCCTGAATGTAAATGTAAATTGCAATTTGCTTGTTTTTTGTTGAAAAAAACACAAACTTGCAGGTTGTATTTTCAGCACTGTTGAATTTTTTTGAGTGTAAGTGTTGTTAGCACTAAGTTAACCCTTCAATAGCTGAGATTGAGCGTATCTGTCGCTGAACCTCTAAATGTATCAATGAGGAGTTTTTTCTGCTTCTTGTTTCATCTAAACATTCAGAGGTTCCATAATTTATGCAAAAAGATGTCTGTTTGCATTAGTTTAGGTGATAATATAATTATTTTTGGACACATGTACATAGTCAATTAATTAGATATTAAAAAACACAGTCAAAAAAATCCACAACAATATTAAAAGGAAGGGTTTTAAGTTTCTTAGTAAGGATTAGATGTAGACAGAAAACATCATCTGGAAGTTGAAAACACTGACTATCTTTATTGTTCACAGTAAAAACATGATTTTTAGTTTTAATGTCAGTAAAATGATTCATTCTCAGATAAAGAAAATGTAAAATCTGGACTTTAAAAGAAGCAGATGAAATTTGGGTTCTTCTAAATCAATGATAACAGACTGATACAAAATGATAGAAAAACAGACTAAATCCAGGAAAGGCAGAGGTCTGAGTGTCAAGGTAGGGAAAGATAGCAGGGGTTGGTCTGATTCATGGGAAAATCTGTATCTTTATTAATATTTATTCAGTGTTAACAGAACAATAAAGCGCTTTAAGTTTAAGGTGCTGAAATCAGTGAGAGCCATATTAAACAGCAGGCACATGCAGATAGGCTAAAATATGAAATGAATGCTGCAATTTAACAGCTGGGATCTTTATAAAAATGGTAAATAACTTAAACGAGGGCATTCAGGGGTTGAATCTACAGTGGAAACATAATAAATAACACTGTGAGCTTAATATTGTGCTCTAAAACTATTTTTTGCATTTCAAACAAAAAGTAATTGCAAGTTAATATGGATGTCATTATACAAATGTAATTAGTTGACCATTACTTTACTTGTTAAACCTTCCCTCTGCAGCTCTGTCTCCCTCTCAGTCCAAATCAAAAGACTGAATATAAATATAGATTAACATTTTTCATGCCATTATGCAAAAGTGAAGCCACTCTTCTAAGAACAGAGTCAAGTCTATGTCTGGTCAAATCTGACAGAATCTGATCAGGGATTAATACAACGATCGATGAAAGATTTAACCTCCATTTCTTGTCTGAAAATGCGCCATGAATAGCCAATATCAGGATGTCATGGGATAGATTTTCTACAGCCTGAAAATATAGACAAGGTGTAAATGCAGTAGTTTCATGATGTCACCTCAGACCACTTGAATCACAATATGAAGGCACAGTTATTATGGAATTTTTAGCCAGTGATGCTAAAAATCTATCAGGCACTGCAGCTGTAAACCCTGCTTGATGAAAGAAAGCCTTTGCAGCCTGGCTGACAATTCAAAGTGTGAATATTATTTTGAAGTTAAAAGAAGATGAAGTGATATTATTTTAGTCCAACAAGCAAATATCTGTGTGGCTGATGTCTGGTAGGGTATAATCCAACTATCAGTGCTGAAGACTGATTGGAACTGTCCATCTATGAGCCACACTATTACACTGGATCAGGGCAGGCTACCTTAAGTCTAAATGATGTACCTACACTAAAAAGAGCTAAATATATTTCTATATACAGGGTGGGGAAGCAAAATTTACAATGAACATTTAGTTGTTTTTTCTCAGCAGGCACTACATCAATTGTTTTGAAACCAAACATATATTGATGTCATAATCATACCTAACACTATTATCCATACCTTTTCAAAAACTTTTGCCCATATGAGTAATCAGGAAAGCAAACGTCAAAGAGTGTGTGATTTGCTGAATGCACTCGTCACACCAAAGGAGATTTCAAAAATAGTTGGAGTGTCCATAAAGACTGTTTATAATGGAAAGAAGAGAATGACTATGAGCAAAACTATTACGAGAAAGTCTGGAAGATACTATTAAAGAAGAATGGGAGAAGTTGTCACCCAAATATTTGAGGAACACTTGCACAAGTTTCAGGAAGCGTGTGAAGGCAGTTATTGGGAAAGAAGGAGGACACATAGAATAAAAACATTTTCTATTATGTACATTTTCTTATGGCAAATAAATTCTCATGACTTTCAATAAACTAATTGGTCATACACTGTCTTTCAATCCCTGCCTCAAAATATTGTAAATTTTGCTTCCCCACCCTGTATATACTCAGTATACATTATAATACAGTTGTGCTCATTAGTTTACATACCCTGACGGTCTTGGATGTTCTAACATGACAGTGACCCAAAACACAAGGCCAAGTCAGCCTGTCATTGGCTACAGCAGAAAAAAGTGAAGGTGAAGGAGTGGCCATCTCAGCCTCCTGACCTCAATATCACTGAGCCACTTTGGGGAGGTCTCAAACATGCAGTTCATGCAAAAAACCCAAAATGTTAAAGGAACTGAAGGTGTTTTGCCAAGAAAAATGGGCAGGTTTACCATCTGAGAAAATAGAGAGCCTCATCCACAACTACCACAAAAGACTTCAAGCTGTTATTGATGTTAAAAGGGCCAATACAGAGGATTAAGAACTAGGGTATGTCAGCTTTGGATCAGGGTCATTTGGATAGTTTTTGTTGTCTGTATGATTTAAAAAGAGCAAACACATTTGTTTGATAATAAATGGCTTCACACAACCACCAGCCATGAGAGAAAAAGAAGGGTTTGTATTATCATGCATATTCTCTGAAAAATGGCCAAAAAGTCATAAATTCTGCTAGGGTATGTAAACTTATGAACACAAGTGTATATTGGGCGTAACTTACACAAGATTCAAGATTCAAAGAAGTAGGTTTCCCTGTAAAATGAAAATCTTACTTTGCCGTCCACACTGAATGCCACAAGAGATTATGATAAGTATAAAAGTATAAAAAAATGACAATAGAATAATTTAACTAAGAAGTTATACGGCCAAACAAAGTGGCCTTTAAAACAATGGCGTGCAGCATAAAAATATAAACTACTATTACTAAGAGAAAAATATATGTTTACATAATGTGCAACATCTGGTAATTGTGCAAATTGTCAGAGGTAAATGGCATACAGCATGTGCAAAACTGCCTGCCTGAGATAAGTGAGATGCTAATGGGCAAAATTGTCAGGGATAAACAGTAAGAGACATCAGTATGATATATGATAAACAAAGCATATGCACTGTCTCTGCGTTCTGAACCTACCATCTTGACATATGGAACCACTTTTAAACCACTGAGCTATCTGTCAGTGAATCAGTAACTGCATGAACCCATATGGTACAATACAGTCCAGTACATTTATGGTCTGTATCTTCGTCTGTTCTGGCAGTGCCATCCATTGTTATTGTTGCATAGACTGGACAGTAGCTGCTGGACCTGCAAACGATCATCAGTAAAAGTGGAACACTATTTGGACTACATGTGGGAGAAATAAGTGCTGTTCGATTAACTGGGATTTTACTTCCATCACATTCCTCTTTCTCTGTTAGCTTTTCAGGGGGGATGTCAGTGTTGGAGTTTTTATGAACACCTCCAAAGTGCCTTTTCACATTTCCCCTCTTTAGACAAGCAATGATAGATTGACAGATCAGACGAATGCACTTTAAATATGACATGGTGAAAAAAAAAGTCCACCTCCCATTTCACAGAAAAGTGGTAAGTTTTTGGTATCTTACTTGGTCCAGCTCTCCTACTCATTTTTATACCAGTTCTTTTGTTGATAGAGTTGAAAATAGATCTGAGACTGGACTCCCTGTACATCAATCAGGTGGGAATTTCTAACTTTTTAAAATCAGACAAGATCTGCCTTGATCACAGTCGACATATTGGACACCCCTGCACTGGATGATGACTTCATGTTCACTGTTGAAGACTAAATTCAGAATACATGGACAGATGATGTCTCAAAGCTCTGTTATTTTACCAAAGGAGTTACTGACTATATGAACATTTATGGAGAACTTCACATGGAGGTGATGAGCACATACAGAGGGTCAGTCTTTACACGTTTGTACCGATACATCAATCCAAAGACATGCTGTAATGCTCAAGGTTAGGCTCTGGTGCCAGGTTTAACCCATGAAGACCCAGTGCTACTTTTGTGGCAGTTCCCAAAGGAATTTTTCTTTGTATTTAACCTTTCCTAAATGATTTATCACCATTTATTATAATAATATTCTATGTATTTTTGCACATTTTCAGTGAAAATTGGATATTTTCCTATATTTCATTTGCAGATCATGTATTTTACTCATCATTCTGATTTTACTTTTGAGGGTTATTATATTGAAAACAGTGAACACTTAAGAAAAAGTGACTTTTTCAGTAAAATATATCATTAACTGAACATAATAACAAGTGTGTCCATCCACTGTCATACCACACACTGATGAATCAATGCTGTAGAAGATGATGGTGTTTCCATGTTCACCATGGAGCCTCTGAACATCCAAATGGGTCATATCTGATGACCATGAAGAGATGACAAACTGTATTTTACACCAATGTATTGGTAGAATTAGTGGATCAATGGGTATTAAACAGTTTAGATCAGTAAATGGTTTGAGTCGCCAGTGGCTGTTTGGGTCTTGATGGGTTAAATACATTAAAGAAGAGGACTGTTTGAGAAAGAAGAGGTTTTGGGATGAGGGTCCTTACAGTTGTTTACCTGCAGAGTGTAGTTGTGCAGTTCGGTCATAGAAATGGAATGATTTACTTATGAACCATGGTGATCAGTTGTGTTCAGGTTATGTAACAGGTTAACACATCATCACATTTATCAAAGCTGGATTCTTTTCAACATGGTATAAGCTGAATCCAAAAGAGGAGAATCATCCTGCAGATTTTCCTCTGACAGCTGTGATTATTTATTTTAAACCAATCCCACATTCATTGAGTTCCTCCATACTGGCAACAAATATGTACACTAAGCAGCATTTGCTGAAAAACTGTAATGCCTTGCTCTTTATAGGGAATAACTTCTTTATATAATAGAATTTTATGTAATTTTGAGAAAGTAAATTTACCGTACATTTTCAGAGTGTTGGGAAAGTATTAAATGTCAGACTAAGAGACTGGTATTTTTCATCTTTTCAAGGGATTTTTTGAATAATGTCAAGCTGATCCTTAAAGATGCTTGGCAGTAAGCGTTTTGTTTATTTGTGAGCCCTGTGCTGCTATTTTCTTCTCATCTTGATTCTCTCTGTGCTCAAATCAGGCTATGGCAATGTTGTCAGCTTGCATTGAATTTGCCGCCTGATGTGACAATTGGACCAAAAGACAGTGACACACAGCATGAATTACACATGAAAAATATGTCCTCGAGACATATGCAGCTCTCTCTCTCTCACTTTTTTTTTTTTTTTTTTTTTTTTTTAAATTTCTTTACTCATATTTATAACATTCCCTGTTTATACACATTCTATGTTCGCTCAATTTATCTCATGGACGATTTAAGGCAATTTTTGTTAATTAGCACTGCAGGAAATCATAGACATGCAATATTCTCATCATTTCTGTCATGTAATACTTGTGACTTAATTATGTAAAGGATTTTAAATGCGAGTGACGTTTTTACGGTACAACATGCACATACCATCTTGATGATAAAAACATGAGCATAAACAAACTGCACACTGGGCTGAATAAATGCAAATGCCTGACAAATACTCGCTGTAGATGCCACCATTTGCATGGATTCAGTGCAGAGACTCCTTGCTGATACAATTTCAAAAAGTCCCAGGAAAAATGTTCTGTACATCCTTGACTTATATTTGGTCCCAGGCAATCAATAGGAACAGAATTATGAGGCAGTGAAGCGAGTGATTTTAATCTGGGACTAAATATCCAGTAGTGGATTAGTTTCAGACAATTTCATACCTCCAGAGCTCTTCATGAAATATGGATAAGGTGAGAGAGAGAGGAGGGATTATGAAAAATAAAGGCATTTTCCCAAACCTCCCCTTTCGATGGAGGCAAGATGAAAAGTTTTGCAGATGGGCAGCTCTGGGATTTCAAGCCACTTTGCAAAGCAGATGCACCATCATCCACAACCTTGGTTTGGGCACCAGTTTAATTAGAAAGACCCCCTGGTAAGATACCTTTCAGCACTGACACTGGAGTTCCCAAACATGCCCAGATTTTTACTCACTGCAGGATGTCTCATGGTCATTGCCTCTGATGAGCACAGGGTATGTGAGGAAACAAAGAGATGAGATGCAAAGATGCAAAAATGAGATGCAAGGGGTCATTTGCATACATGGATCATTAACACAATCCATCCTGCTCTGTCGTCGTTTTCGTTTGAAACATTATCTACATTGTGATCATGTGCTGTAACAAACCGTACGGAAACACGGACAATATGGCAACTTTGTAAAAGGGATTCAAAAAAATGTCCTTCGCCCCCGGTGGCTGGCTCCAGTTCACATCATAAGCCCCGCCCCCTCAATGTTCATCAAAGCTAGCTACACATAGCCCTTTTTACCCTTGGCCACATTGGCCACAGGGTATTGTCATCAGTTGGTTGTCTGTCCTTCTATCTGTCTGTCTGTCTGTCTGTCTGTCTGTCTGTCTGTCTGTCCATGTATGTGCAAAAACTTTGGCATGCACCACTGGTTGTCAACAGTGGGGGGCAGCAGATAGTCAAAAACAATGATAAGGTCAGAGGAGCTCACTTTCACTTTCACTTTCTCACAGCTTTATCAACACATCCTCCACATACGGGTCTATTGCGTTACTTGTACAATTATGTATTGAGGTCCAGACTGAGGATGGATTGAGGTCCGGGGGGGTTAGGGTGGGGGTGGGTCCAGCACATTGTCCGTCTGTCCATCTGTATGTACAAAAACTTTGGTGTGCACTGAAGACTGACAGTTTTCAAGTTCGCACACATTATGTTATAGTGTTGTGCTACTGCTGAGACAGGCCTTGCAACATCCAATATAATTATGAAACAGGGGAAAAAACTCTAACATTTCTTTTGATAAATCACACTTGCCAAATGCAGGATACAATAACCATGCATTTGCAAAATAGTGTAATAGGAGGAATTGTTGTTGGGAAGCAAGTTGTAGCATTGACATGATTAAATGACTGAATCCCTGCAAAAGAAAATAAAAACCACAAGATATAAAGTCAAGATGTTCATGTGTGTTGTTGCAGCTCTGACCCTGTTTTTCAATGATGTAGCGACTTTGAGCCGTAACATGCAAATAATGAAAGGAAAGAGAATGCTGACTGAAAATGTCACCCAGTTGTAGGATTATTCCAGTAGTATGCATCCTGTGAGTCAAAGGGACAAACTAAAAAATACATGCACAAGTTTAATAATGTGATCCCAGTGGTGATTCTAGTCTAATTTTTGACAGGGTAATTGGTGTTTTGAAACTATTTTAAAGGGGTTATATGTAGTATTTCTACTTTCACATAATAAAAAAATGATCTAAAATTAGCATTAGAGTGTGAGCCAACGTATTAGATTATAGAGATATGAATGGAATTTATTTACACAGACGAACAAGGGGAATTAATGTGACCACTAAAGGGAGTAGTGAGTCACTCTGTCGGCCATAGGACCTTTGATCAAATATAAAATAATGAGATGGGATGAGATGAGAACCACTAAGAAACAACCTATAGAGTCAATCGAAGTGACAAAGTGATAAAAGCTAGAAACGCTGGACACAGCTCTAAATTGATTGGTTAATTGGTTGATTGACAGCTGTAATGACCAGTCTCCTTATCTCAACTGCAAGGGATTGTCCTCTACAGTGAAGAAGCGATATGGGTGCTTCTATGAAACTGGTCCCTAAAAACAGGACAGAGGGGCTAAAGATTCAAACCAGATGTAGACTAATGTTATGAAGCAAATCTGGAAGCAGTTTGGGTCTATGTTAAAAATTAATACTTACTGAGATAAAAGGGAAACAATTTTTCAGATAAACACATTTTTATATTATTTCACCTTACATTTAATACAAAAATCTGCATGTAAAACGGTGAAAAGGACACGAAAATTACTTGCTACTATTTCTTTGAATATCTTTATTCTCTCACAGGAACATTTTGGCAGTTGAAGTAAATATGCAAGGCAGAGTGTTTCACAAAAATGGCTGCTGTTTGCAATATCATTTGTGATTTATTTGAGTTTAAATGGGCAGGTTCTGCATGTAACGCCAGTGGACACAATGGGTTACATACAAAACTTGGAATGAGACTGCCAATTCATGAAAAACCCTCATCTCTGGATTAGAAAAACCACTAGAATCATCACATTTAGCACAGTGTCTTTATTTACAGGGTGAGGAAGCAAAATTTACAATATTTTGAGGCAAGGATTGAAAGACAGTGTATGACCAATTAGTTTATTGAAAGTCATGAGAATTTATTTGCCACAAGAAAATGTACATAATAGAAAATGTTTTTATTCTATGTGTCCTCCTTCTTTCTCAATAACTGCCTTCACGTGCTTCCTGAAACTTGTGCAAATGTTCCTCAAATATTCGGGTGACAACTTCTCCCATTCTTCTTTAATAGTATCTTCCAGACTTTCTCGTAATAGTTTTGCTCATAGTCATTCTCTTCTTTACATTATAAACAGTCTTTATGGACACTCCAACTATTTTTGAAATCTCCTTTGGTGTGACGAGTGCATTCAGCAAATCACACACTCTTTGACGTTTGCTTTCCTGATTACTCATATGGGCAAAAGTTTCTGAAAAGGTATGGATAATAGTGTTAGGTATGATTATGACATCAATATATGTTTGGTTTCAAAACAACTGACGTAGTGCCTGCTGAGAAAAAACAACTAAATGTTCATTGTAAATTTTGCTTCCCCACCCTGTATAGTCATATATAAGATCATTTACAACCATGTCTTCCAGAGAATATGCACTGACACCTAGGTAGCTTTTCATGTCCTTATTTTGGTCCTATTTTTGGCCCCAATATTTTATTAAAAATTTATTAATTTTGGGATGGCTCGGAGCAAGAGTATAATTTTCTTTGCATTTATCTGAGGTCACCATTAGGTACATCCTGGGGAGAAATATGTCTAAATTTCTCTTTTATTATTGGGTGTAAAAAGCTGGGAAAGTGCCAGATACCAAAATAAACCCAGTTTCACAGAAGCACCCAAATGTCAATTCCTGTAACTGTGACATTTCGGCTTCATGCATTGTCACATTTTAAGAAAATACGCTCACTATGATTGAATTTGATATGCGAGTTGTGCACATACTCCCTGTACATACACATCTTTTGCATGAGTAAACATCTCTGCGAGGTAAACCCTACTGCATGGGTAGAGTTTAGTCTCAAATTTGACATGCACAGACTTCACTACTGTGGCTGAAAATCTCAACCTGACCTGCATGCCCCTAAAACTATTGGAAGATCCGGTCAACCATTTATTTATTTTTTTCACAAATCATGGACAGTATGGTCTGCATTATGAATCAATACTACAACTTTAAATTGATAAACAAGTGTTTTTACATCCCTACAGCAGTTGAAACTTGTTTAAAGGGTCATGTTTATTACTTGTTACAGTTTTTTTTTTTGTGTTTTTTATTCCTTTGGTCTGTTCCTCCTGGCTATTTTCTTATTTTCTGCTGTAAGAATAAAGTTTATTCTAACATTATCTGTGGGCGGCCCTCCATCTATGTAGTCTTACACTGCTGGGTGCTGCTGCATTTTTGTGAATTATTCCTCCGTCTGTTCATCTTTTTATCACCATGAAATTCAAAGCTTAGCTGCTACTGTTGAAATACAGGTCAAAAATGTGAAGCTGTTTTTAAGTTGATCTTTTATCTAATCTGCATCGGGTTAACAGAGATGAATATGAAAGTGCATTTTAAATCATTATTTTATTGCAGAAACACTGTGGCAAAAACACCAGGTTCTGATGTTTTCTCTTCCTACAAATCCCATTTTCTCAATCCACACTTCAACAATTTGTCAGTGAATGAATCCTGTTTATATTCATTTTAAGCAGAGGAACAGAGTGCATGTTCATTACAAGCTTTTGAAGATTTTTTTTAGGTTTTGGTAAACAGTAAATCAATAACTTTTTTTTTTTAAATAATACATGTATTTTTTTTCTAACATAGACAGTTATGGCCAAATTATCAGAACACTTCTGATATTTTTTATTTTATGCGGTTTTTTTGCACTAAGTATTTTTGCTGCTAAACTGATTTTTATTGTTCCTGTGACAATGACAATAAAGATCTATTCTATTCTATTCTATTCTATTCTATTCTATTCTATTCTATTCTATTCTATTCTATTCTATTCTATATTTAAGAACTTTCAGCATTTTTTTTTTAAATTGGCCATTAAAATAGCCTTAGAATAATGAATGAAATATATACATTGTTCTGCTCTAAACAAAAGAATACAGCCATTATAGGGAAATTTAAGTACTTTTTCTCACAAAAAACAAGCTTGGCCTGTTTTAAAGTCATGTCACACAATCATGTTCTGTCACAGAAGAAGCCTGAATTCCTTGTGTGATCATTGTCGTTTGTGATTGTGGTTAAATTAAATTAAATTAAATTAAATTAAATTAAATTAAATTAAATTAAATTAAATTAAATTGTGGTGTAGAGTCTGAGGACACAATTGTGTGACTCTGCTGAATGTACAAGGTCTATTCTCCTCATTAAGTAAAAACTAAAGTTAAAAGTTAACAAGTGGTGCCAGGCACAACAAACCCTGCAACCTGCATGTATTGTAGTTTATTTTGGCATCGATCCAGCTGATGTCATCATGTCTATGCATGTGCTGATGTCAGCATATCAACTGCCTCTATATAGGTGCCAAGTTTGAAGTAAATTGACACAAAATTGATGTTTTTGTAGACATTCAAAATGTCACCCATTATAAGTAAAGGGGAGAAGAAAACATTTTTTTTTAATTCAGAAAAAATTGTAACTCTGACGTACTTCTCCTAAAATGTAATCAGATCTTTTTTGGGTTACTGGTAATCTATAAACCCAATTTGGTATGAATTCAACCAGTAGTTTTGCTGCTAGAGCTTTAACAAACAAACTGAACCAAAATACCCTTGCCTCCCCTTCAGAGGGTGGGCTAATAAAAACAGTAGGACTCACCTCATCTGACTAACCATATGCATGTTTCATAAACATTACAGAATTAAAACATGTTTTGGAGGCAAAAAAGGTCAATATTTTCAGATCTGTCAGGTGATCTAATATCAGTGTAACCAGACCAAAGCTTTGCATGATGTGAATTAACAATTTATTTTTTAACAATGACCTTGCGTCAATGGATGCATGTCAGATTAATTCGAGTCCTCCAGAACAAATGTGTTTTCTGTGCTCTGAGTGACTGAATGCTGACTTCAAGAACTTCACCTTTTTAACAAAAGAGGGTTTTTAAAGTGCTGTGGTAGCAGAGTGCTGTTGTAACCAAGCAGAATATTGAATTCATATGTTGACTCAGTAGGTGCTGTTGGACAGTTCCATGCTCTGTGAATGTTCTGCAAACAAACTATAATCAGCACAACTAGCCGTATGTATGAGCAAATTCTGTTCTCTTATACGTGTTTCCTCTAGTCCTCTAAGCATTGCACTTGACTGCCAACACTAATGCATGAACAGAGCTCTGCTTTCCCGGCTCTGCTCCCTGTGAGTGCAGAGAAGCATTGAAAATGAGAAGTGAATGACATTCAAAGGATTACCGTAGACTGAGATCTTAATGGTTGATTTGAAAACAGTCTGGTTGTGAAAATCTCCCAGATTCAACTAGCTTTGCTTCTTAAAGCGTGAGATTAGACAGTAATGTGATCCTTGATTGTGAACATGAAAATAAGTTACTCTGATAGTTATCACCAGGAGACTGAAAGCAACAAGATAACAAAAAATGATATCTCTAATCAGTGTGTTAAAATGATAAGTCATAGAAATGAAGTTTGATCAAATCTGAGAAGATAATATGAGGCATTGTGTTTTTAAATCTGTTTTTAATATTCGGGTCTCCACATAACAGTCCATCAAATAATTAAGCAGGCATTTGTTAAGCAAAGAAAGCCCCATAAAACAGAAGCTCCATCCTGATCTGCAGTGGTCACAGCATTCTGGTTCTATTTAAAGTAAGTCTTATAAAACACAAACATAATTTCCAGTTGTTTTACAGTTTATAGGTTCAGTGTGTTCTTCTGACTGTACTCCATTTGAAGTTGCAATTTGCAACCAACAGAATAACCTCCGACTTTCTTTTTTGATGGCTGCAAAAAAAACACTTAAGTTCCTCCTTAGAGTTTGAGGATGCTTGTTTAGTCTGTTCTTGGCTTTTAGCTAAGGTTATAATAACTCTGGTCCACACTCAAAGATAGTAAGAGACAGTAATGCACATTAACACTCATCAGCTATAACATGCAAAAACGACAACAGGAAGTCTGTTCTGAGCTGCTGTAGAAACTCAAGGATGTACCATGGCTGACATTTTGTTCATTTTATGGTCACAAAAATAATAATTTATACAAATTAAAACATAATTCATTTAATTGTTACGATTAGATCCTCCTTAATCCCTATAAATGTTGCACATCTGATCTCAAGATTGATTAAGATGTGCTTAAGTGAAATTTGTTGTTTTGTTATTTTTGTTCACATTAACTAAGTCCATGACTGAGCTGCCCATATTTCCCATATCCAAGGCTGTGTTTACATGCACACTAGTATCCCAGTCATGAGGATTATTCCAATTTTGGTCATATCCAGGATACAATGTTTACACGGAACACAGAGGAATCTGGATACTCATATCCCAGTTTAAATGATAAATGCTAGTATCTTGGTTACACATGACTACTGATGTTTGCACAGATGCCTGTGATGTTTACAACATAACGGGTTCATTTAATCTGACATCTCAGTAGCTGCTGCCTCAGTTTAACCCATAAAGACCCAGTGCTTCTTATGTGGTGGTTTCAAAATACTTTTAATCTCTATATTTAACTTTTCTTAAGTGATTTATCACCATTTATTATCATATTTTCCTCTTTATTTCGTGTTTTTACAGTAAAAATCAGGTATCAAAAATCAGGTATCAGGTAAAATGTTTTTATTATTATTATTATTATCATTATTATTATTATTATTATTATTATTATTATTATTATTATTATTATTATTATTATTATTATTATTATATTTTTTAATAAATTACTAGAAATTGCAGGTGACCCTATTTGAATTCCAGGCGACCCCACATGGGGTCACAACCCCAAGTTTAAAAAACACTGCTGTAGATAATCTCTGTGTTGCTGATGTTTTTGCTCCTGTGTTCTCCACTGCAGCTCTTCTGCTCTTACACACCTGCAACAGAGTCAGCTAAGAAAAGAAATATTTAGATAAAAAAACCCACAACAACCCAAAACAATCTTTGCTAAACTGGATGATCATGTGGGAATTTTCCATAATGAAACATTAGTCAATTCCAGAAATGTTTTATGAAAGTTTACTCACATCTTACACAGTTTGCTTAAGTGGCTATAGTAAACAAAATCCAAAAGTAAACACATAATTTACATAGATTTGTTTTGTGGGCCATAAGAAAGTTAATTTTATATGAAATAAAATGGATTAATGGATGCCAAGAATGGTGGACGATATGGGACTAGATAGTAAAACATTTAGTACATCTAACCACCAGCGAAGTGCAGATAAATCTCAACTATGGCTCAATTATAAAAGTATTGTAAGGTAAATAATGTGCAATAAATGAAATGACTGCTATTTATGTGGACATTGTATTGTCTTTAACTGCAGCCTTTAAGGGGCATTGTTTAATGTTTTTATTATGGTCTTAGCGTACCATTGTGATCTATAGGAATGACATTAACCTCTCCAATCTGCAAAGGCGTTATGCTTTTATTAAATGACAGCCATTTTAATGCCTCTGCAGTAATCTCACAGGTCTATTCCCATCGCTCTGTTATTTAAGCAATCAGAAATTATAGACGAACGGGCTAATGGTTGTTTGTACAAGCGATAAGTCACCTGAACTATTAAGCATTTTAAGCGAGCATTTTCCTAAATGACCAGTGAGCCATTTGTTAAACTAATTACAGCTATTTTGTTTGTGCAAACACACATTACAGATGAGCTCACTGGTTATCTAAGGAGAATTTTAGTGGATTCTATAGTGTTGTCCAGGGTTTGATTTTCTTTCAGTCTTCAACAGATTTACCACACAATACACAGCCCATTGATTGGTGCGGTGCAAAAAAAAAAACACAGAGGCTAGTACCATTTTGGAGAATGTGTTAATATTGTAGGTAGGAGATAATTATTCTGGGCATACAGGGGGCGACACCCTTTTCCTCACTCTGATGGAGCAAGACACCACAAGCCTCGTCAGTGCTGCATAATAAATGCCCTTGATAAAAACATACACAACCTTAGGACTGCCTGTGATGAGAACTCCCCTGACCTTAATTAGCTGTGTTCATGGCATTGCATGAACCCATTACGGAGACTTTAAAGCATATCCATTTCATTTCTCACCATTTGTCTACACCCCTGCTCAGGCTAATGAGACCCAGAAAGAACCAGAGGGGGGCTGTTTGGGGGCTGGAAGTCTGTCACCAACCGCAGAGGTAGAAAACCCAGGGATTACTTACTGGCTTTACTTTTGCCCCACAGTCAACTTCACTGGCATCAGAAATGTGAAACCTGCCACACGTCTTCAGGATGATACTTCATCTGCATAATGTGGTTCAGTAATTACTGTGTGGATTACATGCACAATACTCTGGTTTGCTATTAATGTTTGTGTAGGGTTTTGACTTTGTATGTGTAGTTATAAATGTGTATTACAAACAGAATAAAGTTGCTTAGACTTATGATGACCTAGTGTTCCCTTGACGCACACGCTGACTGAATTTTGATGAGAAACAGTCTATCTGTTTATCTATTAAACTCTTCTGTTAGAACATTGGCTTACAGTCTTCTTTGCATTGATAGAAAAGAATGAGTAAAAGCATTCACAGAGGGACAATAGTCATTTTTACAGCTGAACAATTAATCGCAATTGCAGTCGGCCTCTGTAATTATATAAAAGGCTTTGAAAAAGGCTCCAATTTAAAGCGCCTGTGTGTAAGTAGATATTTCAATTTCAATGATAGTGAGCAGAGACAGGTATTGGTTTTGTAAAACATACAAAATGATGTTTAATTTTTGTATTTATGCATTCACAGCTCATTACTGTGAGAGGATGTATCTGTCCATTGGTTCAAATATGATATGGCTAAACTGAATGTTGCAAAACCAAATTACCAGGTTCTAAGTCCTATTCCCAGTTGGATCCAAGCCTTTTTATATTGAATGTTCTTATATTCTCTTCATGTATGGTGGGTTTCCTCCTGGTCCTCTGGCTATTGACGCTTAAGACCTAAACAGCCATTGGTGACCAAAAGTATCAGCTGATCTAAAATGTGTAATAATTATTGAACCACTAATCATCTGAATGACTGAGACAAAATGCAGTTTCTTATCTTTTCTCTGGTATTAAAGTAGTAGTGGACATGGGAATAAGATCATTTTCTGAAACACTGACTTACCACTAAACAAATGGCAGTGGTTGTAGATGCTTGTTTTTATGTTCATTCATTCATTTTCTGAACCACTTAGTCCAGTGGTTCTTAACCTTGTTGGAGGTACTGAACCCAACCAGTTTCATATGCGCATTCACCGAACCCTTCTTTATTAAAAAATGAAATATGATTTTTTTCAAATTCAAGACACAGGTATATATTTTACTGGTGCACAAAATGAACCGTGCATTAACATCACTGTGTTTTAAAGAACAAAACCAATACAGTGCATGAACTCACAACAAATTACATACCTTTTCACAAAGACACGACCTTTTTTAATACTACCACACTGAAATGGTTTTAATTTTTAACCTTATGTATTCCAATAAAGAACTTTTTGTATTTATGCTATTTATCATTTTTAACATTTTAACTCACACCCATCACCTAATTTCCATCAGGCTACAATAATAATGAATATTTACTGCAAATCAGTGTGACTGACGGCTTTAGCGTAATACGATTTCTCTATCCGTGACGGCGCGTCGGTCGTCGCATGATTGTAACTGACCAGTGCGGTGACCGAAAAATGTAAACAAACGCTATACATGGCTACCTCCATGGTTAACAGGAAGTAGCAAAAGTCATAACAACGATGTGGAAAATATTCAAATAATTCATCGTCAGACGAGTGGAAGAGATTATAAACACTTCCGGATTGTGTTGTAGTGCTATAAGCAACAACAATACACCGCGTATATCGGATGTCAATCAGAGAAAGAGTCTCCGAAGCCGTTTGTTTACATACACGGACCTAGCCCGACACACACACCCGACTAATGAGTCGAGTGTGTGTCTTGACCTCTGCCGAACCCCTGAGACTGACTCACCGAACCCCTAGGGTTCGATCGAACCCAGGTTAAGAACCACTGACTTAGTCATTGTGAGTGTTGTGAGTCTACCAACTTCATCCCAGGGCTTTGTTTTTATATTCAATTCAGTTCACTTTTTCTTCAATTTTCTGTGATCTGATATAATCACTTTTGAATTTACTCTGAGCTTTTATGAACATCAACATAATCAGTCAAATAAATAAATATGAAACATTTTCTTTGAAAAATGCCAAATACAAAAGAATAATATTATAATAAATGGTTATAAATAACTTGGGAAAGAAAACCCGCAGGGAAAAAATCATTTGGAGGTCATCCCAAAGTAGTTACATGTGGTTAAAAGTTCTCCTGCCAGTGTCCTTGACCAAGTACAGGTTTAGATCCGGAGATGGACCATGGAACTCTCCTGCTCCTTATGTATAAACAAAGATGGACCAAATATATTTTGGGGGCTAAAGGTCAAATATTAGGGGCAGTAATATAAAACCCTGAAAGGTGCATCACTAATTATAGATTGCCAGTAATTGCATGGATAGATTATGATGAGGTGATGGTGGATGAATCTGGTGTATGTTGTAGTTATACAAACCACGTTTAATTATAACGAGAAGAGATTCTGGACCTAAAAAGACACATTCTCATAAAAAATACAACTTTCCCACAACTCGGCGACAATACAACAAACGTAACTTCCGTGATATATAGTTGTAAGCTTCATGGGAAAGGGGTCATGTCTTGCTAAACCCATGTTTATTAGTCTTTGGTTCATTTATTTGTGTATTTGGACCCTAATAGAATTTGAACCCTCCAGGTGCTGCAAAGCTATCTTTGTATTCATTTTGGCAAAAATCGAGTGGATTTCTTCAACGTGTTTTAATTCCTGCTTAATTTGTTACATCTACAAGTAGTTATGTCACAACATTTGTACATATAAGATCAAGACTTTCGATGAGCATTTCTCTGAGTACATCATAATTGTTTATCAGCAGCAGCAGTTGTAGTCCATACTGAAAATATGTCCAAACTTCGAGCCGATTACCTAAAATGTTCAGTCGTTGGTTGAACAGGACAGAGCAGCACAGCCAACAACCTGGAGGAGGTGGGGCCTGAAGTGGCTCATGTGCATTTAAAGGGTCAGCGCTCAAAATAACCTTTCTGGTGTCATTACTCAGAAATATTGTTGAAGTTGACCTTTGGAGTTTAATGAATGAAGTATTCAGACCTAAGTATAGCATTTACTGTTTATGTAGACCACAGGGAAATGTTTTAAAATGCATACTTCCATTTAAAAAAAAGCAAAATATCATTCCTTTAATACTAGCGAATCTTAGCATTCAGTACTTCTTATTCTTAACTCCTTTTAACATAAATCACATAAATAAAACGTATCAGACCTTTGACTCAGAATTCAATTAACTGCATTTTCATATGAATTATAAACTCATTAAGAACTCTCAACACAAATGCCTTTTAACTTCAGCTTCTCCAAATAAGGTCACAACAGTGTGTATGGTTCTCTAATGTAAACAAAACAAATATACTGAAATTGCACTCACAAATCACAGTATTACTAGAAATATTTGAAATTTGAATTTGTTTACAGTGTTTGAGGCACTGAGGTGTTTCGTGTCATATTCTGTATAGGGAACCATAAAGGCAGATTCTTTTTCCTACTATCTGACTGCACAGATTCACATTACTGCCTTGTTTCTGTTTACACACATACACCTTTTTGGTATCTGAGGGAAGCAAAAAGCAGAAGCCATACAGCCGTCCTGATATCAAAGCAGGCGATACTTCAGCTGGAGATTTCTCCCTCAGGGCAGAATGAGCAGAGTTGACCCTAGAGTGGCCATCCATTGCAGTCCTTTGAGGACACTCCAGCCATAATAACACTTCACCATCTCTTTCATCTATCAGAACCAAGCGGTAAGGCTGCTAACTTTGTTTTCCACTGAAGGGGTGCTAGTCGGAATTATAATCACAAAGGATTCACTACAAAATGTTTTTAATATTATTGGATGTTTATATCATGGTCAGGTAAAACTTGACACAGGAAGGAAAAAAAAAAAAAAACAGAAATAGGCCTATATACTTGTTGAATGATATTGTTACAAGGATATTAACAGCTGTTGATACCAGTCACAACAGTCAGGAAGTTTTTTTTCCCCCCATCTCCTCAAAAAAGGAAATGAGCATCACTGTTCAAAAGCTCACATCTTGCCAAAAAAAAAAAGAAGAGTTGCTTTGACTGTAATGGAATATGACTGACAGCACATGATTTTCTGATTACATGCCTGACAGCTTTCACTTATTGAAAATGATGAGGACAGATGTTTGCTGTGGCTCACATGCAATTAGGTTTTGACTTTATGAAAACGAGAAATTAATTGAAAATGAAATATGGAAGAAAAAAAAGATTGTTTTCCTCTCATAAGGCCTGAATGGAGAGAGACAGAGAGACAGAGAGAGAGAGAGAGAGAGAGAGAGAAAAACATGCATCACACACTGCACATTTTTAATGAATGAATGACTTTGGTGTGAAAAGTGTCTTTCTGAATAGTAGATGCAGTGTTTACTTTTAATAAACCAAACCCTGTAATTATAAACATAGTGTAACCAGATGTTGCGCTTTGACTTGGAAAAAGCAAAAAAACCTAAACAAAAAAAGAAAATATAACAGACCGTCATATCTGGTGATAAGAATTGACATATTACATAGAAATCCTCTAAAATAGGTTTCAATAAAACAAACACTGCATGTAATTATTTGCATTTGCTGTTGTAAACAGTGATTCCTGTCACCTTTTTTGACATGTGATGCTGCCTTTAGACACAATCTGTGTCCATCCATCATCCGTCGGTGACCTCAAAAACATTTTTCCAGCTAAATGGAAAGGATTTTTGTTTTATATTCAGTGAGTCTACAGCTTGTGTCATTAAACCACCTCTGTTCTGTCTGTTGTTGTTTCCACATTCAAGGAGGAGGAATACTTGAGTGACTTTACTGGCCGGAGGGCTTTGGAGATAAAAAGGCTCCTAAATATGCGACACCAGAGAACCACCACCGGTTTTTTTTTTTTTTTGGTGCCTCCAGCTGACACCATGGCTCATGACCCAGCACCAGCCAAGCTAAAACAATCAATCAGGATGAGGAAATAAGACGGTTGGTGGTGGCCAGGTAATTTTGTTTACCTGAGAACTTTGTGTGCATGCAGTGCTGCTGTGATGATTATGGGGGTTATGATTGTTGTTATCCACAGAGTCATTGTGCTCAACCCGCTGTCAGTTTCAGTTACCGCTGTCTGTGGCTCCAAATCCTCACACAAGCTGCACAGCCCCCCTGACAGTCTTATTACCGTTAAAAGAAAATCCATACGCATCACATTCTCTTTGTGTCTTTGCTCTCTAAACAGAGCATGACAGAGAGGGAGGGTAAATTCATGTTATGCCTCGTGGGTCATCAAGGTTCCCATGTGTGAACCGACTTTCCTCCCTTGAGGTTCTGAAAGACGCAAATGTCTCTCAGGTTGAGTATGGGCAATTCAAGTCTCAAGTTGAGTAGTTCACCTTTGATGTGCACCTCCAGCTCTGGCGAAATAGTGTGGGCTCGGAGTGGCAGGTGTGTGTAGGTGAGCTCACTGACCCTTCTGCAGATGTACGATCTACCAGCTGTAATTGGTCTCTGTTCCATTTACTATTTGCTCGTCTCTTGACAGCCAAAGACAAATTGTTGACGTGTGCTTTAAAGATATAAAGGACCTGGTATGCAGCAACATACCCTCAACACACAGTTATGAGTGAAGCCATAGGTGATTCCTGTTAAGTACCAGTCGAATCATTCCTCAGAGGGAACACACAAAACCACCTGCATGCTAATTTGTTTGTAAATGAACTATAAGAAAAGATGACCGAATGCCTCCAGTTTCTACAGCAAAATCACCACATGAGGTCATCTTTGCAGAGTTATATTTTACTTACAGGACACCGGTATGAAACAAACTTTACACTAATTAAAAGTGTATTTCTAGTCATTATTTGTAGAATAATGAAGTTCACATCCTCACACACCGGGAAAGATTGTTTTCCTTTTTTTGTTCTCTCTCCAAAACTGTCTACTGTGAGAAAATGTGTCTTTTTTTTCCAATGAAATTAATTTAATTGCATTTGTGCATTTTTGCCCTCAGGCAAGGTTCACCCACAACGGTTTAATCCTCACACAGAGTGGAGTGAAACATACATTTATAATGCATGCGCTTCGGATTGCACTTAATATGGAAAGTAATTAAAAAGAAATCATTTTAATTCAGTGCACTTATCGCAGCAGGGCTCGAAACATGGCGCAGACAGGAATGATGGAAGGGGAAGGTGTGTGTGTGTGTGTGTGAAGGGGGTGGAGGGGGGTGGAAGTGGGGTTTGGGGGGGAGGACAGATAAGGTGGGATTGGTGCTGTCAGAGTGTCACGTCTGAGGCTGGTGGAAATTCTCCCCAACACCCAGCGAGTGTGGACAGTTCTGTTACAGGTAAAAAGCTCCAAATTCATCTGGTTTCACCAATTGTGTTTATCCCTTTGAGACAGAAGATCAGCTATTTTTAAACAAAACATCTTACCTGCCTCTGCTTGTTACCTCAGTTTGAAATGGAGGCAAACATAAGAAAGGGCCTCGTTTCATTGGTGGCATTCAAAACAAGGCTCTTCACACAGATAAAAAGTGTTCACCCCGGGCAGCTCTTAACCACGCCATTATTTCTTCACCTATTTACAGACGGCTGCCCTCAACTTCCCTGAGAGGATTGCAATTATCAAACGGTGTGTGGTTCGCACTCTTTAGATGAATTAACACCAGGCTGTAACTCAAACACATGTCAGACACAAACAACAGCCAAAAAAAAAACCCAGTCATTTCTCCAGTGTACACCTAAAAAAAACAGCTAAATATCGAATCAAGTTCCTCTGTAGAAAGTTTATTTTAGCTCCAGTGGCCAAATTTGTGCCACAGCAGTGATCTATTAAAGCAATAATATCAAGATTTAATATATATTTTACCTCCCAATAGCCTCTAGCTGCAAAATCCATGTGATATGATCTGAAATGAAGCTGAAATTTGGTCTTATTCCAGTTGTACTGCTTGGTATTATCAGCGCACTAGTTCTACAGAGTCAAATTTGGACTCTATATTCTCATATTTATACAGTGCTGTGGTTACATTACTAATCTTGATGACTGATACCACTACCTGAGTCGTATTTTCTAGGAGGATGTCTGGGCGTACTTGCTGATGATTCAAGCAACAGCAAAAGGGAATTACAAGTTCAGATCCCCTGGCAGTGTACCTTGGCCCTGTTAAGGAAGAACATGCTCCACTCTACTGCCCATTTACTCCACAGATATGGGCTGCTCAGCTTTTACTGAATGTTTACTCCTCGGGGAATTGGCTCCATCCTGTTAAAGTTCAGGTCACTTCTTCCCCTGCTCAGTTGCCGCTGCAGCTGCTCTTCCACCACTTTAGTCACCTTCCTTTTCCCAGCAGCGCATCCAGACCTGGGAAACATCAGCATCACCCTTCAGATTTGGTCATGGAGGGGAAAAAATGATCAAAGTATCTAAATTTAAAATGTCTGTATGGGCAGGTTTTTATTTATTTATTTATTTATTTTGCTGTCAGGCGCACAGGGGGTGTTCGCAAACAGAAAAAAGATGCAACACAAACACTTTAGTTTAACCTCGAAGCTTTTACGCATCAGACAATCAACAAAGTCATGCAATAACTTTCAGTTCCTCTCTGTGTGTTGTAACTTTGATGTGACAATGATGAAGAAGTGAAATTTTGACTAACATTTTCCCTGTAATTTATCTAATCAGAATCAAAATGATTTATTCAATCAGTTACAACAGGTGCACAGAGCTTTTGTTTTTTTTTTTTTTTTTTTAATGGATTTACTGTAATTGTTAAAGATACAGCGAGTCATGAGAGAAAATGAGAAAACTATGAAGCTTCTAGAGAAAATACACAGAATGAATCTGAGGAAAAAAGTGAAATAATCCTCAAAATTGTGACTCAACATAGAGATATTATCTTTAGATTCAAATAACAAGAACTGTAAATTCAACCAGAGGCGACAGCTATCCGTGTAGCATCTGAAATCATGAGTCAACACGTTTCATGTGTTTACAGGACCTTGATGAGACTGAATCTGGTTCAGTCACATCTTTCTCTGTGGTTCAGCCTCTCCTCTGTCTTACTGCCACCTATTTCATCCTCCAGTCTCCATCTCTGCATGTCCACAGAGTCACACATTGGTTTGCATTTGTTTCTAAATCTCTCCTTGGGCTGCTTCCCTTCTTATCTTTGGACAAACATGCATAAAAAACCAAAAGCAATGTAGTCTGTGTTCTCAGAACATCCGACAAACGGCGGTTCCAAGAGTCAGAACACAATTGGGTAAAACAGCTTTTTGATACAATGCCCCTTCTTCACGGAATGATTCACAGAAGGACCTGAAACTGTCAGAAATTGTTATTTTGGGGGAATTTAAGTTTACTTTAAAGGATTGAGACAATAATAGACTTATTGTTTTTCTTAAATTTGCACTTAAATCATTGTTGAACTGGCCTTCTTCAACTCTTTCTTTATTTTACATATATATATATATATATATATATATACACACACACACACACACACACACACACACACACATATACATATACATATATATATATATATATACATATATACATATATATATATATATATATATATATATATATATATATATATATATATATATATATATATACACACACACACTGTGTTATTGTGTAACTATGTCTATGTTGGCTAAATAAAGGATATATAATCAGACCATCTATTGCATATCGTTACATTCAGAAGTGGAGCTCTTCTTCGTGGTCCCTCTTGATCATCTCACAGGTCCCCTCCATTGCCCTTTCAAATCAGAAAAAATGTATTTCTGATATTTAGGTCTCTGCAGAGGCAACCCCTGAAACATATTATAGACCTCTGAGAGCCACACTCCTCTGCTCGTAACCTCAGGTCTTCTGGTCACAGACTGGGGTATTTATTGCTTATGTTTTCCTGTTTTTATCGATTTATGTTGCTTTGATTTTTTTTTATATTGGCGTGTTAATATATAGACGTTATTCCCATGAAGCACTTCGTGGTTTTTATCTTAGATAAGTGCTATAAAAATACATTTTATTTTACTTCACTTCATAATTTTCAGTATAAATTCTTAAGACTAAAACTGGTCATAGAGATCTTAACCTTTGGTCAAACTCAAATCAATGATGTTGATCCGAGTGACTTTCTCCATTAAATTTAACAAAATTCTCTCAAGCTGTTCTTGAGTTATTTCATTTATTAGAATGGGTCCATTCTAATGACTATAAAATCATAATTGATATAATTATGGCTATTATAGTTATAACAGTTATAATTGACTAAAAAGTCAAAGTGACATTGACCTCTGACCTTTAAAAACCATTATTTTATCAGTTTACTCTTGACTTGAATTGAACCTTTGGGCCACATTTGAGATATTGTTTAGCAACTTTTTACATTTTACATGTTAAAGGTAATGACAGCTGACTAGCTCATAGCTAGATACATTTAAAAACAACAGATGTATGCCCTTGTAGGAATAATAGTTTCACTGTGTATTGTTCTACAGCAAAGGTTCAGAGAAACCTCTCTCTTTCTATAGATTACAGAGTTAACAGGTTAATTCTGTCTGAAAGAGTTCAGTGTGAAGCACGGTATGTGTCTGAAATGTTTCCGATTAACTACTCGGCCCATGACATCTTCATCTTTAGAAATATTAAATGAAATGGAAAGGTAGACAAAGGAAGCGGCTGCTGTACGATCCAGGCTGTGCTCTTGTACAGCGCTGACACTGATCATGTGTGCATACATAAATTCATGGTGAATCCGCAGCCCTCCCTCTCGGCCTCAACAGGGAGCACATGTCACATACAGGCTTTTCACACAGTAGGCTGGACAGGACAGTCAGTCACACGGTAAATCTGCTTAGTTACGTTATCATGCCATGAAGTGTTACTCATGGGAAAACAACACTTGTCAAAGTGAATATCATAAGAAAATGCAGTCCTGTGATTTTTTGACCTTTCTGGAATATGCCTCATTCAAGTTTAAGGGTTTTTACAATGACCTCAAAGTAGGATTCTCTTTATATGAACAGGAGATGAGAATTTATCCATCACAACACAGATATACTTTGCTGCAGGACTTTGCTGTAAATTGCAAATATATAGGTGACAAATCTGTTTAGAGTGCTTTTTAATCTGCATCCAGACTAAATATATGCACAGGCCCTAAGTACATTTGGCCAGCTACACTAAGGGCTAATGTTATTTGGCGTTTGATCATCCCCTCCTACACGGTAGGACTCAATTAGCCAACATGGTAAGATCATATGGCTGTTCCTCAGTGAAGTCAGCAGCTCTCAGGGTAAAGATAATTGCTTCTAAGCAGCAGATAAGCACAAAATTACTGTTTTCTTTGTTGCTTGGCAAAAGGTAGGTCAAGGAAGACAGATAAAGGGACTAAAATGAGTGATAAGTGATAAAAAGGAATTAAAAGAAGAAGGCAGTCATTTCTGGAACTCAACAAGAGCCAGCTTGTTGTCCACCCTCGACTGTGGGCTGTTGCTAATGCTGAAATGCATTTCCACTGGAGCTGAAATGACCTCTAAAGGACACAATGGCTCCCTATTACCAGCACTCAGGTGTTATAACGGTGGCGCCACATGAGCAAAACACACTGAGAGCTGTACGACTGCAATCAAGACTTGAAAGGTAGCCCATTCTGCTGTCCAGCTCACCATTTAAGTGTGATACATTCAGCAAGCCTTGTCTCTTTCACAGCATGAATAAAGCGATGGAAGCCATTTAAGGTGCTACCCTATGGGAATGATGGCAAATAATACAAACTGCAAAGTGAACATGCTGATTCACTGGACATGTGGGATTTATTCATATTTTAAAATGTCACTCAACATGTTTGCTGTACTCCCACTGAATATTTATGTTACGTCATGATTTGATCAATACTAGACACAGTACTTTTCCTCACCATGCAAAAAAATAAAATGTACCCAAAAAGTTTTGCTGGAATAGGTTACCGGGGTTCTTCAAAGGATGACAGATTTCAAATAATTTAGAATAAAGATCAGCTTCTCCCTTACTTTAAATAAAAAAAGTTTCACATGGGTGTCTTTATCCATACTTTTCTATTTGCAGGTAAATTGTGCAGCTTCTGACGCCAGCTTTATCTGAATGCCTGCAGGTTCCCTGCATTTAAATTTGCTGTTTGTATCTCTCTGTTGTGTTGGTCTATGTCAGGGATATGTTAATTGACTTTCAGCAGGTGGTTTTGTGCCATTTTTAGATCGGAAAAACAGACTTTCAGCTTACTGTCGCCATGTCTCTTTTTAGGTTTCTCAGGTTTTCTTCCAGCTCAGAAGTAAATCTGCTTGGAGATAGTTTCATGCAGCAACAACTTGAAGGTGCAGTAAATCATTAAAGCGAAAGCCTTTGCAATTTAATTTCAAATTTAGGTGCAGCCGTCCAGCAGACTAATCATCAAACAAAACCATGTCAGGCATAATTATAGTGTGTAAAACGGGTTAAACTGATCTTAACTCCACCACGAAGGAATGAGGTTGTTTCAGGTCATTCAATTAAACTCAAATGCCACAGCCAGAGGAGGGGAGTGATAAATGGAAGGGCAAATAAACCTGTTCTCCATCTCAGGTCGTTTTAGGAACCTTCTCATCACCACCCATAGTTATGTAATATTGTGTAGGGACATGACCTCGAAGCGCCATATTGACAAGTTCAAGTGACAAGAGTAAGTTTGTCAGGTGACGTCTTTATACTGGAAAAAAGTTTTTAATGGAAAGATAACTCTGAACTGGAGGTTGGATTAAGATACATTTGGAATTTAACCACTGTTTGTCTCCAATGTCAAACTGAAATTAAATGTTGTTACTTCTTAAACATAGAAGTTTGTTTTTGTGTCAGAGAGGACTGAAGGTTGGACCAGTGCCTTTCTGTGGTGTCTACCTGTTTTCTCCAGGTTTCCTCCAGGTCCTGTGGTTTTCCCCATCATTAAAAACAGATACAAATGGGTTAATTCTCCCATCAGTGCATCTGACCACGGTACTGATGAAGATCTGGAGATCCCTGAGTGGCATCAATAGAAACTCACTGCTCCTAATGTGCGCTATGTGCTAATGCTAATCATTAATGCTAATGCTAGGTACTATGTGTGTATTATGGGTGAAATAAAGAGGCTGAATTTCCATACAGGGATAATAAAGCAAGTTAACCCTTTTTTTTTTTTTTTTTTTTTTAAATAAGTAAACCTCAACACTTGACCTAAATGCATTTTGCCAACTTTGTCAACAACTGCAGACATGTTGTGCAGTTTCTCTTGCTGCCTGTGGGGGCGCTACTCAGGGCAATGCCACTATGTGTCTTATCACAGCGCATAAACAAACTATGGGGCTTACACTTATATTATAAATGTGATAACACTGGCTCTTGAGCGAACTGTATTCTATTACACTCACAGACATAAACCACCACTTGTGCAAAATAAAAATTTGAACAGATTCACCCACTGAGAGTTGAACAGCAAAAAACAAAAAACAAGACTAGACAGAATGACACCTGTGCGCTTCAGCAAAACACACAAGGTGTTCCTACCTGGAGTCAGATTTCTGGAAGAAGCAGAAGAAAAGCAAGTCAAGAAGAGTTCATGTGTGAGTAAATTTTAATCTGAAGCACATTCCCAAACTCAGATCTCCACATGCTCCGATTCATGGACTTTGAAGCGTGTTCTTGGTGAGTCCATGAGGAATTGTGGTTGTCCCACTGTCAAACTGTCATGTACATGAGAACAACCATGCAGATATTTTGAGCCACTTACTAGAGTCCCACATTTCTAAAGACTTGAATTACCCACAGTTCATAGCACTGTGACATAAGTGTATGTGCACATGTTTGATGCACAAACACTACATTAACAAAGGTTTAAAATGCAACACAAACACACACAAAACCATTAGAATTTAATGTATCTATTTGTCGTTGTCTTCCAATGACTTACCTTATATTTGTTTACTGATTCATGTTTGACACATTGCACTTTGAATGTTGACTGATGTCTGTGGTAAACTGCAAATGAATTGGCAGAATGGGATAAATAAAGTTTTCTGAATGTGAATTTGAATGAAAGTATATGCTACATTACACGCATAGTTAACAGAATTGCCCTGTGGGGATAAATAAAGTTTTCTGGATCTGAATCTAGTTTTTCATCAATGAGTAAATGATTTGACTGCCTCTTGGCTGTGAAAAATGTCGAAAGTCATACAATCGTATAAGTTGCATTTCAGCATCGTCCTGTGATGTGTCCAAATGCTGTTCCATTACTATTTCTACCATTTTGAGCTCTTATTGTCTCTCAGTTTCACCGTCTTACCTGCTGATGTCAGTTGTCTGTGGATTTAAGTCGACTTAGGTCTTAGAGTAGAGACTGAGATTGGCTCAGGGCATTTCTAATATCATTAAAATGGCTTTGACTGCTGTGCGAGACTGTAATTGTAATTATAATGAACATATTCATATAATCGAAATCGGAAAATAACTAGTAGGAAGCACTTCCATGGGTAAAAAAAAAAAAAATACAAATGTAAATGCGTATAAAGGATTCAGGAGCTCATCAAGGACAGGGGCAGAATGCATGAAAAGCAAGAGGGCAAAAAGGACTGTTACAACAAAAGCCATCATCAATGTTCAGAAAGTAAGCACAAAAATAAAACAGCCAGAAACAAGTCAGCCAGAAACCCTGATACAAAAATAAAAGTCCTTTATTACCTATAGGGACACCATCGCCAACACATTTTGACAACACAGTCTGCATCAAAGCCTACTCCAAAAGACATGTGCTCAGTTTTAACACTCCAGTGCATCATGGGATACTAATCATTTTGATCATGCCTTTAAGTTACTGCCTTTAAGCATGGCTGAAGAAGTCAGAGAGTAAAATAGAGACAAATAGATATAAATGGAAAAGTAAAAGACAATTAAAGTAATTAATGAAAAGTTTCAATGAAGAATTTAAAAATAGATTATGATGGAAAATATGTGCAAATGCTTCATAATTTTGTCAGTGAATGCAAAACATGTTAGAAACTAGAAAAACACTCGAAGAGCGCAGACCTCCGCCAAGGCAGATCAGTGCCCCCCCCCCCCCCCGATCACCACCAAAATTTAATCATTTGTTCCTTGTGCCAGTATCAACATTTCCTGAAATTTTCATCCAAATCCGTCCATAACTTTTTGAGTTATCTTGCACACGGACAGACAGACAAACCAACGCTGGCAAAAACATAGCCTCCTTGGCAGAGGTAATTATGACAAATAGGGCAAGGGATATATTTAAATTGATTTCGAGTGATTTTTAAACCACTTGTCCAAATAGAAGTCAAGGCTGGACGGTCACCCCACCTGATGTTTTGACACTTCACATAGCAAAAAATGCCCAATAACTAAAACGTTCGGAGAAGTTAGAGTGGGTCTGCATATGAGAAAGGATGAGAAAGGTGTAAGACATACATGTTATCTTTTTATGTATTTTGAGTTTTTTTGTTTTTTCAATGGAAAAAATTCAGGTGGACAGAAACAGCATGTGTCACGTCATTGACCCACATGCATATTGTTTTGTTATCTGTAAACATACATAAAATAAAATATGGAATATCACTTAACACCTTTTATAATGTTAGAATTATTACGTATTGCTCTGAACTGTGCAGCTGTGCATCTGGAGCCATTTCATGGATATTAGAAATTCTCTGAAATTCTCTTCTGCCCGCTGTCAATCAAGGTCCAAGGTGTTTTTGTGGATGTGATTGTGTTGAAAGTGTCCAATAATAAAAGAGCCATGGTCCCCCTTGGTGTCATCCCCCAAACTGTCAAAAGTCAAGTTGATTTGTACAAACAGAACTCAACTTCAAAAGTAGAGTAAAGCTGTGATAGAGTCTATGTCCTGCAGCTCTCACCTCGCAGAAACGCCGTCTCATGCGGTGAATGTTTTGCGTTCTTGCTGCTCTGTTCTATCCACACAGGTGCTATTCTTTGCGTCTCCCTGTTTTGTTTGTTGCTCGCAGCATCCTGTACAACTCACTGTTGTTGAATTTCCATGGGAGGACTTACACTGTGCAAGTGGCAGTTCATATCCCTGTGTGAGGAATAATATAATTTGCTCTTTTGTGCTCGCAAACAACATATTTGGTCGTTCAGGGTGGAGGAATTGTTGCTAAATAATGTGTGAATGTCGCTCATAAAGGCTCGTTGGAGGCAATTACTCATTCAAGACTCATGCAGAAAGACAAAATGGAGCACGACTAAACCTGATTGATTTAGGGGAATGCTGAAATGCAGACTCCTTACTGAGGCATATTTGCCTGTGATCATGAGCCGTTGCCAAACTGCAGGTGCAAAGCAGCCCGTCTTTATTCTGCTACAGCTGCACATGCAGTGAAACTACAGCGTATTCATGAAGGGACGTGTCCGCCGCTCAGCCACTTCGCCACATCCAATGCATTACCCTAGTGTGAAGATGAAAAGGCAGGGCGTGGGGTTGGCAATATTATAGAGACAGATTGTGTGTTGAGATCATTTGGACTGGCTTCGGGACCTGGCCTGTACAATGATCAGTGGTACTGACAGAAAAGAGAGGGTGAGAAAGCAAGCCGCAAAAGGTCAGGAAATAAAGTATAGCTCTCACTCTTATTGTACCACCGATCAGCTTAGCTCAGTTGCCCTTTCCAGTCTGTCAGCTGTAGATCCAGGCTTGTTTTGATACAGAAACCTTTCATGTTGTGAATTATATATATATATATTGAAAGAGAGAGACACACACACACTTTAGGTAAAGGCCTTAATGGTGGACGCAGGATGAATTAGCATCAAATTACACCGACTGTACAATGAGTTGAGTTAATGGAGCGCAGCAAAATGCGAATTACTTGTGATTAAACACCAACCTCTGTCTGAATGACTGTGAGGTATGGTGTAACGTTAAAGGTGGCATTTGTGATATAAAAACACACAGTATGATGGAGTACATCTGGTAAAATTATAGAGCAGCAGAGATAACGTTTGGTGGGTTTTGTTGTGTGCCATTTCTCCAGCGTTATTATCTTGAATTGAATTTACATGCAGGGTTTCCAGTAATTACCTCACTGAATGAGAGGGAGAGAGAGACAGACACACAGAGACGGAGAGAGAGAGGGGTTTTAATTGGATATTTGGCCCCTCTGGATGTGGACTGAACCATGGAGCAGCATCATTATAATCTCTCATTGGGTTCTAATTTGAACCCTGACTGCTCACTCCCTACTGCGCTCCGTACTCTTGAAACTGTATGTAGTCTGCTTAAATCTTTTATTTATTTATTTCTAATGATAATTCTGTGGTATGACTGATTTTTGAAGATAGTTCGGCTCATATTTAAATCATGACACTCGGTTTATCCATTGCTAATTCAGTTTGTACACTCATTTTAGAGGTTAAAATGGCTCTGCAGTATCTGCGCCATACTTTCGCCGAATTCTACCCCTGTATAGTATCATTTTGTCACAATTGTGTTCCCACAGATGGTAATATCAGATTTGAATGCTATTTGGTCCCAACAAACAGCATCCCCACACCCGTATCATCCTGGCTTGTGTGTTTAAAACAATTGAATTTCACCCAGCAGTCGTCCTACTTATCACCAAACCACCGAGCTGTGAGGATGTTTTTGGCTGCTGGTTGCAGACGATGCCGACTCACCCGGAGGCCCTCAGGCTGTAAGAACATAGCTCAGATGAACCCTGTCAACTCCATTACCTGCTGATGTGAAACGACCTAATGACCTTTGAATGAATAGACAGGTTTTAAATCCTGCATATCACTGTCCCGACCCTGTCAGAGAGTGTTTCCAGACTGGGTAAAAATAGACCAGCAGCAGCGATGCCATATCGAAAATAACAAGTCAAAGTCAATTATAAGTCTAGACATGATGTGGACAAATCTGACATTTAATGTTTTTACTGATTGTTTTCTATATGCATCAAGGTGAAGTATGTTCTGTTCCTTTCATTGCAAAATGAGTTTTTATCAAGTTGGAGTTGAGACAGAATACGCACAGCTTTCTCAAATCAATATGCTATAGGTCAGCACAGAATCTTGTATCAGTACAATCGATACTTGCACATCAAAGACTATGCCATTGTACACACTTAGCAAGTGCAAAAAGGGCAAACCCTCGAGGATCAACCCAATAAGTAGGTCAGAAAAACACTCAAATTAGGTCAAATGATAATGTGCTTCGGGGTAACAGTCCTTCTAGAAATTCAGTGTGTGTAACCAGTGCAGTTGTGTGTATGTTCATTTTTGCTTAACAATGTACTTGTTTTGATCAATGTTTGAATAACCATTTTACATTGCTATCGATCTGAGGAAAGTTGCAACTACACCTCTGTGAGGGAACTACCTCATGCTGTAAAAAAAAGAAAAATCAGATATTTTTCACCGTTCAGCATTTCTTTGCAGGAATCCATGTGTAAATGAATCTACTCAGCTGAATATGTGCTGTATTAGAAACCTGTGAGTGTCTTTGCCAGGCCAGCAAGTCAACATAAGTGATGCAACAGCAGTAATTTCATCGCCCATAAAGCAGCAAGTTGTACTGCTAAATGAAAGATGTTGTGAGCACCCAGAGGGTTCAGAGATGATTATGATATGTGTTTAGGCTTCTTGGACAGACAAACACCTGATCTTCAGTGACTGATATGAAGCAATCACAATGAAATCTTATCAGAGCGCTGTGTGTAGAAGATACTGAAGGCCTGGCCTGTTATCTGTACACAGCACAGGAGAGCAACGCATTTGTCCGCCTGCGCCGTATGCCTGTGCACCCTGGGCGCTGAGATAATTTCATCACCCTTTCGGGATTTGTTAGCGTCGAAGTTTTAGACCTGTGTAGGCGTACATGTTAACATTTGAACTTAGATTGTAGCTGAGGATTTTCATGCCCGAGAGGTGTGGTGAGATAAGGATGCTCTTGAACATGACAAGGCACAGTATCTCTCAAAAAGGCCAGCTGAATCGATCTCTTCATTTCAAAACACCAAATAAGATTTAATAAGATTAAAACAAACTCAGTGGGGCCACAGCTTCAAAGTCTGAAGTAACATACTGAAGAGCAACTGTGTAATAATAAAGTTAGAAAAAAAAAATCATCAAAGGTAGAATAATCTACATCATTAACTACAACATCTACTTTATGTGAAAATATTGTTTCAGCGTCTTTTGATGTCTTTTCATTACTCACACATATAATTACATGCAATTTCCTGCTGTTATAAAGGTTAATTACATTTTTGTTAAAAATAATTCTAAGTACCTTGGGATCTGTCATTTACTTTTCTCATTTTAAAAACTAGTCGTATTTTATGACAAAAATATATGCTAGGAGTTGTATTAAATGGGTAGTGGATATTTACTAGATCAACACTACAGTACAAACCATGTGGTTCTGAGCTAAATGCTAACCTCAGCATGCTAACATGCTCGCTATGATAAAATATTGATAGTTTGCACATGGTTAGTGATAGAAGCAGATGGATAAAAAGGAAATAAATGATGCACTTTGGAGTTGGTCACTGGAGACCAAGAAAAGCAAAAAAAATAATGCAATGTAGCAACTGTTAACCCACTCAAAACAGAAACACCACTTTAGATTATCTGCATGAAAAGAAAACTTGGATCCTAAAAGAGCTACTGAAGTGTTTTTGTGGCGACTTCCAAGTGAATTTTCCTCTACATCAAACTTTGCATTACCATATATTAAAATATTACCCTTTACAATTTGAATTTTTCAGTGAAAATCAGATACACTGTTGCCCATTAAGTTGGAATAAAATATGTTTAGCTCTTCTCATGAAATGACGGTGATAATGTGATTTATTGTTGATGGATAAAGTGTAACTGGGACTCAGTATGTAATTATTGCACCTGGTCAAAGGTGATTACTGATGTGTGTAAATAGGAATAAAAAGTGGAATGTTTCTGAAAACTGTTTTTTAGTTTACTGATTATGTAGATAATTCAAAAGTCATTTTATCAAGACAGAGAAAACTGAAGCAAAGGTGACTTTTAAACAAAATATATCATTAACTGCATATAAAAACAAGCATCTACAACCACTACCATTTGTCAAACTACATGAGTTTATTTTATTGGTGACGCAGTGTTACAGAAAATGATCTTGTTTCCACATTGGAGCCTCTCAATATCCAAATAAAGCACATCTGGAGCCACTGAAAAGCTGGGAAACTGCATTTTACCTGAATTATTTACATGTATTGATAGGATTAGTGGTTTAAAAGTTATTAAATATTTTAGTTCATGGGATGCTTTTTGTCGCTGGCGGCTGTTTAGGTCTTTCAGGTTAATATCTATAGCTGTTTGTTCAGTCTGGGCCAAATGGTTTAATATCTGAGATATTAATGTCTAAAGATGAAAGACATGATTTTTTTATGCACACAGTGGTATGCACTTCTTTGTTGTATGGGTTGCTAAGCAAAACAGGTACTTATTATAAGTACTAGACCAAAGTAGATTTTGAAAATGGTAAGTGTTTCATCACTTTTTCAAATATTTTAAAGGTGTGTAAATTTGTGTGTCAGTGAATGATACATCTAGTTTTCTTAAAAAATATAACCTTGGCTTCAAATCACCCTAAATTCTTCATCTCATACATCTAATGACTAAACTCACACATTCATATATCAGTTATTACCCCGCCCTCCAAAGGGGAGGCAAGGGGTATATTTTTTGGTTTGGTTTGTTTCTTTGTTCATTTGTTTGTTTGTTTGTTTGTTTTCTAACACTCTAGCCGCAAAACTATTGATTGAATTCATACCAAATTGGGTTTATTGATTGCCAGTGACCCAGATTAAATGGGGTTACATTTTGGGAACAGTAGGTCAAAGTTCAAATATTTTATGAATTTTTAAAATCTTTTATTTCCCCATTTACTTATAATGAGCGAAATCTCAAATGTGTGTAGCAGCAAAACTATTGGTTGAATTCATACCAAATTGGGTTTAAAGATTGCCAGTGACTCAGAATAGATGTGGTTACATTTTGGGAAAATAGGTCAAACCTCAAATATTTCTTCTAAATTTTTTTTAAATCTTTTTTTTTCTCCCATTTACTTATAATATAGTAACCGCCAAATATAGTGTAAGATTCTGTTGAAAGTTACTGCCCTATAAGTTAGATTAGATTGTCTTTGTGTAAAACTTATTACATACATATTCATATTTGAAAGTACTCAGTTATTATAACTGCACAAGGCCATTGAACCTTGAAAAAGTAGGTCAAGGTCACCTATTTCCTTCATCAACACACGCATAGACACGATGACATCAGCTAGATTGATTCCAAAATAAACTATAATACATGTGAGGGGGCAGGGTTTATTGTGCCTGACACCACTTGTTTGTTTGTTTGTTTGTTTGTTTGTCTGTTTGTTTGTTTGTTTGTTTGTTAACACTTTAGCAGCAAAGCTATTGGTTGAATTCATACCAAATTGGGTGTACGGATTGCCAGTGACCCAGAATAGATGTCATTACATTTTGGGACAGGTAGGCCAAAGTTCCGAGCACCACTTTTTTCCTATTGTTTGCCTTATGAGCACATGAGTAAATGTCAGATGTGATGAGACGACATATTGTAGAAGTTGAGGAGAAAAGTTAGACTGTGGCCCAAGGCTAAGTGAAGATTTTATTGCAGCAGCAGAAACAGTATCTCATAGTTTTAAAAAGGAATGACACATTGTTTATATTTCTTTTCTCATTTTCTGACTTTTCTGGTGATAGTGAAGTTAACTGTCCTTGGATCTCTGTGCTCATAGAATCCAAGTAGTTATGCACGCACAAGGTTGCTTTTAGCACTCACACCATCAAATCCGATCAATCACAGTTCTCAACCATTCTGAGCAGGGAGGAAGGATGGAATTTCGAAATGATGGGGTTGCGCTTGATCCACAGCAGATAAAAAATCCAATAGATTGGGATTTTCGGATCTCAGCAGCCATGTGTCCAGACCTGTGTCATAGATTCTTTATTAGGCTTCTTTCCATTGTGACTTTAGCGTATGGCTTTAGTGCATCACACTGAAATGTCACTCATCCACTGCTAAGCATAGCATTGCCATGGTGTTGCTATAGATGCAACACCGTGGCAATGTTGTGTAGCTGTTATGCCAAAAGAAATTTTATAATTAGGGTTTCCAGACAAAAATCTGGATTCACTAGCACTTGACATATGGCTGGCAGTGTTACCTGTTAGAGCTCTGCAGAGGCTTTATAATGGCCTCCCATCGCTCCTGAAGCAGTCCTGCAGGCTGTCTCCTTACTTTATTAACCTTTCTCCTACCTGCTTTAGCTCATGTTAACACTTATAACATAGACGACGTAGTTAGTTAAAATACATGCATCTCACTCTATTGCATCTTTGCCCTCATTTACAATCATAAACTATTCTTCTTGTTAATACGTTAAAATAAAACAATAAATTTTAAATAGGATCCCAGAGTGAAAACACTGTGTGAAGTGATGCCCTGTCTACCGGAGATGATCATTACCCTGCATTGTTTGATTGGTCCCTTAAAAAAGTGAAAAATATATGGTTACTGACCAGTTTCAGAGGCACCTTAATAATCTAGTGTATGAGACCCGAAGGATAACCCTTCTTCCTTAATGGTGTTGTTAGTACTCGGTTGAAATCCTTGGTGGTTGCAAAGACTGAGGTAGGTGTAATTTAATGTAGTGCACTTTTTTTTCTAACACAGGTGTACTAGCTGTGGTTACATAAGGTCTCAGGACATGAAGATTGGCAGTCACAGCCTGCAGAGCTGCTCAGGGGAATCATTGATTTCTTAAACCAACCCAAAGATGACTGAAAATTAACATATCGGCTTAATTACTTTAATCATTCAGCACTCATTTATCAACCTAATGTCTAAATTACTTTTTGTCAAGCTAAATTAATTTTAATTGCACTTTGACCTTTAATGCCGCACAGGATTCCCTAAGTCTCTATCGTTTCACCTGAACATTGCACAGAATGTGTGGTTTGACTGTTGCATAGAAACCACAGGGCTGATATTTGCATAAAATTTCATATTTAGCATGTGTTTTCTGTGTTTTACTCTGTTCTGAAGCTCGGGATCTCCTCATACATTTATACTTTGGGTTTATATGAGAAGATAATTACTTTTTAACAGTGTACTTTCAGTGCCCCACCCCCCACCCCCCTCCATGCCCAGCGGCAGTCTTTGCCCGGCTGTTTTCTGGCTGACTCTCTTCAGAGCCCTAATGCGCCAAAACCCTGAAGAAGGTCTGGAAGAAGACTAATTAGTCCATGAGTAGTACTGGTACTCCATGAGGATTTTGGTGTTTAGAAGAAATGTTTACCCAATTTTGGAATAATTTAGCCATGCATTGTCAATATTTATATGAAAAAACCATTTGGGGATGACAGAATGTGAAGAGATTATGTTGTTCTGTAACCTCTCATTACCAAGTCAGTTGTTTCCATCAATTAGATGTTCTGTTTTCAGCAAAGTGAAGTGTCTGAAGATCAATGGAACATGAAACAGTGAGTGCTGACGTTTAAGTAGACAGCTTTTCTCTTGAACAAACCCGTATATCCCAGCTATGAAATGCAGATATATTTGTGACCCCTTGTACATCTATTCACAGAGCCGTTCCAGGCCAGGACTGAAATAAAGCTGTTATCCGACAATGACAGTCTCTTCTCAGACTTTCCTGACATGTTTTTTTCTTTTTCTCCAGATTCAAAGAACAGTCATAGAGATAGAAGTGCACAAGAAAGTTAGTTTTACAATTCATGTGAGAATATGTTGAATCATCAGATGAAAGGTTTGGTTTGAGCAGATAACCGTATCGTACTAAGCCACTCGATTTGCTCAAAGAATCAGGCGCCAGAATAAATCTTTGAGATAATCCAACAATTATAGGTCTTATGACATCACATGAAATCTAAATGGAGTATATGCAGGGTTAATCAAGACAGGATGATATAGATAAAAAACAATGAATATATAATGCAGTGCATGTGTAATTTCTGTTTAATTTAAAGGTTAAGTGTGTGAAATGTAGTGGAATCTATTGGTGACATTACAGATACCAGCCAAATGAATACCCTTTAGATCACCCTCCCCTATAGTGGCTGTTAAAAACATACAAAAGACTGTTATTAGATTAAAGGGGTTATATGTAGCATTGATAATCCAAACACTCAACCATTACTGGATTAACAATATACAGTGTACCCACAGACTATATCACTCGCTGAATAACATGTTTACACACATCTGAATAATAGTATCATCAAGTTTTCTTTTTCTAACTAAAAATCATAGCCTTACAATCTTATCAATCTTGTTTTACAATCTGCATGTGCTGCACGTAATGCATTTACATCAGGGGTGTCAAATTCATTTCTTCCAGGGGCTGCACTCAATCCAATTGGATCTCAAGTGGGCCGGAGCAGTAAAGTAATAGCATCCTCACCTAGAAATAATGACAACTTTTTCTCTGTTTTAGTGCAATAAAAAGCATACAATTATAAAAAATATTTATATTTACAAACTACCTCCTCACCCCTCACATCTCCACCTGTAGTCTTTGGCCCCAAAGCACCAACCCCCCACCCCAGAACTAAACTTTGGACCATGGGTGACCGGGCCTTCTCCTCTGCTGCCCCCCATATCTGGAACTCCCTCCCTGACCACCTCAGAGCTCCTCAGTCACTGGACTCCTTCAAAAAGGGGCTAAAAACATTCCTGTTTAGACAGGCTTTTTAGGGACCACCTTGATGCTTTGTTTTATTCGCCTAGTCTTTTATTCCTGATACAGTATTTTTTATTTTTATTCTTTTATTTTTTATTGGACTGTCTTTTCTCTGTAGCACTTTGAGATTCTGCTGTATGAAAAGTGCTTTATAAATGCAATTTATTATCATTATTGTTATTATTATTATTATTATTATTGTTGTTAATAATAATAATAATAATAATAATAATAATAATATATATTATATATTATTATTATTATTATTATTATTATTAATAATAATAATAATAATAATAATAAACAATCCTTTAATGATAAACATGTGAATAACCTGAAAAAAATTAAATTAGTAGGGAAAATAAGTGCAGTTTTAACAATATTATGCCTCAACTTATCATTTATACATATGCATTCCACACAATCTTACACAAACATTTGGTAACAAGCATAATATTATTAAAAATGTGGAGTTTGGGACTAAAATAACAACAATTTCTCATTCATTTTCTCATTTGCCCAGCTCATTGTTCTTCTTGGTAGTTCTTCAAGGATCAACTGGACTAGTTTTGCTTCAAAAGAACAAAACTAGTCCAGCTGAACCTAGAAAAATGGAGTTGTCAGTGTTTATAGGTTATTATGCAATTATTTTACTTTAGATCATATTGGTCTGAATGTGGAGCCTAAACTAAAATGAGTTTCACATCCTTGATTGTTTATGTCTTCAATGTAATTTTCGCATTTCGCAAATTCATCCCACGTGCCAGATTGGATCTTTTGGCCCCCGGGCTGCATGTTTGAGACTCCTGGTTTACATTATAGCTCTGTTAGCTTAGCTCTGTTTTCAGACAGAAAACAGCCGCAGTTTGTGTTGTCAGTAGATGCACTAAAGATCTGTTTGGAATCATCCAAACAAGGTCTGAAGTGTCACAGTTTAATCTGAACTGTGGATCAACGGTGAATTTACCAAAGATAATAACACATAATAATTTTATGCCTTCAAAAGACTCTTAATCAAACGCTATGATTTCTACACCAAACTCCACTCTTTTCATTTAGAGCTGTGTCCAGTGGTGAAAACATTAATAGTGCTTCTGGCTTTTATCACTTTGTCACTTAGTTTGATTCTAATAGTTGTACAGTAGTGAATGAATTGAGGAGTTATGGTGTGATACGCTTCGATGGTGTGTCTTTGCATATAAGAAACAACTGTAACCATGGCTTAAGACATGCATCAGTGAAGTGATAAATGTCTGTTTCAAGGAGCCAACCTCTGTCTGTGTTACCGTGAAAAGAGCTTCATTGACTCTCCTACATCATATATAATTCAAATGAATGCATTACAGAGGTTACAACTGCAAGACACTGAGACGGTGAAGGTAATGTTTTTAATTAAAATGAAGAAAACATCGAATTCACACAACATTTTCCTGGAAACTGCGTATCAGTCACTTTTCATGTCTAAACATTATTTGTTTTGATCATTTAATTTCCATTTCAGTCTTTCCCAGGCTTGGTTTAAATAATAAATGTGGTTCACTTCGATGACGACTGCTTCATCAGTGGAATGATACAAATGTCCTTGAGTGAATGTGCAGGAGCAAAACTGTCACTATCCAATGCAGACTTTAAGGTTGTGGAGATGTTTGAGTGCTTTGGTGTGCTGGTGGAAAAAGGGCTGTGTCTCCTCTATTGACAGGGATTATTTCTGTCAAGAGCAGCACTCATGAGCCTATCTAAAAGCCGTGCTAATATATGTCCGTCACTGTGGCTATCCATCATCACTAACAAAGTGCTTACCGCACCATTGTTGAATTAAAGTAAACAAGCCTGTCTGGCTGAGGGTTGCATGTAAATGAGAGGCAATAGACAGTCTGTGCATAAAAAAGGATTTATTAGCAAAGGTGCTGTAAAAAAAAAGCATGCACATAAATATCTGTGTGTTCACATGTGCACAATCATCATCACTTTCATGTAAATTTGCAGAACTCACACAGTTATCATCATAGCTATTTTCTGGGAGCACTTTGATTGCGTTAATTATAGTTAATTGGCTGCCGTGCTCAGTCGATCCATCATTACCGGTTATTTGTTTGTAACCAGATTCAAAGAGCTTTCTGAAGCCTGTGCTCTCTCAGCAGGTTAAATATGAAAAGGCTTTTGCAAAGTTTCAGCATTGTTCAGGCAGCAGAGTGGCTCCATGTAATCACAAATGGCTAGGTTATTGTTTTACTGACAGAAACGCTCAGATTTCGAGATTTGTGCATTAAACATGCAGCCTAATAAAATATTAAGGTCCACTGCAGATGGCATATCGTCTGAACCTACAAAAACAGATTCAGATTTTTTTCCCTCTTCCTCGCCGTGTACCTTAACACTGACATGGGCTAAAAAACTCACCGGAGGTTGTTTTTTTTTTTTTTTTAACGTCTTTATGTGGTTAAGCCAATGAACAAAAAGAAGTTATGTGTTAACATTTGTGCATTTGTGGCCAAAGTGTGTAAAATCTGACAAAACAGAACAAGTCGTGCAGTCCCTCCACCCGAGTACCATTCTTCCTCAGAGATATGTTAAGAAATAGACAGCTGGATACATTAGCAGAATGTACCCTCAAGTGACATCGGAGACAGAGTACCTTGCCCTATTTCACTCAATCAGTCAGCGTACACATCCCCTTGGCAGATCAGTGTACCTAACTATAAATCCATGTTCCAGCTCGTAGATTTGCACACAACAGCGCCATTCAAAAATCAACAGTTTGAGGTAGTAGCAGCTCTGGGTTGCCTCGCTCTGGAACTGTGACATTTGGTGACACTGACACTTTTTTTTGACACCAGAACTAGACATGTGCAGCTATTTTTGAGCTCCTATTTACAAAATGGGGAATGGAAATCTGCCGTTCAAAACCCTTAGACGGATTTTACTCGGCTGTTAAGTGTTGCATGACCATTATTTCCAATTCCTCCTGCACACATTAACATTACGGTGCTGTGTCTGAAGCAGGTTTGCAGGCTCCTCTGCTGTTGGCAATAGAGGCGGTCTCCACCCAGCACAGCCCCTCATTCTGGATGAATGATCTACGCTCCCAACTGCCTGGCTCCCTCCATCAAACCTGGGCAACACTCATAATAAATGATAGTGGGGGACAATGCCCTATTTTCACAGCAGAGTCATCCGTCATGCCAGGCCAGACAAAACCCCTAGAGTTTCATCATTTTCAACTATTGCTCAAACCAAAGTAACAGAAAAGAAACCTTCATCTGCTCTGTAATAGGAGTGGGATACCTTGAAAACCTTAAATGTATTTACTAAATCAGACATATTGGAGCTTTCAGGTTTGGATTAAGATGTATGAGCTGCTTCGATTATCGCTCTCACCTAACGACTGTGACGCAACTTTTAATATCTATTTTATTTTACTTTGCAACACGCTATTTGTCTCCCATTCGGGTCAACGTCCTATTATATGGGAACTACATTAAATTTCAGGTGTTAAGTACTTCATTTATCCCTAGATTAGATTACGTGGCGTGCCTCTTGATGCGTAATGTGAGTTTACGGGTTAATCAGGTCACCTTCCATCGTCTGCCCGAGCACCAGAGGCCCCGTGGTCTTGACGTAATTGTACATCTGAGACTGTGACAGATTGCTGCTTAAATCACTTCATTTTCCGTACAGGATCAGATGCAACCCATGATGTGAGTTATAGATTATTTTTATTTTATTTAACCTTTACTTAACCAGGAGGTCTTGTAGGAGTAAAATATCGTTTACAATCGGGATCTAGCCAAGAAGACACAGCAGTCATACAAAATACATAACATCTAGCATGATGGAAATGTATGGAATATTACACAGATACAAAACAACAGCAAATAAAGGCATGAAACTAGGTGGAGAGGTACAGGAGACCAAAATCTGTCTTAGGAACAATAGTTACACCCTCCAGTTCCACAGCTTTTAACAGAAATTGAAATGTTAATTCTTGGAATAAATATTGGACTCGATCATTAAAGAAGCCATTTTCACCATTAGAGCCTAGTATTTAGTGTTTCCTTGGCTTGTGAACCATCATTCTGAATATTCTGCCACTCTTTTGTTATCTGCAGTACTTCATTTGTAAATCAAGAGGTTCGTACAATGGCTCTGGTGTAATTCTGGTGTAATTTCAGTAATATTTAAAGGCTAAGTGTGTGATATTTGGTGCAATCAGCTGATAAAATTATAGACTGTAACCATCTGAATACCCCTTGGGTCACCCTTTACTACAGTCCACAAATGCTTGTGTGTTTTGTTTTTTTTTGCAGGCTTCTTAGTTAAACCTTAAAGACCTACAACTATTTTTGTGGTGATTTCCAAAGGAATTTTCTAAATACATTAGACCACTCCTTAGTGATATACATGGGTTGGTGTACAGATGTAGATATAACTTGGTGTGTATATACGTATGTGTATGTGTATGTGACTGTATGTGTATAGGTGTACAGGTTTGTAGGAGTATGTATATATATTTATGGATAATCACAATATTATGTTGTATAACGTGATTAAAGCACTAACAGTCTGAGGACTGGAATCGGGGTAGGACTGGATAAGCAGTGGCTTCTTCCTACTCTCTTTCAGGCACAACAGTTGTTATGTTTTCTACTTCTGTTTTTCTGTTTTGTCTTGTTTTTTCCTTTTTTCCTATGTTTTATGTTTGTATCTGAAATAAACTTATACAAACAAACAAACAATATATCACCATTTATTAAAATATTATCCCCTGCATTTTGCATTTTCCACTGAAAATACACTATTTTCTTGTATTTAATTTACTGATGATGTAGATGTTCATAAAGGCACAGAATAAATCGAAAGATCATTAGATCAAGACAGAGAAACCTGAATAAAAAGTGACTTTTTGAGAAATATATATCATTAACTAAATGTAAAAACAAGTGTCAGAACTGTCATTTATCAAACTAAATGGTTTTTACTGGTGAATCAATGCTGCAGAAGATGACAGTGTTTCCATGTTCATTATGGTGCTTCTGAATGTCCATATCTGATAATGATGAAAAGCTGAGAAACTGCATTTTACTTGAATTATTTACATGTATTGATCAGATTAGTGGTTCAAAGCTGATTTAACATCTTAGATCAGTCGAGGCTTTTGATCGCCAGTAGCTGTATGGGTCTGTGAGGGTTAAGAATATGAACTATGGTCCACACTCAAACCTAAAAAGAATGCACACACCTCGCGTTTGAAGAAATTAAACTTTTTTTTTTCTTTTTACACATTTCCCCATTGTTGCTGAGACCAGTTATATTAGGTTGTGTCAGTTAAATCCATAAGCTTCAGGCGTCAATGCATAACCTAAATGATTGATGACAGTCTCTCTCGTTTTTGACAACTCATTTACAAATAAGTTTGAGTGGGCTATAATAGAATGACAAAAAAAGGTAACATTAAAAATATTCAATCATGATAAAGGACAATTGGATCCAATCAATATCTATAAGTTTTTGGGTGATTTAGTCTCATTAACACCTCCTCCTCACTTCTTGAAATCATACAGTTTTTCTGTAAATGACAAAAATCCCAAACTATTTTAATGTGCCAATTATTTCAGAATAAATATATGTTTTAAAGGTGTGAGGAAGTGTTAATGAGGCAAAATCCTCCAAAAAGCTGCAGATATTGTGAACACATATAGGGTTTAATTTGAGCCTAGGGTGGTTAAACACCTCTTCGCACATTAAAATCATATCATTATTTTCTCACATTGAGATAACAGATTCAGTTATTTGCTGTAAAATAGATGCCGCCACATGTAAAATCTGTAAGTATAAACTATAGTACAACATGAGGTTTAATGAGAAATGCAGACCTCCGTCTAGTATGAGAGCAGTAGCACTGATTACAGAGTGGCTTCTAGGGAGTGCCAAGTGCAGAATATCACCCTATCTTTACAATTAAATGGCCAAGATCAATGCTCCTGTTCCTCAAACTACTGAAAAAATACACACACACGCACAAAAAAAAGTTGTGTGGGATCTGTTCCCTGCCACCGCATGCATTAGTAACCTCACATCAGACGTGTGAAAATGCTAAGAAGTTGCCATATAGCCACATGGACATAAAAGTGGTAAGAAGATCACACTGAAAAACAGGATTAAACGGCAATGTGTAGCTGACTTTGTGCTTTCTTCCCACCTTGTAGATTTTGTACTTTTAAGAGGATATGAACTAAAATACATGAAAGAAAACTATAACTTTATTTATTGCAGCAAATCCTTGGGATATGAGAAAAAAGTGAAATGTGTTTTCAGAAGTTAACATTTCTCCATCATTGAAAAAAAAAAAATTCAACCCTGGGTTTATTTATTTATTTATTTATTTATTTATTTATTTTCCATTTGTGCTTGCAGTTGTGATAGGAAAGTAATTACATAACAGGCCTGTGGCACCAGATATTGGATGTATCTCATAGCTGTTTTCCTTCGAGAGAAAATAAAGAATTTAATGGCAGACCAGTGTGGAGAGTGGCGAAGGGCTTAATGCTTTTCACGGTCCATTTCACCCACATCAGTACATCCACTGACAACACCAAACTATTTTTTTATCAATATGATATTTCACAATGAGTGTGACATTTGATCTGCGACGAAGACAGCCGCTCACTTACACACACACACACACACACACACTCACACGCAGCCTCTTTAAATTAATTTTCACACCGCATAATGCAAAACAGGAAGAGTCGCAGCGAGTGACACTTGACAAAACATGGAAGTCCAATCTGTGCAATCTGACCAAAGTCTGCCTCTGTCCCTCTCTGAGCTGCCTCTCCCAGCCCATGCTTCAACCTGTTCTCCAGGTGATAGATACTATTTACATGGCAGAGGAAGCGCTGTGAATGCTATGAGTAAGGCACCTGGGCGCTGGCAGGCAAAGACAGAGTGCCTTGAGATAGAAATGTAACAGCACTATCTATCTGGGTTATTAGAGTCTCCCCTCAGGATCCTTTTCAACAGAACACTGGCCATTATGTAGGCCACAGAGAAACAATGCAAGAAAAAAAGTCTGGCTGCAGTAACACAGCAGAGGAATTAACTCTGGAGCCCTCAACCCTGTGCATCCCTCACATATACCCCGCCTCCACAAGATAGGATAATGAGGAAAAGTACCCAGAGTCATGTTTGTTGAAGACCCAAGCAGGAAGTGACAAATCAATATATCTGAACCTGTACACAGGTACATCATCGTGACACACCGGTCATGATTAGTCTGTCTTTGGCTTCTTAGATAAAAAGATACAAATTATTGAGCTCAGTTTTCCGGAGGCCGCAGTAAACATCGAATCTGTCGACTTGTTTTTCTTTGAGACACAACACAAAGCCCGCCACTGGCAAGCTAAGCAAGTGAAAGTTTCTCACCCTGAGTACTTTCAGAGGTGTAGAATTATAACGTGCTACTGGAGCTAAGAAAGAGGCTTGTGCAAATTGAATAAAGACAGCAGGGAGGGAAAAAAATGAGAAAAACAGCAAGAGCAAAATTAATGTGTGTTTGTACCGATGTTTGCATGACGTAGTAGACTTAGACAGCAGCTGAAAGTCTGTAATTGATCATGTTGCAGCCTTTGTGGCACTTGCTTTGAATGTTCGAAAAGATTAGTCTTCAGGTTGATGGATTAAAGCAAGGTGGGAGGGAAAGGGGGGGTCTGAGAGGAACAGAGGGAAATGAAACGTGTGAGGACTAATCCTCACTTGCTTTTGGTGCTGGAGCGTAATAGCACATAGAGTAATGTAAGAGTGATTGTGTGCATGTTCCCGTGCTTTGCCCCCGGCGTTTTCGGCTCTCCCCAGCTCCTTATTGTTTATTTTTGAGTATTGAATTAGTGGGTTAAAAATCTCATTAAGTAACCTCCCTCTACCCTACACTCCTAGTTTTACGCACCTGCTTTTAATCAGATGGTTTGGGTGGTTCATATAAAGAGTCTCTGCAGTGACTTCAGCGGTCTTAACTCATCTCCAATGCAATTACAGACATGCAGGTTAATGAAATAAGGGTGTAAAACAAGCAAGTGTGTGCGGCTGACGTGTGCACACAAACCAATAAACACTGATCCAGAACACATGGTCACACACCAAAATATCATCATGATGGGAATACGCATGAGACATTACCTTTAACCACCTCCTACGTGGAGCCGGTGCTTCTTCATATAGTATTTACAAAAATATGTGTGGGGGCAGAGATGCACTCTCACATACACACATACACACCCTAACAAGTCAACATAGCCATGCACAGACAGAGCAGTCATTAAGGGAGCATTTAATTAAAGCCAGGAATAAGGTCAGTGTTGGAAGGACAAACATATTCTAATAAAGAGTGTGTGTTGCACAGCAGTCCCATAGGCTTTTATACATTAGGTGGGGCTGTGAAGACCACAGCTCAATTTTGTAACCCGGCTATTTCTATGCAGATTAAAAGCTCATTCATCAATTCCCTAGCACTCGCTTTTTCATTACGTGTATCCTCTTCTCTTCTCTTCTCTTCTCTTCTCTTCTCTTCTCTTCTCTTCTCTTCTCTTCTCTTCTCTTCTCTTCTGTATTTAGGCAGATACTATTTGTCAGGTTTTCTATACACCTGTTATTGTATATTTGCCCCTGGTATTTGCAAAGCTGTGTAACACATGGCTAACATTGTGAAAGGATCTATTTTATCTCAAACTGTGATAATCCCAACACTGAACCCAGTAGTTTTGGCTCCCAAACAAGCAGTTTCAGAGCACTTCCACACGTACCTTGCTTATTTCTTATTTATTTCTTATTTAATTGATTTCTCAGTTTAATCAAAACCAAATCTTCAGTTGTGAAACATCCCCTAGATGACAGACTGACCACAAGAGATGATCTTCGGTTCATTGTGGCTCAGCTGGTAGAGCGGGTCATCCAGTGGGTCGGCGGTTCGAATCCTGGCTCCAACTGTCCACATGTTGAAGTGTCCTGGGCCAAGACACTGAACCCTACATTGCTCCCAGTAGGGCCTGGCAGCGCCTTGCATGGCAGCAGCCGCCTACTGGTGTATGAATGTGTGTGTGAATGGGTGAATGTGAGGAATTGTAAAAGCGCTTTGGGCACCATGAAAATGCACTATAAAAGTTCAGTCTATTTACCATTTACATTCTGAAAATGTTACGAATGGTTCAGACACTTGGGTCATTGGTAGGAGGCTTAGCTAATAAACCAAAGAAAAAAAAGATGGTTAAAAATAAATTATAAAAAAATCTGAACTTTCCAATGTCAGACAAACAGAAACCATTGAATGTATATAATAGAATGTATTTCATTTTATACAGTTGACTGCACTATAGCTTTTCTACATAGTACTTAGCTCTATTTTATTATTTTCCCCTGTGCTTAGAGTTAAGCTTATTCCTTAATAGTCTACTTAGTTGTTATTTCAATCATGTGGAGGGAACTCGCAAAGTAATAATTTCATTCCTCAGTGTAACCACTGTGTTTTTGCTGTGTATGTGACAAGAAACTTCTTCAATCTTGAAAGCAATCAATGGCAAGTAAGGAGACGTGCAGCACATGTACATGATGGTGGTAGGTTGTAAATATATAAGGCAAAGCTGTCTGGTTGAAATATACTAAATTTGCATAATAAGAAAAACTTAGATGAAAGACGTGGGTTGGAAAGAAAAAAACACTGAAGTCATCTGTATGGATTAAACCTCCAGTTTTCCATGTGGAAGGCTATTAACAGATTCATTTACCCACAATACCAATTAATTAACAAAGCAGCTCAACTTTTATATAACATTAAAATTTTTTTGTCTTTTGATGTTTTGTTTTTTTACTCACCAAACACCATTTTACCAAGTACTGCAATTTGTTACTGCTGCTAACTACATCCTTAACTACCTGCTAATATAAACAAGTCTATTAGCCAGTTAGCTAATGTCCTTATTTATTTGGCTCTTCTCCTGGTTTTGTGCGGCCAAAGGAACAAAGGTGCACACCAGTCTTTAATTGAATCCATCTGCAGGTGGTCAGCAGGTGCCTCTACTCACCTTTGCTGTGTCCCTCTCAGGTCAGCGCTTTCAGATTAACCTTGCTCATCTATTGCGTCGTACCTGCTGGACCGACAGACAGACATGGACAGGCTGGAGTCGGGTGTCAACTGATGACAAAGAGTGATGCAGAGAACCCCACCACTGAGCCATGTGTGAAGGATGAGCTGACAATATGACATGAAGTCCTGAAATCATAACCACACACAGGGATTCATGAAAGCTTTCATACCACAACACATACTGACACCTTAGCATCTGTATCAGCTATTAAAATATACCTTTTTCTACCTCAGTTTTTCTTTTTCATTACACATTACAATTGTTAGCTTTATTTTATTTTATTTTATTTTGTTTTATTTTATTTTTTAGCTCATCAGCATTTTTACACACTCAGAGTTGACTGATTGCATAAAAAGGGAATTTATTCATCACAATTTGAAGTTGTCTGCGAACTAAATTTCATGAACTACCTGCATATCCTCCTTCACCACATTAATAAATCTTCTATTTGTTCTTCCTCTTTGCCTCCTGCCTAGTATCTCCAACCTCATCATCCTTCATCTACCATTATATTCACTACTGATAGGATTTACACTTTGAGTATTGAATTTTGGTATAAAATGACATGCAAAGCTCATAATATAGTAGAGAAAAGATAAATGGTTGTAAAATGTTTATAAAGTGACTTAAATTGTAGCTCAGAGCTTCTGATCTTGACACAATTAACAATTAAATTAAATTACAAAGCAAGTACAAATAAATTAATAACAGTTGCCTCCCACTTATGAGCGATTGACAAACAACCTGTTTATGTAAAAGACTTAATGTTTTGATGTTATAGGAGGGTATCTATATTTATATATGGTGTATTTCATATGCAGAGGTGGTTTATTGTCTTCACATAAACAATAGGACCATTAACAAAACACTGTAATATATAAAAACATTTTAAAATGTGATTAAAGTCATGCATTAAATAATAAGAAATATAAAAATGTAATGAAAGCTTTATCATTATGATTAAAATTCCAGAATGACAGTGAGGAAGACATTTAGTGTATATGGTCTTTGGTTTATATTTTTGGTGTCTTATGAGCCCATGTAAGGGCTGGGCATATTCTTATGGCAATGGCTACTGCCGCAGTACTGTGGCACAAAATATCGGTTTGTCTATTGCCACAGACCAATCAAATGTTAGCATTTGTTCTAGAGCTAATCATGGACACTGTTCCATGAACTCATTAGCCTCTTGTTGCCACAGTACTATTGTGAAATATGGCACTTCAGTGCATTCTTTTGTGCATTTTGCTACCACAGCACTGTGGCAAATGATGGAAGAAACACAAATTAGTGATAGTATATAGTATAGAATAGGATTATTGTACTAAATACTCTATATGTTATTTTATGGTGTTCTTTGCACTGGAGGCTGGAGAAGGTGGGTGGAGCTTCATGTTAGAAGTGGTAGTGTGCTGTGTGACTTCAGTTCAGTGTATTGAGTGCTGTGGTCCTGTGGAATTCTACACTCTGAACGTTGTCCCAGTGGCTGATTTATATCAATGTCGGATTTACCTACCTAGACATGATATAACAAGGGTGCTGATTGGCTCAGTGGTAATAGACAAACCGATATTTCGAGCCACAGTACTGTGTCAATAGCCACTTCATACTGTTTTCTTATACTTGTGGTGAATAAATATTTTTTGAGAGCTCACAGGCTGTGTGGAAACTTTCTGATTCTTTCCATATTCTTCTGCAGGAATAAAAATTCATTCATTCATTCATTCATTCATTCATTCATATTATGTGCATGATCTAGAATCTTTCTAAGAGTTTAGTTAATTTGGAAAAAGAATGAAAACAGACAAAGGAAGGGACAAAAAACTAGAGATGAGTAAAAGATAGGTTTTGTTCTTTACCATCAAACTGATCTAAATCTAAACTGATCTATAAACATTTTAATTTATTGTTGCTGTAAATGGCATTATAATTTGGCCATAACAAAATAAAAGGCAATATTGTACAGAAAACTGGAACCAGATCACATCAATTTATTCTAGTATAATTGAGTTACTCACATGTCCTTAAGTGATCTTTGGGAGTTTTATGTGCTTCTGTTTTTAATCAGCATGAAAACAGACCAGATTACTGTAAGCTTCAGTGGCTGCTTTTCAGTTTTGCTTTTTCATTGTTCCACTCTCTTTATCTCAATATCTGTGGTGTTTTAACATCGATGTCATGCAGACTCAGAAAGGCACTGACTTCCTGTCAAGGTCCATCGCTGCCTCACAGCATCACAACAACTGAATCATTATGTTCATGTTTTGTAAAAGGTACAGGTTTAAAACTACAGCTGGCTACTGTTAAATAAACACATTGCCTCGTAGATAAATCAGACTTTGACTTGATTGTACTGCGTCTGAGTTCAGTGTCTGGTTTTTCTAGAATTTCTGAGTTGCATAAATCCATCTTCAGGACTAAAAACCTCTTTATAGCTCTCATAAGACACATTATGAAACACAGACACAGCAATATATTTGATATTATCATCAAATGAAACTACTCAATGCAGTGTAAATGGTTCTAAAGCAATGTCAGTCATGCAGACCTAATGAAATATTCACCAAGTGTGGCTATGAAATTCCTGCTCGTTGCTGCTGTATTTACTTTAGGCCTTTTAAGGAATTTACCACGGCAAAGCTTGCAACTGGAATGTGATTTTAAGTAATTTTAGTGTCTATCAATCAAGTGTTACAGACCCTACAGAGCAGATGAGTAAAGTCTCTTATCAGTTGTTATCGGGACCCGGCAGTCACAAAAACAACTGATTGAAATTATAAAAGATTAACAAACACACATCAACACTGACAGCGATGGTGTTTTGAGCTCAACATGTTAGAACAGTGATGAACAGCAGGTAATCTTCACTATGCACTATTTAATTTTATCTTAATTTAGAGTGTTTGATGTGCAAACATGATGGTACTGGATTAAATCAGAGGTATTATAGCTTGTTTTTTTATGAATATGAGTACCACATTTAATAGTCCTCCTGTTCTTAGACACCCATTAGCCATAACAATATAACCACTGACAGGGGGAGTGGTGATGATATTGATTATTTCATTACAATGGTACCTTTCTCTAGGCTGTATATATTAGGCAGAAAATGAACATTTAGGCCACTTGTCCACATGAAACCGCATCTTTTCCCATCTGATCTTTTTCTTTGTCATTTTCAAAAAAGTGCTCCGTAAACACAGAGTTGTTTCAGGAAATACCTGCGTCCACATGAAACCACTGAAAATGACTGAAAACGATGCAGTACTGATGTCAGGCCTGTATGTGGGGTTGTAATGCTCTCGGAATAAATGGAGAAGAAGACGTGAAGCATGAGCATAAATGTTACTTGGTTCTACTGGGTCTGATCCAATATTACCCCTTGGTTTCCCTTCTCTGCGGTAGATCCAAGAACATGTAGTGAATATTGTTAGCTATGGTTGTTTGTTTGCTCATTGTAATAAAAAAGTAGCTGAAGATTTTGATTCAATTATTCCAATAAGCTCAGTAGCTGTTGTAATACAAACACTTGGCTGTAGTCTGCCATTGTTGTTGTGAAGTGGTGTCTAGCTTCCGGGGTGAAAGGTTAGGGAGGTGGGGCTATGACATCATTGTGTTAGAAAAGTTGCGGTTTGGTCATACAGACAAAGATGCGAAACCAGCGATTTCAGAGTTATCCACTCTGGAACCCGGTTTTGAAAAGTTGTGGTTTTAGTGCCTGAAAATGCTGGGTTCGTGTGGACAAAAGACCTATCCAATACAAAACTTTTGCGGATACAACCAAAACGATCTTCGTCTGGACAGGGCCTTAGTCTTTGAAGTTGATGTGTTGGAAACATCAAAATGGACAACGTAAGGAACTGAGTGGCTTAGACCAGGTGCATATTGTAACAGTGATGACTGGGTCAGAGCATCTCCACAACTACAGGTCTTGGTGGGTGTTCCTGGTCTGCAGTGGTTGGTATCGACCAAAAATGGACTAAGGAAGGACATCCCGACCTCAGGACTATTGATTATCTGTGGGAGGTGTTGGACAAATAATTCCGATCCATGTAGACCCCACCTCTCTACTTCCAGGACTTCAGGGATCTGCTGTTAACATCTGGGTCCAGGTACAGCACACCTTCAGAGATCTGGAGGAGTCTAGGCCTCAAGTCAGTGTTCTGTGGAAAAAGGGGGACCTACATAATATTAGACAGATGGTAATAATGTCCTGATCCCATAGATGCTCGACTGTTTGAGATCTGGTTGTCCTTTAGATACTTTTGGTGGGTACTAACACTTTATAATGGTCATAAACAACAAAATTTGGAGATGATCTGACCCAGTGATTTGACCATCACAATCAGATTCCTACTCTTGTCCATTCTGCTGTTTCGAACACATCAATTTAAGGGTTGAATGTTCACTTGCTGCCTATTATATCCCACCCACTGACAGGTTCCATTAGAACGAGATAATCTACATTAATGCTACTTTACCTGCCAGTGGTCATGGTGTTATAGCTGATCAGTGTATTTCAACGTATGTGTCAACAGTTTGAGCCAGGAGTCCAAAAACCTGCTAAAAATAAGTGATGTATTGTTGTAAATATAAAATAAAATTTCATACGTACAGTTTTTATGAAGTAACACTAAAAATGCCATATCATACATTTTATAGAGCATATGGAGGGCTGGTGCAGGAGCTGCCAGAGGGAACTCAGCATGTGCAGACACTCTAATGAGAATCTATGAGAAAGTGTTTTCAACAACATAAGTGAATGCATTATTCTTGTAGTAGAAGAAGTAGAAAAAAAAAAACACAGTTTGTCGTTTTCTCAGGTTTGTATCCTTACTTTAAATTCAAGTCAAAGTGAGAAAGTAAAGTGTTTTAAAAAACCCACAGTCTTTTCAACATAGCAATAAATAAATCTTACTTTTTCATCAAATGATTGTCATGGGTACAATGAAAGTTTCTCAAAACAAATAAAAAAAATAAATAAATAAAACAATAGAAACAATACATAATTTAAAATTACATTATAAACCCATAGTATTGCTGAAACCATGCTTTTGAAATGACAGCAGAGGACTGACAACCTGCTTAATTACTGAAGGTAGCAATGAATTATTGTTCTGTTTTCACATCTTAGAATATTTAAATAACACAGACCCCATTAGCCTTTTCAGAAACAGCAGACTGTCTGCAAATGAGTTAAAATCCTTTGTGTCCAGAACGACGGAAGAAAATGACTGTACATATGTGTAAAGCATTTTCTATTCTGGCCTGTTTTTTCCTTACATTGCTTGTGAAGTGTCTGCTATAGAAAAAAATCTCAGACAAGGATTAATCACACTCTACTCTTACAAAGCATATATATATATATATATATATTTATTCTACACATATATCCTTGAATACACACGAAGCACGCACTCACACATCCCTTGAGCATACATTTCGCAAACACTCAGGAGTCAGTATGTGTCTACTTGGCTCACAACAGATTCGAACACATATCTTACTTCGATAAAATTTCACCCGGGTATCTGGCACCAGTTATTTATCTGAGGTGAGATTTTATGTGCTGCACGTTTCTACAGTATTGCATCCACAGATTGAGCTCTCTGCGAGCTGGATTTCAAGGTTATCATTGCATAACAGCTTTCAGATGAGCAACTTAAAGTAGGCTAGGGACGTAGTATCATGGACATTTTATCCAGTGAAGGTGTTTTCAGGGGTCACACAAGGCCATGGTTAAGAGAGTCTACAAGGTTTCTTTATAATAAATTAATAAATGCAGCTCAATGTGAACTGTGATGCTGCATGAGGTATTCGATATCCAGTTCAATGCCTTTCTGCTTTTACTCATTAATACACACTTTCCTGCATGCAGCTATCGGAAAAAAATAAAGGTTTTTTTGTTGTGCTGGTAAGACTTTGAGTCTTGGTCGGCTGGGAAGTGGCACAGTGTAGGATGTGAATGGCCCAGCGGGGGTCTGGACAAAGACACACCATTATAGCTAATATGCACCCTCCACTGCCACATGAAAGAGACATTTGGAAAACTGCAGACCGCTGTGATAAGGGTGGATATGTCGCTTCTTCCTCTCACCCCCCACCCCCGTCTTTCTCACTGTCTGCTACTTCTTCCTCGTCTTAGTGTCTCTTTCAGCCCCCACTCCTCCCGTTTTCTCCCTCCTTCTATCTCGTCTTTCCTCCCTCCGCCCGCTCTGCCTCCTCTTTTGGTGATGGCTGTCCACGACACCTCTGTTCAGTCAGCCAAATGTCACATAACAGAGAGTGAAATATCAACTTGGCAGTCGATATGGCAGAAAAATGATGGGAAAAGCGGGAGAGGCGGCACGTCTGTCTTGTTGCCCTCAAAGGTGCCCTGAGTATTAAACTGTCCTCGACTAGTGATGACAGTGACAAAGCGCCTTTAACTAATGATTTCAGAGTTTTTAATGGTGTTCTTTCTGTTTCCATAGTAATGCTACATCAAAGGATATTTGTTTTGTCTAATATGTGCATTGTTCGAACCACTTATCAGCACCAAATGTACAGGATGCCTACACTATTAATGTATTTTCCTTATGCTGAAGAAAAACACATTCATAATTCATATCATTAATATTAATTTTGAAGTGAATCAGATCGTATCTATTCAATGTGTGCATATAGTTAATATTAAGGAGTGGAAAAGAAAGTGTTTAGAGTCCTCGAGGAATTGAGGTACATCCTACTGTCATTCAAAGTTTATGGCAATACACTATTTCTGCTCCTGTCCTCTTTTTCTGTAGTTTTTTTCTGCAGTGTTTTTAAGTTCTGTAACTATGCATATAACTCATACTTGTTTTCCTTATTCCAAGCAGCTGATTTAGAGTATGCACATGTCTAGAAAATCAATACTGGACAATTTTACAAGTAATACCATCACTGATTTAAATAAGAAATATGCAGAAACGTGTGTAAAAGCATCCTTCACTGCATTACATTAATAGTCCAGGCGTGCAAGACCTAAACAACAAGACAGCCCTGAATCAATAAAGAGAAAAAAAATCATTAATAATAATCAGAGCATTTATTGGCATCCTATTAAGAAGTTCGGCTTTTTTTTTCTATGCAGTCTTCATTTGCGAATCCAATTTGCTCTGACCTTTAATGACATAGCATGTAACTACTGGCTCTGGAGAGAGACATTAATAGACATGAAAAAACTATTAGCAGGCGACTTCACCTAGCTGCTAATAGCACAGGAGAAAAATTCCCTGGCACCACGTCAGCTCGACTGCTTCTGTTACACACTCACTCGCTCATATTATCTATATTTTTCAGTTTTCTTTATCTAAATTGCTTTTACTGTCATTTTATAAAGGTCTATGAAGAGACTGTGGACATCTAAGATCTTTCAGTACAGGAAATTAGAGGCAGTCGTTTCATGGTAGTAATTTAGGCTGGGTAGTATTACAGGATGAATAATTGCCAGCATACATAGTCCATTACTGGACATTATGAATATCATTGAAAATATCAAATGTGCATGAGAAATGCGCGGCGTCCATTTAGAGTCGAAGCATTTATCAAACGGTATGGATTTTGAGTGAGTGTAATCTGATGGGAAGAGTTTCGACTGTGAGAATGAAAGCCAAGGTTCGCTTGTCCTGACCCCTATCACAGGCTTTGTCCACCGCAAGATCCTCTACATGCTAATTATGGCCAAGTTGTTTGTTGTGGAGCAGCTCTTTCTCTTGTTTACTAATGAATGCCATGTGTGATGCTGCTGTAGCCTTGATTAAAATGGATTAGGTGACCTCTCTTCTCTTTAACGTGCATCCATGAGGAGAGGCCCAAATGCTCATCCATACCTATCAGGCGGTCGCACCTTTAAAGTGTATCTCTGCCACTTCCGATGGGATCTGGCTCTTTCATCAGCTTTACATGGAGGCTCTTTCTACCTGCTGTGATGCATCTGTGATGACTGAGAGCCCAGCGGTCGTTGAGCACGTTGGCAAAGAGTGGCCAAAGTGGATCAAGCCACTTTAAAGGGCTCCTAGGAGGGATACCTGAGGAGAGCGTGTGACCTCCAGGGTCCTTGCAATCCATGCACTATTGTTTTGTTCTGCTAATTAAGAAGCAGTGTTCAGGCTGATTGGTTTCCAGTGCATAATTACTAAACCGTCTGCTAAGAGCGCTTTCCGTCTGAGTGCCAGCTTCTACCCCCTCGACTCTCAGGAAATGATGCGAGAGCTTGGCGATGCAGAAAGCCAGGGTCATGAACCTCATTTACCCAAAACACGCCCAAAATTCTAAACACAACTGGACAATAGGATGCTGTATGCAGGAAGAGACGATGCTTCAGACAGGTGCAAGCATCCTTAAATCTCTTGTTGGTGCTTACACAGACCATGCTAAAAACAAAACAAAAAAAAACAAAACAAATATGGCAGCCATAGTGCTCCCTCTAAAGGAGACTAGTGAATCCAGCACACCAAAGGGAGAAAGAAACTGTGGAATAAGGTTTTATCTTGCGATCTGGAAGTTTTTCAAATGCGAAAAGAAGCCAGAATGGAATGATTCAGGAGTCAGGCCCAGAATATTGCACAAGAGGTTGCCAAAAACAAGCAGAACAGTTGGCCAGACTCTTATAATAGTATCACATTACAGTGATGACAGATTGCATAAAGAAGTTTTCTCTCACATCAAAACGAAAATGTGAACAGAACTATTAGAGAGTGTCTAACCACGGTAAATAGCTCATGGCACATTGTCGTTTCTATGAAAATTTACCCCAACCATCATTGCATGGTAATAATGACACAATTGCAGATGTCAACATGTCAACCACACTCCTCTCCACTACGCTCATTGGAACACCGCGTTTGTTATGTTTGATCTTCACAATGCCGTTCAGTATTCATGAACCTGCTAAGCAGAGCAGAATATCTTTTCCGAGGATGCTTGCCATGAGCTGCTTCCACAGTATCATTGCTTAGAGGGACAAGCCAGGGAAGTCTGCTTTCCAAATGAACAGTGAACAAAGAAACGCTTGATTTCCAGCTTCGGGTTTTAAACCCATAGATGAGACAGAAAAGGGGAGAAAGGAAGAAAAGCACTTATCGGTCCCCAGGATTAATGAACATAATAAATGATAAAACTGCAAAGAAGAGCAACCTATAAGAATAACCAATATGTTCCAAAGAAAATGAACAATTCAAGCCTGATGAGTTGGTGTTTAATCTTCAAAAGCCTTATGCTCTAATTTCACAAATCATAGACTGGTAGAGTCTGAACGGCCATTAAGACAAAATGTACAGGATATTTGTACCCAAAACTAATTAAATTTTATTTGCATTTAGTGAAGACAGACCTATTCTGGAGACTGTAAGTCCTCAGAGAGAGTTCAGCAATCGTAAGAAATAAAGCTAATTGCAAAGTACTGATTTGAGAAAATGTCCCTTTAAGGAAATGTCACTGGATTCACAAAAGGAAAACACAATGAGAAGAAAATAGTAATGTTACTCTCACTCATGGTTGCCCAAATGTGTATACCCATAAGATCGAAAACACAGCAAAGACGTTCAAATATGAAATGACAAAGTCAAGCATAATGGGTGTTTTTCAGCAGTTTTATTATTGTCCCCAGTGGTAAGATGATACATGTCAGACAAAAGGAGAATCTTCGAAATCGAGGAAATGATACCTGCCAAATATCATTTCCAAAATTGCTGTCAGTAAATGAAAGTGTCCAGCTTTTGCAGTGAGTTAGGACGGAGCACTTACCAGATGTGACCTTTCCTCACAAGCACGGGTGATGATGATGATGATGATGATGTCACCAGAACCCATCATCATCCTGGGTGTGAAGGATCCTGAAAATGATGGAAAAATAAGGACGTGTACTGGCTGTACATGCCGAGATGCATGGAGTCTAGCAACAAGCGGTGCCAGATGCTAAATGAGTCAACGCGAGGCTGAGAGATATGTCTCACACAGCAGTACATCACATGAGTGTGTGTGTGTGTGTGTGTGTGTGTGTGTGTGTGTGTGTGTGTGTGTGTGAGAGGAAGAGAGAGTGAGAAGATAGTGATGTTGTCCAAATTAATTCTTCATCCACTCTCACCAGAACTGTTTGGAATGACATGTGAGTTCAATTTTACATTAATGTCTCGAAAGTGACAGCCTGAGCTAAATTATATTCAGTGAGCCGTGCATTTGTTAATTTTCCGTTACTGAGCGGAAAACTTCAAAGTTTGTCTCAGGCTATGATGGGGACAACTTTTCAAGGAGGACACATAAGAGGTGGGCGACCACTTGTATGACCCATCATTCCAGTGATATCGCACCAGATGGCCACTCGCTGCATATTGTGTCACACTGGAAATGGATGATGGTGATAATTGACCGAAGCACGGCCTAGATGACAGGTTCATCTAATGATAAATGCGAGAGAAGACAGCAGGTGGACAGCATGGTTTGATATCTAGTTTCTCCCCTTTTATCACAGCATGAAGCCCCAGCACAACATCTTCCCAGTGCTCAAGGGAATGGAAAACACCGAAATCGTCTCTCTTTTCCACCACCTCTCTCTCTCCACATCCTCCCTTTGTGTGTGCACACTCAACACAACTGTTCCTTTTCATCACGTTTTTTTTTTTTTTTAGTCCCAGCTACCCATAAAAAAAAAAAGAAAAAAAGAAAACTCAAAACAGGATTTCAGCTACCATTGTCCAGGAGACACACACCGTTGACAGCAGACATTTTTCATGCCGGCTGCTCAAAAGCTTGTGACGCAACCTACAGTCAAACTGTAGAAAGCTAAACAAATCAGCCCGATATGAAAACAACAAAAATAAGAGCATTCGGAGATGAAATAAGTAGCTCCAATTTCAGGATGTGTTGCAGCATTAATGCATGCAGCAGTGTGCGTCGTCTACATGTCACTAATTACTCTCAGAACAGTCATGACACAATGCTTCCAGAGCAATTTGTAATTCAAATGACGAACATTATCGGCTGGAAAAAGAAAATCACACTGCTTATTCTCTAATGCTTAGACCAGTATATCATGCCTAATTCAGAACTAACATGTCAAGTAAAGAGGGATTATAACTGCACATGGTTAGAATATATGTTTAACCATCATTCCATACATGTACAGTTGTGAACAAATTATGCCCCACTTTGCCACACTCTGAAATTGTGTGTGTGTGCATGTGTGTGTGTATGTATGTATGTTGTGTACAATGTAGCATAAATGTATAATGTATTTTACTTGTCTGTTGAATGAGTACACTGGATTGTACTGTATTATGTACTGGGGTACTGGATTGTACTGTTTTGTGTGAACTATGTTGTTTTATGTAAGGAATAAAGATGGAAATTAGCCTTGGCTATAATCTTGCGTATTGGCACATATTGTGTTTATTAATATGCACAAAACTTCAAACTCAAAGGAGTGATATTTAGCTTTTTTAAATGGAATTATGCATTTTAAAACATTTCCCTGTGGTCTACATAAACTGTAAATGCTATGTTTGGGTCTGAATTCTTCATTAATTCAACTCCACAGGTCCATCTTCAACCCTATTTCTGAGTAATGACATGAGAAAGGTCGTTTTGAGCGCTGGCCCTTAAAATGCAAATGACCCCACCCCCTCCAGGTTGTTGGCTGTGCTGCTCTGTCCTGTTCAGCCACTTGTGTTTGTTAATACAACCAACAACTGAACATTTTAGGTAATCGGCTTGAAGTTTGGACATATTTTTAGTTTTTCCTACAACCGCTGCTGCTGACAAACAATTATAGCGTACTCGGAGAAATGTTCCTCGGAAGTCTTGACTTTATATGAGCAAATGTCGTGATGTAAATAGTTACAAAACGTAACAAATTAAGAAGGAATTAAAACTGGTTGAAGAAATTTTTGCCGAAATGAACATAAAGATAGATTTGCAGCACCTGGAGGGTTCAAATTCTAACTTTATGAACTATTAGGGTCCCCAAATACACAAATAAATGTACTAAAGACTACCAATGACCCCTTTAAGTTAACCCTTAAAGACCTAAAAATATTTTATGGTAAATTCCAAATCAATTTTTCTCTTCATCTTACCTTTCCTAGGTAATTTATCACTATTTTATTTATCTCTATTTTATCCTCTATATTGTTCAATGAAAATCAGGTAATTTTCAGAGTATATTCAAAGGTTATTATATCAGAACAGATAAAACTGAAGAAAAAAATGACTTATTCTGCACAAATATCATTTTCTGAACATAAAAACAAGTGTCCACAGCTGCTGTCATTTGTCAAATACCATAGGTTTTACTGGTGAATCAATATTGCAGAAGATGACGGTGTTTTCGTGTTCACTACGGCGCTTTTGAATGTCCAAATGAATCATATCTGATGACTATGAAAAGCTGAGAACCCGCATTGTTATGCCCAGCTCGTATGAGAGCATAACAAAAGAAGGGAAGGTCTGCACAGTGACAATTAAAGGTAATGTATTTTAATAAAGATAAGCAAATCAAACTTACTCAGGTCAAAAAATCAGTAATCAGTGGTGAAGTGTAGGATGTGTGGATGCATGTGAGAACAAAGAAACCAGAAGAACCAAACAAACAAAACCAAAAATCAGACGGCCATGCTGGGAACCCCAGGTGTCATCAGGCAGGCAGGAGGGAGAGAGCCATTTTGGTTTCCAGCACACTTATATAGGGTCTGGCCAGGTGTGCCAAACGAGCAGGGTGGAGCCAACCAGAGCTAAAATGGAGGAAAACAAGGAGAACCACAGGCAAAATGGCCGACGGCCATCACACCCCCCCCCATAAACACAAGACCCCACTAACAGGGTCTTAGTGTAGCATCAACAAGGTGCCCTAGAGAGTGCATCAGCCATTACATTATCACTACCTTTAATGTGACAAACATTCAGTGTGTAAGGCTGTAAAAATAACAGCCATCTCATAAGCCTACTGTTGGCATTGTGCATGCTATTCAAAAATGTAAGTGGGTTATGATCAGTGTATACAGTCACCGGCTGTGAGGACCCAACATACACCTCCAAAAACTTTAAAGCCCAAATTAAAGCCAGAGTCTCTTTCTCGATAACTGAATAGTGCAACTGGTGACGATTAAACTTACGAGAGAAGAAGCACACAGGATGGTCAAGTCCCCCCTCCCCTTCCTGGAGGAGCACTGCCCCAGCTCCCACATCACTCGCATCCACCTGGATCTTAAAAGGTTTATGGAAGACTGGAGCTGCAAGCACTGGAGTGGAGCATATCAAAGTTTTCGCACCTTCAAAAGCATCTTGACAGGAGGATGACCAGACGAAAGGTGTATTCTTCTTCAGCAGGTTAGTCAGCGGAGCAACCACAGTGGAGAAGTTGGGACAAAAGCTGCGGTAATACCCCACTAACCCGAGGAACCTCATCAGCTCTTTTTTGGATGCAGGCACTGGATAGTGAAGCATAGCCTCCACCTTAGCCTGCACCGGACGGACTTCCCCTGACCAACCACTTTGCCCAGATAGGTAACTGTTGCTTTAGCAAACTCACACTTTGCCAAATTAACAGTTAAGTTTGCCTGTGTCAACCTGTCGAACACTGCCCCCAGCCGCTGAACATGAGCTTCCCATGTGTCACTGAACACTATCACATCATCCAAATAAGCTGAACACTCTTCCAACCCAGCTAAGACTTGATTCATAAGACGTTGAAATGTGGCTGGAGCGTTTCGGAGGCCAAATGGCATTACAGAATAGGAAAACAGACCCCACGGTGTAATAAAGGAAGAAATCTCTTTGGCCCTGGCTGTCAGTGGCACTTGCCAATACCCTTTCAGAAGGTCCAGCTTGGTCACAAATTTTGCCCCACCCACCTGATCAATGCAATCCTCAATGCAGTCACCAAGCCTGATTGTTACCCTCTTCCTCGGATTAACTTTTTTGAAATCAGTGCAGAACCTGTCTGACCCATCTGCTTTATCTGCTAATAGACATGGAGAAGCCCATCCTGAACATGATGGCTCAGCCAACCCATGCTGCAACAAATACTTCACCTCCCTCTCCATACGCTCTCGCTTCCCCACTGGCATCCTGTAAGCACGCTGCCTTACTGGCAGGGCATCCCCCACCTCTATGTCATGCTCAATCAGGTTGGTGCGAGTTGGTGTATCTGAAAAGATAGACAAGTGAGATGAGACCAACTGTACTAGATCCTGTTGCTGAGTCCCTGCCAGATGATTAAACTGACTGGGTAGACGATCTAAATACTCTGAGTTTTTAAGCTTCCCAGTCAAAATAGGATCAGAGGGTACATCAAAATCATCTGAAAACCCAGCCCCAACTGCGGCCACTGACTTAGTCTCAACCCCATCCACAGTCAGCAGACCATCCTCCTTTCTGTTTGAGGGAGAAAAATAAGGCTTCAACAAATTTACATGACACCACTGCACTTTCTTCCTTCTGTCAGGTGTAATAATCAAGTAGTCCCGGTCAGACACCCTGCTCTTCACAACATAAGGACCACTGAATCTTGCCTGAAATGGTGAGCCAATCACCGGCAACAAAGCCAGAACCTGGTCCCCTGGCTCAAACAGCCGGAACTCAGCTTTCTGGTCAAAAACCTCTTTCATTTTCCCCTGAGCCTCACCCAGGTTCTTATGAGCAACAGCACAGGCCATGTAAAGTCGACGGCGAAAATCATTTACATAGTCCAAAATATTCTCAGGAGGCTCCCTAGGTTTCAAGTCAGCCCCCAGCACTGCTAGTGGACCCCGAACAGCATGTCCAAACACTAACTCATTGGGACTGAACCCAGTACTGGACTGTGATACCTCCCTTATTGCTAACAACAACCATGGCAGGCCTTCCTCCCACTCATGGGAGAGCTCAGTGCAGTAGGAACGCAACATAGATTTCAATGTCTGGTGAAAGCGTTCCAAAGCCCCCTGAGACTCAGGATGGTAGGCACTGGAGACACGATGCTCAACCTTCAACTGTTTCAACACCTGAGCAAAAGTGCGGGACATGAAGTTACTGCCCTGGTCAGTTTGTACAGTCCTTGGAACACCAAAAGTTGTAATAAAGGATGTCAATGCCTTCAGCACAGGTTTGGTTTTAATAGAGCGCAAGGGAAATGCTGCAGGATAACGTGTACTCTTACACATGACTGTCAACAGATACTGGTTACCAGCCTTACTCCGTGGAAGCGGTCCTACACAGTCCAGCAGCAGATATTCAAATGGCTTCTCCACAACAGGAATGGGATAGAGTGGAGCTGGCTTGATCTTCTGATTGGGCTTCCCTGTCAACTGACATGTGTTACAGGTTTTACAGTATGTGGCAACATCCTTCTTCAGACGAGGCCAGAAGAAGTGGCGAAGCACCTTATCATAAGTTTTCTTCACCCCAAGATGGCCTCCCACACCATCATGAGAAGTGCTTAACACCAGATCTCTGAACCTTAAAGGAACCACAACCTGAACCACACTATCAATTTGCACTCCCGCTACAACTCTGATCCACTTCCTCAACAGTAGACCATCACTGAGAATATAAGCCCCTGAGGCATTTCTGAGTCTACTCTCTGAACCAACCAGTTCAAACAAAGGTTTCAGAGTGGTATCCACTGCCTGCTCTTTAACCCACTCCTCTCTAGAGACTTCAGGTAAAAGGACAGAAAAATTACACAAATCCTTTGCTTCTGTAAGACCTGCTTGAGAACACTGGCTCTGCTTTGACATAGCCTTACTCTGGGCCCTAGTTACCACACCGGAAGAAAAAACTGTAGAGTGCTCTTTAGCACTCTCTGCAGGATCTCTAGACCCTTGCCAGACTGAACCCTCATATCTCCATGGTGGACCATTTTTCCAAATCCTAGCCCCTGCTAAATCATTCCCTAGGATGATGTGCACACCCTTAATGGGCAACTGAGGACGGACGGCCATGTCAACTTCCCCACACACCAATTCAGAGTCTAAATGAAAATGATGTACAGGAACCCACAGTGGAACCATCCCCACACCAAGGACAGGAGCTTTAGCCCTAGTAGCTGTACTGGCTGAAAATGGCAGAATACCACTTAAGATTAGACTCTGAGAGGCACCCGAGTCCCTCAAAACCTTAACAGGAACTTTTCCCTGTCCCATCAAAGACACAAAACCATCAGAGACGAAAGGAGCATACAAGTCATCTATAGGCTTAGATGGTAGAGACTCTGGTGGAGGAACAGTTGTGGGCCTGGTAATGTGAAATGTAGATGAAATCAAGCCAGCTGGCTTCACATATACACTAGGAACCACAGATTTCTGACCAGCCCCACTCAGAGGACACTCCCCTTTCCAATGTCCCTTGTTCCTACAAACATGGCAGGTTTTGACTGGATCAAACTTGCCATCTGTACCAGGAACTTGTCTGCCCCCCACCTGAGAAACTTCATGACTTTCTGAAGGCTTACTAGGCCTCGGCCTCAAACTCCCCCTCCACTGTCCCTCTCGATGACCCTGACCAATTGTGGAATGACTGCCATGTGTTAAAACATATTCATCTGCCAAAACCGCAGCTTCCGCAGCTGTTGTAACCTTCTTTTCAGTGATATAAGTAGCTATATGGGCTGGCACTGAACCCTTAAACTGTTCCAACACAATCAGATTACAAAGACCTTCATATGTATCCACTCCTGAGGCTGAACACCAACGATTGAAATGGGTTGAAATGTCCTGAACAAATTCAACATGAGTCTGCTGATCCCTTCTCTTCCAGTTCCTAAACCGTTGCCTATAGGCCTCAGGCACTAGTTCATAGGCCTTAAGGACTGCAGCCTTAACCTTAGCATAATTGGCACCTTCAACAGGACTAAGGGCAGAAAAAGCTCTCTGGGCCTTCCCTGTTAAGATACACTGCAGCATTAAAGTTTGGTGGGTATCAGACCACCCCCTACTACTTGCTACCCGCTCAAACAGCGCAAAAAATGTGTCAGGGTCCTTCTCATCAAATTTTGGCAGCAAACGTAGACTCTCAGCCACATCAAATCCACGATGCCCCCCTGCAGCCTCACCTCTACCTTCCATCTGCAGCTCCAACCTCAGCCGCTCCAACAGAAGTCGTTCCTTCTCCAAAGCAACTTCAGCCTTCAGCTTCTCCTGCTGTAGCTGAAACTGGAACCTCTCCCTTTCCAATTTAGCCTTTTCCTTCTCCATCTGAAGACACTGATCAAAAGACCAATTCTCATTAACAACACCTGGAGTTTCCTGAACAACTGGAGCTTGAACCACCGCCTCCAAAAGCTGAGCGGAGACCGCTAACCCCTCAACAATACCCCGAAGCTCCGCCTTTTTTGGCACCTTCTCTGCTTTAGCCCAACCCAAATGCACAGCCAAATCAACCAAATCACCCACTGCAATTTGAGCTAAAGTGTCACGAGATGGCCGCTGGAGGAACTCCGAAACCAAAGAATTACTGTGTTCAGTATCCATGTTAACTTGACCTCAACCCAGCCACAGACAGAGACCTAACTCAAGGAGGAAGAAAAAAAAACCTCAGTTACACAGCAAAAACCACAGGGAGATTGAGTGATAAAGGAGCGCCCCCTCCTAACTGCCTAACCTTACTGGCTAACTGCACCCTAGTCTTCATGTGCGCACTGGCGGCGGGTAATTATGCACCTGTAAACCGTCTGTATTGGGGAGACGACATGTCTCAGCCAATACTTCGGGGTGCTCCCGAGACAACTGCTGCTAACCACGCGGGCAACACACAAAAATAACAAACAGCCCTTAAAAACAAAAAAGAGAACAACCCCTCCTTGTGAGAGAACTGCCACTAAAGCCTATCTGGGGGTAACACATGCTCCAGCCAGACAGCTCAATGTGACAAAGCTATCAAGCTACAACCTCCCCATAGCTCCACACTGTGTAACTTACAACCCTTCTTCCCCTTAAGCACATCTCAAACACAAGCCCCAAAAGAGAGAACCAGATTTTGCCTCCCTACCTGAGTTAACATTACATTTAAAGTCACTGTGAGCCTCCCCTTTGTTACTATCATTCTCAGTTAACAGATAACAATAGGTTCAAAAGGACGAGCCCCCACTGTTATGCCCAGCTCGTATGAGAGCATAACAAAAGAAGGGAAGGTCTGCACAGTGACAATTAAAGGTAATGTATTTTAATAAAGATAAGCAAATCAAACTTACTCAGGTCAAAAAATCAGTAATCAGTGGTGAAGTGTAGGATGTGTGGATGCATGTGAGAACAAAGAAACCAGAAGAACCAAACAAACAAAACCAAAAATCAGACGGCCATGCTGGGAACCCCAGGTGTCATCAGGCAGGCAGGAGGAAGAGAGCCATTTTGGTTTCCAGCACACTTATATAGGGTCTGGCCAGGTGTGCCAAACGAGCAGGGTGGAGCCAACCAGAGCTAAAATGGAGGAAAACAAGGAGAACCACAGGCAAAATGGCCGACGGCCATCACAGCATTTACCTGAATTATTTACACGTGTTTGATAGAATTAGTGTCTCAAATGTTATTAGACATTTTAGACCAGCAGATGCTTTTGGTCATCTGGGGCTGTTTAGGTCTTAAACTAATATCTATTAACAGAGGTGGGATGTATAACAAAGAGTTTTCAGTATTTTACTTTTGTTCTCTTCTGCTCCTTATGTTTTCAAAAGTGTCTTTTTCCTTTAATTTTAGTGCATTTAATGTGAATTGCTTTTATTTTGTATCACAGCATTCCTCCCCAACAGCAAGACTTCAAATTAAATGAATAACAAAACAACAAACAGAAAAGGGAATTAAATGGTTTATCTAATTGTGCAAATCTCACACAACAAATGTAACAACGTGAAAAACTATTTTTTTCCCCATTTTTTTGTTTTTTATACTGTTTACATATTTGCTGTATATTCTAGTCATATGTATGTTACTGCAAAGACTGAGAGATGCATATGTATGGTCATGCATTTCAGAAAAAAATATGAATATTGTAGAAGCTGTAGTGTGATCTGTGGACAGAAAAAAAGGATAAAAGACCATGACCTCTTGGACATTCTAAAGGCGTGCAATACAGCACAGGGTTATTTAAGAAAAAGATCCAGTCAGTTTACCTGAGAGACTTGAAGATTTACTCAATCCAAATGGAGGTCACATTAAATAGTAACTTTACCTGCAGAAGCTGTTTCAATACTGTGCACATATTTCCTGTTGGAAATACAAACACACACCCATTAAAATCCTGCAAAAGGAAAATAGCTAAAGAGTTTTGCATTGTATAGTCTGGTGTTGGCACATTATGCTTCAATATATTATTTTTCTTTATTGCTTTACAGTCTTTGAATTATATCAGTATGATGTAAAAATCAGCTGCAGTGTTTGATAGTTTTTTAGCATCACTCGGCAAAAAATCCATTCTTACTTTTCAGCATATTGCAGTTCAAGTGGTCTGAGTAGACATAGCACGTCTGCATTCCTAGTTTTTGGGCTGTAGCTGATATACACTGTAACACAGGTTTTTGCCTAATCACATGTGTTTTGTATGGCAACAAGATGAAGCCAGATAACATTGTACATGTACATGAAGTGTTGTAAGCGCAAGTGAAGATTTGTAAACCAAATATATATACAGTATTCCTCTTTTAAAATGCACCTACAAAACTTATTTTGCTCCTACACCCCCGTTTTTTGCTTGTACAAAATGGTTTCTGCATTTACAAAATGTTTCTACAGTTACAAAACATTGTTGCCCTTTTTTTGAAATGGGGGTGTGGATAGATGAGAGGTGTGTCTAAACCTGGTCCAGACAGGAAACAATATTAGTGGTGATGGACAGACATTGCTCATTCATTACAACGGAGCAACTGCGAAGCACCACCATAATGTGTCTATTTCACCTTAACCCTATAATGCCAAACATATCGTATTTGATACATGAGTTTTTAAGCCCTCTACATAATTAGTGGGATTTTTTTTTTTTTCGTGAAAAACCTGATGTATACAATTAGATACATGCAATACACTGATAATCCACCAGGGGGGAGGAATTCATTCACTAGAGGCAGTGACACTACAAGAATATCATTAATGAAGAAGGAGGCAGAACTTTGCCAATTTTGAAAAGGAATTACCAATTTTTTAGACATGTTTGTGTTATATTATGTTTCTGTTTGTTTAAAAATAATAATATTTGAGCATTGAGAACTGATGTATCAAATATGATACAAAATTGAAACTCATACATGGAAACTGATATTTGAAAAAAACTTTTTTTTTTGGTTGTTCAGAAGGACCATTAAAGGCTCCAGTTTCAAAGAACTGAAATTTTCTGTCAATGGTTTAATGGTTCAGGCTTTACAGGGTTAAATAACACCACTTATTATTATCCGGCAGCGTGAAGTTGGTTCAGCTCTTGAAACCAGAATCAAATTCAGATTCAGATAACTTTTTTTATCCCCTAGGGGCAATTCAGTTAGCAGACATGGGTCGCAGCAGGACAGGACGTTAGACACACGGTCCACAATACAATACACTATGAAGGGTCCAGCCATAAAGTGCAACAAAAGCAATAGCACACTTGCTGAGAGCACCAGACTGTGGGGTCGCACACTCAGGAGTACCCCCTGTTCTGTTCAGTTCTGGGATCTGTAAATGAGTTACAGAACTCAAAACCAAGCCATGCTCCAAACCACGGCTCACACTGGTGTTCCAAGTGCCTCAATGTGAAAGTTTGAAAAAGTGGCATCATTTTTCGATAACAGCACAAAATGTCATTGGTAATTGGTATTTGTATTTAGTCTGTTAATTTGGACCGAGAGGAGGAGAGAGCTGCAGAAGGAAGATATTGACAAGTTGTGTTCTTATTTGAGGGATTTTTACTTAAATTCGTTCTACACTGTATATTGTGTGTTTTTGTCACCTCTATTGGATGAAACCTGTTCTCGTCTTCACAATATTCTTTCAATAGAGCTGACAGACTGCACCAAAAAAAAAAAAAAAAACAAGCAAAAAAACAACATGAAATCACACCAAACCATCTCTCTGTGCCAATCTTATTGCATAAAATGATTGAGAAATAGATGCTGAAATACAGGAAGGGAGGAAGGACACGAGAAGAGGACGGAGAGAGAAGCCAACTGGTTGCTCCCTGACTTTTTCGGACGTTGTAGCTGCAGTAGCTGTCATTTTTCCATCAGGGGGAACAAAGTCACCTTGGCCTGTGTGAGGGCAGGTGACAGGAGGAGAGGGAGGCTGCGGCGCTGGCGCCAGCCCCTGCTGACGAGGGCCGGCGTTAGTAGAGGTGACAGGAGTGAGGAGCTGCTCACCGGGGGCCCCTGACACCACGCAGCACCTGCCCCGAGAGGTGCAGCGTCAGCACATCTTTCCACAGGAAGTCGCAATGGAAAAGCACGGAGGGTAAGGAGTTATCTTCTTCCGTCCTGGCTTACTGTTCTGCTACTTTATTTTGTTATTCCACTAACCCCCTTGTGAAATACAGACAGAGCCATGAAATATTGATACAACCTGGTGTGTCTCATATTGCATTTTGCTGTAAGGGTGTAAGTGTAGGCAGCACTCATCAATAGTCTGAAAAAAAACCTGGACTTATATAGCACTGCTTTTGATCTCTTGCAGAGACTTAAAGTCCTCTTACTTCATTACTCACTGTCTGATTAGCGCATGTGTTCAGTAATACTGAAATAATACACCCCAAAATACAATGTCTGCTCTTGATTTTCTTGAATTTACAAAAAAGTGAGATATTCTGTCTTCTCTTCGTCTTTCTCTTTCTTGTTCGCCTTCTCTTCTTCCTCCCAGGTCGGCATCCATCACCATGCAGGAGGCCACCTCTCCTCTGACAGCTTTGTCAATGTAAATTACTGCAGTCTGTCTAGAGTGGTCTCAGCCCAGGGAGAGCAGTACCTGCAGGGCTGCCCATTGCCTGCTCAGAAGAACCCAGAATAACCAACCAATAGGCCTCCTCTGACTGGACTTACCTATGTCTGTCTGTCTGATCTCTCAGACTCGGAATCTCTGTCACTTTCACATTCCACCCTCTCTCTCTCTCTCTCTCTCTCTCTCTTTTTTGCCTATATCATTTTCCCTCAGTTTCTTACCTACACAGATGCTGGTTAAAGAGTTGTTTGTTTTTTTTTATTGATCCTAATCTCCTCTTTTAACTTTGCAAACAACCAGCGGTACATGTGTTTTGAAGACAAGCGGGGGAGTCGTTTCCTGGTTATCTCTCTGTCAGAGTAAAAATTGCAGGATGGCATCCTCTGAGTAAACAAGGCTGTGTGGGGCTTTGATTTCCTCCATTACATGACTGATTTGGTTACACATTTCCCCTATGGAACTTTGTTCACATGGTGGTTTCTGCACTTAGAAATATGGCCTATTTCCTGCTTCAAATGAGCTCCCTAGGGATTTATTTACTAAATTGCAAAGGACGAACGATAATTCATATCTCAGTAATTAGGCATGCAAGAAATACATCACAGAACCCAATACGCCTTGTTATTAAAAAAGAAAAAGCTACAGTTTGATATTATGTAGATTTAAAAGCCCTCCCTGAGGGTTTTCATTCATTAATTATTTCTACTTTTTTCTTTATTTTGTCTGTGAATAGAAAACCAGTGTGAACAGGTTTACACCCACAATGCTGAGCAAATTAAGAACAAACATAACACAGAAAAGAGGTGAATCCATTGTTCTTCTCATCCATGTTCCTTTGAAGAAATACAATGCTCAAGGACTCATTTTACAATATTAGCACACCACAGAAGACGAATGGTTATATGCATGTTAACAGGCTTGTATGACCGGGCAGGGAAGATGATAGTGATGAAACATTTTGTGTGCTGTGTGTTTTATCCTGCTAGGCTGCTGAGTCTCCCTGAGGCTTTGGGAAGCCACAGCAACCAAGGGATGCAGAGTCAGACTCCTGGTCTGTCTAGCTGGAAAAATGAGAGTCATTGCTGAAGCTGTGTATGTTTGTTTGCAGCTGTACAGCAGGTGAACGGTTGTCTGTGTTTACGTGTTTGCCTTATTGCACACACCTTTGCACATTCACATACCGGCTGTGCCTGTGATGTCTAAAGGGATGTGCAGCTCCACGGTGACGAATTCCAAATGATGAAAAGTATGCCCACAACAGGTTTCAAAAATATTTTCTTCCAGGCACGTTCTGTCCTTTTAAAGTTATAGCGCTATCAAAATAAAACTCACTTGGTTGTGAAACTTCGGGCAAACACTGTGTGAGTACACAAAGTCAGTCTCCCATTCATGGTCAATGAAGCAGCTCCAAGCTGTATATCAGCATGTCATCACAGATTAGAGTCTCAGTTCTTTGGTTTTCCAGCTTTCCTACACCGTGGAAGACTAAATAAACCTGCTCTGTGCTTTCTTCAAACTTAAAGGGTAATTACTTTAAACTCTGATTTTACCAAGTAAGGCTGATCAAATTATAGAAACCTCACAGGAACAGATGTGCCTTGTAATTACCAAAAAGAAATAAACATATAAATAAACATAATGCCTGGAAGTGAAACATCAGTGTCACTTATATTTGAATGAAGAACTGCCTTGAGTTCACATGGCACATGCGATTGCATTTTTATCAAATCAAGCTTGCAAATTAGAGTAGTCCCATGCATATATTGAAACATATCAAATGTCCACTGAGATTGAAATATAGCTTCTCATATCTGGAAATAAATAAGTGATGATGTTGTGAGATGTTCCCCCACAGCGGAGGAAAAGGGCACATGAGTGGATGGCAGGAGTCAGGGACTTGGGCTGAGTAGACTGGCTCTCCTTCAGGCTTGGGAGCACAGCCACCTGTCACTCCTCCTCAGCCACAGCAAGAAATCATCCAATTTCATCCGTACACTAGCACAAGGTCACTGGGATGGCGGTCCATACTTTGAGAGAGCCCAGAGAATCGCTCTTACTTAGATCTCCATCTCCTGGGACCCATGTTCCTCTCAATCACTTCCCAGACTCTGGACACACCACGCCGCTTGGCTGAGACTCTGGCCGTCACGGCTCTTTGCCACATCAATAGCATGAACAAACCAGACTAACCCTGCTGTGATCTGATTAAATTAAGCCACTTTTGAGCAATAAACAAAACAAAAAAAGTGCACTACGGTGTTATCCACCTTGTTCCAAGTCCTTGTTCACAGCTAATAATGGTTGCTGCTAAGGATCAAACATTCAGATCTAAGTTGTTTTTGCACTATATTACTTTTTTTTTTTTTAATAAAAACATTACATTGTGTAGTTTTTCGGAATTTATATGGTCTTTATATATAATTTAAAATCTAGGCTTGTGTGTGAGTAAAATGCAAATGCATGAGATGATTAAATAATTCAACCGGCATTGTGAAAAATGTGGTTTGTTTCTGTGTTGCAGAGTCAGAGGAGAACAATATTCTTTCAAAAGTTTTCAAAGCCAGACCAATGCCAACACTTTGTTAGCCCTTTGTAGCGCTGGCTCGCCAAAGTACATTAGTACTTATACATTTACATTTATACATAGTACTTATACAGTACTTATACATAGTACATTTATAAATGATAAGTTGAGGCATGATATTGTTAAAATTGCAATTATTTTTCTTATGAAATTTCAGTTTTTTCAGGTTCTTCACATCTTTTTTCTCAAATGTTTTCATAATTTAATGGGGTCTTTTAAGCACTAAAACAAAGAGAAACCTTGGGGTTGTCATTGTTTATAGATTATTATGATATTATTTCAGTACTCTGGCTCATTTGAGATCAGTTTGGGCTGACTGTGGCCCCTGGATGGTAAATGAGTTTGACGTCCCTGTTTTAAATGAATTACTATTGTCATGGGTAATACTTGGACCGAGAATTTTGCAAAATAACATCAGCAGAGAAGTTGTTGTGGTGGAACATTTGTACATGGGGAAGCAGGTCATGGTTTTAGAATGACTAGAATGCCATATTTAAAAAAAGACATGTCTTTAGAAAAACTTGCCATTTTCAGTGTTTTAAAGGATGGTGTTTTTTCACATAGTGAGGTCAACTTAGAAAACAATAAAACAGAGACAGGAAAAGGAAGGAGAGTGGTGCCTGAGGTAGTCGTCCAGTTGGAAGGATCATCCCTGCAGAGTACATCCTACTTCTCACTGAATAATGTTTAGAACTAAGGAGCCGTGACTTGATTATTTTTACTCAGATGTGATGTGAAAATCAGGGGTAAATAACTAGCTTGACTCTCCAAAGATGAAAAATACACCCACTTACACATCCAGAACTTGCTAATTATCTGTCATCTTGTTAGTTGTCTGATAACCTCACATGAGAACTTGAAGTCACTGCAGTGATTGTTGCTTAGGAATAGTTTCCACGTATAGTCATCATCATGTTAATGCTGCTGTTTGACAACTAAGTAAAAAAAAAAACAAAAAAAACATGGCATAATCATTAGTTATATTGTTATTTTAGATTCTATTTTCCCCTGCCTCCAAACTTTATGCTAAAGACTAACACCTCCTGGCTCTAATGCCAATGAACGATCAATAGTGTGTTATCGATCGCCTCAGTCAACTTTTCACTGACATGTTCCAAAATGTTAAACTGTTCTGTTCAAAATTCTAACTCCTGACTGTGAAAAGGTTTAAATGAAGGTATTTAGCATTGGCATCCTGGCTTATTTTCAGAATTTATCTTTCTTTTTGTTGACGTGTATCACGGTCACAGTGTCACAGGTCTTGGTTTTTGCGTAAAAAAAAGAGACTCTTGCTTTTCTGCTCCAGTCAATGTGTGTCAGATTTCCTCTGATTCAGGCATTCAGTATTTTGTTCTGTGTATCTGTCTGCTTTGTTTGGCAGGTGAAACAGCAGTGATAAATAAAACACTGAGGTGGAGTGCTCACTCTGCTGTGAAATACTGCTCGTGGAGTTCATTGCATCACTTAAGAGTGAGAGCAAACATGATTTCTCATCACCCTCTCTTCAGTTTTTTTTTTTTTTGTCTTTTTGTGAGATGAGTGCGGAACAGATCCACTCTGCACAGATGGGTTTTCAGTGACTCAAAAGCACACAACTTTAGATGGCACCTATTCACAAATATCAGTCAAAAAAGTCAAATATTTTATGACAACATGTTTTAGTTATCCAGTGCTGCTCTATGAAATATTGAAAGCAGAGGTATGTTGGTGTTGACTTTGATCACCACCAGCCTTCTCTGACTTCTGCAGCTCTCCCCCCCTGTCAGAGTAGATGAAAGAGCAAAGTAACATGTGTTTCAGACCTACAGTGTTCCCTGCAACTTGAAATGGCCTTGTTCTGCTTATACAACAATGACGACTCCTTAAAATTCAGGGTGCTACACGGACTCCATTCATTTATTTATTAGGCTGCCGAGTGCTGCGCGTCACTCTTTAGAGGAACCACCGGTGCACTCATGTTGACACAGGGACACAAGCCCTGGTTTGAGACACTTGCAGTCAATGGACCAACAGAGACGAGGGATTCCACACCGGCAAATTAAGTCGCACATTGTATGGCAAGCTGTTCTCGCAGAGCTGTTTTGTCAAACTGGCACATGAACAGGAGGATTTAAATGACACCGGTGCTGCAAAAATAACTCTTTGAACATAAAATAGCTTGCAGTTTTTATTTGCGGGATAAAAGACTTTCTAACAGGTTTTAGAAATATGTCTGCCTGACTGACAAATACTTAAAACTACAATCTGTTCAGAGGATGCCTTAGAAAATGTAAGATTTGAAAAACATAAATATAGAGTTACTGATATTTGTGGTGGGATTAAAATCAAATCCACTGGGTGTATTGTCATGCAATACACACATTTCTTTAAACAGTGCTCACCTATTATTTGAAACTCCACAGTTTAAACTGAATACAGGACTACAACCAGGATTTTACAAATAATTCTCTCCACCTCCCTTAAAAGATGGAGTGGCTATATCCACTAAATTTGTCAATGAGTATTTATGAAATATAAAGTTTTCTCATGTTAAATACACATTCAAACCCTCTGTACGTGTCATTTCAAGTTCCTTATCTCTGCATGCTTTTGAAGTGAGTGGATTATTTATTTATTTATTTATAGTAGACACAAACACTGGTGACTGTAGTATAAAATACGAGGTAACTGCTGTGTATAGACTGTTATAATATCAGGGTAAATACCCCAATAATACCAACCTGACCAATGTGGATAGGATTAGGAAAAAGAGTTGAGGCAAACTCATCTGTGATCGTATGCTTCTTTTTCCTCCACTTATTCACATTTGAAAGAAATTATTAACACTGACATTTTCATGGGATTTATAGACTGAAGTTCATCTTATAATTTGAGGCATCTGCCAGTGTTTACTCCTGCTGACCACCTGACTGTCTGACAGAGATTATCTTGCAATTTTATGTGAGCTAATGTGGTTCACTAACACACATTTTCCACAGTGGAAAGGTTGGTGATGTTAGCAAGCAAGCAAGTTTAGTTTTTGTTCCAATCAGATGTTTACCTGTTACTGATGCTGTGAGAAGTGAAAAAGCTCCTGATGTCTGTTTTTTCTTTTTTTTTTTTTTTGTGGTGTAACAAATGCAGAATGTGTTGACGCAGTGTGTACCAATGTAGATAAACTCCCTAAGGGGAAATTCACTAATGTATATACATATGCAATGTGTATGCAGAAGGTTAGGGGTTAACTCACTTTATTATCCCTGTAGGGAGATTCAGTCTCAGTGTTTTACCCATCCTCATACATGCACAGCGCCTAGCGTTAGCATTAGCATTATCCATTAGCATTAGCGAGTAACATTAGCACAATAGGAGCAGTGAGCTACCATTGAAGGTACTCATGGGACCAACTCCAGATCTTCATTGCTACCTTGCTCAAGGGCACTGACAGGGGAATTAACCTTGGTAGTAACCACTTAGTGCATTGTTACCCCGCCCCCCGAGAGGGGAGGCAAGGGGTAGTGTTTTTGGTTTGGTTTGTTTGTGTCTTCGGTTGTTTGTTTACACTCTAGCAGCAAAACTATTGGTTCAACTGATACCAAACTGGGTTTATAGATTCCCAGTAACCCAGAATATATGTTACATTTTGGGAAAGGTAGGTCACAGTTCAAATTTTTCATGTTTTTTAAAATCTTTTCAATTACTTGTAGCCCTAATGGGTGAAATACATGCGAGGGGCAGGGTTTGTTGTGCCTGGCACTACTTGTTTGTAACAGATTTTGCCGTCAGAAAGATGAAATGATGCAAAATAGTCTCAAGTAGGAACATGTCTATAAAGTCCATAGGCCCATATAAACCTACACACACAGATTGAAAATAATCACCTACACTATTGTTAATAGGGGAATAGGGATTATTAGTAAGTAGCTGTAACGCACCTACTGTTAAAAGATAGGGACACAACACTGCAGACTGTTTGGACATTACTTCTAGATATATACATGACTCTTTAAGGTATAGAAATTATAGCATTTGACATTTTCACTTGATTACACACAAATACATTCAGTGTTGACATGTATGCAGTTGTGGTGGAGAACAACACACACATAAACCAATTTTTTTAAAACAGTAAAATAAGAAAATCTAATCCCAAGTGGTCATATGTAACTGTCATGTAATGTAATTTAATCCTCCAAGGCTCAACACACTGAAATGTTACCAGGACAGTCATGCACTGATATGTTTGTTTTTGAATTCAAAGCAATTTCATGGCAGGTTGTAACATTGCACCTCACTTTACCAAATAAATGAAAAAGAAAACATTGTCTGCCTAGTAATTTTTCTTCCCTCTGTCTGTCTGTTCACTTCTTATGCTCTGTGGACAAAAGTTGTGGTGCATTTAAAGATGCGATAGTCATATTGTTCACATTTCACCTTGCACGCCAAACTTGATACTGAATTAGTTTCACGCTATTACAGCCTACCTGACAGGATATCTTCATCTTAATCCTCATTTCGTGACTGAGATGTATTTTTCAGCTAAAGCCAATACAGATCATTACACCGGATTGATACTATGAATTTCAAAGACAAAGCAAGTGCAAATTCAAGGAAACAGGAAGCGCATATCAATTTTGAAGCTTTTTACTGCAGTTTATTGTAATTCCTACCCGCCGAGCTTTTAGAGTTTGACCTTTGAATCTGTTAGTAAACAGACTGTAAACACCAAATCATCTAATTAATTTGAGTTTCTCAGAGCATGAACATCTCCTCTCCAGAAGAAGAATGAGATAACTTGTTTTATGGCAATTTGATGCACTTTCCTGAACTTAAACAGTTTATTCCTTACAGAAGAATATATGTGTTTGTAGTATATGCAAAACGGGTGCATAATGATACTCCTCTAAATATGAAACAGGATAAGCAAAAACAGCAAGCATTACATTTTTTGCAGTCTCTGCAATACCACAGGGCATTACTTGTCAGAAGTTACTCTAATTAACACAACAACAAAAGGTCATACTCTTCTTTCAACTATGGAACTCATTTACTAACAGCTGATATAAATTCACATCACAGTTAAATCAGATTAACTTCTTTCTCTTTAACCATCTGAGATTTAACTTTACTTTTGTAAAGACAATCAGCAAAGCAATCAAATCTCTTTTTGCAGCGTCTGCAACTTGTAATATATTTAAATGGGAATGCAGTTGGAATGGTTTAGATCTACCCGTAAGTGTTTTATAGGTCTTAAATGCCAATCTACTACTTGATTCACAGCGCCATATATTTAACAAAAACACATGGACAACATTTTAAGTTGGTCTAAATTATTCTCCCCCTCTTTTTATTCTGCAAGATGTTGACAAGGAAGCAGCAATAAAAATCCTGACAGTACAATAGTTACAATAAAAGACAACAATGCACCGCTGTCGTAATAACCACTTACAGTATCCCCCCTCATTTTTCCCCCTACCTATCTATCTCATTTTACAGAGTCATGATGATGTGCACCAAAGGTCAACTGAGGAACATGGCCGAGTCTGCATTGGCAGTTTGTCAGATGTAACCGCTATAATCGGCCCATTGTCTTAATGACGCTGTCAGCGGCCCCTAATGACCCAGCTCAGACGTCGCCTGCTGCACTGTATTAATTTGAGCAGGCCCCACACTGGGAAGGTTATTTTTTATTGTGTCTGTCAGACTCTGATAAACCCCTGCACATCATCCATCCTTCTGAGAGAAAGCGAGGGGGAGGATGGAGAGACAGAGGCATCTTACAGTCCTCTTCTTCCCACTCTGTTTTCTTCCCTCTGTTCCCTCTCTCCATCTCACTGCTCTGTATTTATCCTTTTTGTCTTTATTCCTTATTTCTCTCTGCTTGCCATCAGCTCACCTCGCTCTCACCCACCTCACACTAACACCCATTGCATTTTCTTTTTGTCTGCTCCACACGGAGGCCCTAATATTTTCCCGCGGGGCGCCCACTTCTCTCAAACGGTGATGAATGACTCTGGCTCCTGTATCGATTTCCAAACTGAAACAATTTAGGGACAAAACAAGTAGCAGTTTATCATATTGATTTTCTTCTGAATCCAGTTTCTCCCTTTAAGGTGACACCGTGCATCTGAATGAATACATGAGTGAAAGTGTAGATGAATGCTTAACACTTCCGCACTGAGCACTGACTGAGATTTAAGGCCAGTTTCACACACACCTGCATGACTGAGCCGTCTCAAGTGCCTTTTAAGTGAGAAGTCGATGTGGCAGCAGGAATATGTACGAAGACAGGTTGCCAAATCAAGAGCAAAGCATCCCTTGAAGACATACATTGTTGACTGAGGTATTTATATTGCTCAATACGTAATGGAGGAGTTAGTATGTGTGGTGCTGTTGTAAGTATTTTATTCAACTCAAGCCTGCAGTGGAAATCAGGCATCAGCAATTCGCACAGAGCACGCTATCTCCGCTGTGGTGCAGATCAAAGGATCATTACTGACTCAATTCAGAGAGGTTGAATTCAGTGTGCGATCCATATTAAGTTTTATAAGGTGACCACAGGCGGGAAGATCATTGCGGACTTTAAATCACATTATACACACCAACTTTCCCTGTTTTCTTTTGATGGAGTCAAGTGTCAAGATCGTCTTTTAATACCAGATTGGATTTGATTACAATCTGCTGACACTGCAGGCTGCGACACACCTGAAAAAGCATGTAGCTCTGCCCTGAATGCATTAGTGCTGACAGTGGAGTCACAGGCGGGCGGACGTGCCCTTGGCCACGGTGATCTTAGCCTCGCCCTGAACAATGACCAGCCCCGACAGCACCACCGAGTGCGGAAATTGCCTGGGAATGAAAAGACCTATTAGAAAACTTAAAGCAAACAAACAAAACAACAACAGTAGAGAAGCAGTGGATGACAGCCTGGTATTGCAAGCATATTATCTGCTTAACCTTGTGTCCTTTCCTCATGCTAGTTCTTTCTCTCCAGCTGTTTAAATTAGCTTGGCTCCTACTATGCCCGAAATAGAAATTCCTTTTACGTGAAACATCTGCAAAGCCTTGACAGCAGGAAGGACCATATGAATCCACATGGACATGTAGCGTTGAAAACCATTATTTTAAGAAATAATGCTAAGGGCAAAGAGCATTATTGTCAGTAATGTTATCACTGAAATCAATACTGAGGAAATAGGCTTAGGGTTTTGCTAAAATGGTACCTATAACTGTGCTATATTTTCAAATAAAAAGTCTGCATCTGGAATCACCAATTTGCAAAGATTAATATACTGCAATATACTGGGATAAATTAAAAATGCACTCACATTCATCACACTTTTAAGTATAAAACACCTAGACTTTACATGGTAAATAATAGGAATAAAACAATGTCTAATATTTACAGTAATTACACATGGAATATGTAGCTTTTTCTTTCACATAAATTAGATGTAATAACATACAACAAGAAAAAAAACCCTACTTCTGTTGCCAAAAACTGTTTGTTTTACCTTTTACACACAAATGAGTCTCATGCAAATAGGCAGCCAGAAGGCAGCTCTCTCAATCATTAAAAATATTACACCCACTGCTGTTAGTAATAATAACTTTAATGTAAATGATAAAACAAAGATATGTCTCTTGTTCTGCATTAATATGTTAACATGTAAATTGCACCAGTGGGGGGGTGAAGGTTTGATGGCTGGTCAACCTGTTCTTCCTTTCATGACTTATTTTACTAAAATGAATAGGAAAGTCTTGACAACAGGCCAGAACAACAAGGAACTGATATAAATATTTATGGCCCTTTATTTTTAGCATGGTCATCAGTTAAAATGTACCATCAACTACTTCAATCTATTTAAAAATATTAAAGTTTGACTATTTTTCTGTTAGTGTCTTTTCTTTATAGTTTCAAGCAGAGATGGACATAAATGATTTAAAATAAACCCAGTCTGATCCAGTATACAGGGAGAAGGAGAGGTACTAATTTATTTATTGAAATATACAGTAGGAATTGAAATGAGAAAACTTTAATACTATGGCTGCAAAACTAACCTGGCAAGGAAACACACAGTTAACAAGGGAGCAGTACTTTTTATGATTAAAGTATAAATAAAAATTGACTAAATTATTAGTAAGCTTCATAAACTTCAATTAAGATTTCAACCTCATTACAGCAGTGCGGGGCCTGGGGTGGGGCAGCGCCAGCCTCTCCCGACCCTCGGCCCCCTGGTGGTATGGCCGCGGTCTTTGGCGAGGGCGGTGTGAGGTAGCTGGCTCGAAGGCATCCACCCCTATCTCTTATATAGGAAAAAATTAAAAATGGTCATTCCACAGTGGACAGACTGTCTCCTAAATGGTCTGAGAGTGGTCCAACTGTGGAGTGGACTAGGTCTACATTCAACAACAAAACAAAACAAAACAAAAAAAAAAAACAAAACAAAAAAAAAAAAAAAGGAGGGGAGGTAGGAGGAATACCCTTTGACTGGCCATGGCTGGTCTCGTCCTTGGGCTGTGGGGTTGTGTGGGGGGTTGATGGTGTCCTCCCCTCTTCGGGCTCTGCATGCCACCCCCCATAGCCATATTAATTTAAATTGATTCATATGAACTCAAAACAGATAGTAACTGATACAAATACATTGTTACAAATATTCAATTATTTAACTAGTTGTACTGTGACTGCCTCCGCCGCTACCGCTGCCACAGTAATACTAGCAAATTAGGCTACTGGTATTATTAAATATTTTTGTATTATTACAACAATTATTATTTTCCCCCTCACTCCCCCCTCTCTCTTTCTCACTGTCATTCACACCCCCCTCTTCCCCTTTTCCCATCACCCCTAACCAAGCTATATGGTTTAGTTACTCTTTACATTTATGATCTTTTTCTTTGTAATATGACGTTGTTGTTGTTGTTTGTCCATACTCTGTCATTGTTGTTGTTTTTGGTTTGTTTGTTTATTTGTTTGAGTTTCCCTTTGTTTATGTGTTGTTGTTTTTCTGTCCACATTGTCTTGTTAACTATCACTAATAAAAAAAATAAAAAACTCATTACAGCAGTGAAAATGGCACTAATGTACCTGTTGATGTCATGAGGCTTACTGATTCAGGTAAAATATAAGATTTGTTACATTTCCTTGAACAGGGTTCGTATACATTTTTGAAGGTCAAATTCAAGTACTTTTAAGGATCATTTAAAATTTTTTCTAGTATAGCACCTTATCACTGGGGTCAAACACATATCTACAGGAATACATCTGACTATTTTTTTTCACTTTTTATCACAATGATGTGCGTTGTATTATGCTATAAACATCAAAAATTATGTTTCATAAAAGCAAAAAGTTTAGAAATTAAAGGAGAACACCAAGTTTTATCCAAAAAAAGGTAAGCCACTTGTTGTTCTTCAGACACACTTGCACCAAGACAAAGAGTAAAATAAAAATGTACCTGGAGTCGACCTGAGAATACCCATTAATTTTCTTTATTCACATAAAGTTTTATTTCTCAAAATGTATCACCTCTCTTTATGTAGCTTTGGCTATAATTGCTAGCACTTTCAAGCACTTCAACTAAAATTCAAGCACTTTTCAGACATTGAAAACACAACATTGAAATTCAAGCACGTTCAAGGATTTCAAGCACCTGTCCGAACCCTGCTTGAAATTCTGCCATAAAGGTTGGAAAAACAGACATTCTTAATTGGTTCAGATCTTATTTAGAGGGATGGAGTGGCTATGACTTGTGGGATCCCTCAAGGTTCAGTTATGGGACCCCTTTTGTTCGATCTTTATCTATTCCCTTTGGGTCACATTCTACCAAACATTGATTACCACAGTTATGCAGATGATACACAGATATATGTGTCTTTGTCACCAGATGGCTGTAGCCCAATAGACGGTTTAGAACTATTTGGAGCAAATGAAGAACTGGATGAGCCAAAATGATCTGTAATTAAATGGGGAAAACCAGTATCAAAGAGAAGAGGTTACCAAAAGCACTTCAGATTTGACCTTCATCAGCCACTTTAAAGCTGGAACCAGAACTACTCTCTACCACTTTTTAAATATTAGCTGATTTTGTGTTCCCAAAAGACCAATAGACCATGCCTTCACCCCCAGTATTGTTGATTACTGTAATGGTCTCTGACTGAACCTTCCAGCAAGAACATTTTGTTTAATTCTATATTTAAGGAGTATAAACCAAGTAGGATTAGATCTATGGAGTCAGATAGTACAGACGCAAGTAAATGCGGTAAAGTAGCAGTGAATTACAAACGACATGAACAAACTGCCTACAGAGCTTAGATTCACCACAAATGAAGACATATTTAAACCCAGACTGAAAACTTACAGTCTGTTCTTATTGCACTCAAATCTTATTGCAGTGTAATTCTGGAGTACGGTATCTTCATTCTAACATATTTAAATTATTTTCTCTTGCATTATAATTGATTGCACTCTACTTCCTCCTAATTATATTTTTCAGTTTTTCAGTCATTTATGGTTGAAGCAATTTGTTTATATTTTTCTCTGGATTTTGTTTTTGATGTAAAGTACAAAGAACTGGCTTTTTACATTAAATGTTCAATATAAATAAACTTGCCTTGTCAGGAACTAAGGGCAAGGTACAAATAAAGATTACCAAATGCAATGTAATGCACGATGAGACTGCAGGCATCCTACAGGGAGATACTATTGGAAACCAATAGGACCCATGTCCACAGCACCGCAAAATCAAAAGGACTATAAAACTAAAATAATAGTCAAAATACAACCGAGATCTCAATTACATATAGATAAAATATAAAAGCCATGAGTCATGAAAAAAAAAAGAGTAAATAAGCAGGCAAAATGGTGAAACAGTGAAACTTAGCACGATAAAATGAAGCAAAAATCTAATAGTGATGAACAAAAACTCATGTGGCAGCCAGGCAAAGCAGCAGTCTGGTACAAGTCTGGCTGAAAACAGTGAGAAACATGGCTCAAAGCTGGGCCTCAGGAAAGCCAGAGCAGAGCAGAACAGCTGTGGATATTCAAGAAAACCAATTAAAAATCTAGCACTGTTACCTCTCCCTAAATCACCCTTCTCTGAGGTCCAACGACACAGCAGGCCACAGCGAGGAGAGACTGACTCCTCACACTTGAACTTATGAAGGCAAAGACTTCCAGACCTACGGTCCAGGTGTGGTGGTCTTCACCTGTCAGCCCTCACAGCAGTGTGTTACACATTATAAATACTTACTTATAAAATATATCATAATAACATACAGGTATTCGACAATGTATTTCATGAAAATACAAATTCAAAGGCACCATTAATGGAAGCATTGACAAGCACTGAGGGTGGAATTACATGAGCTATAATGGCTCACATAAGTAATCCTCTGTATAATACAGAGTATTTCATAAGGACAATAGAGTGGGCTCATACACATCACACCTCTTAGCAGCAATAATTGCACTTAAGAGCAGTAAAACACTGACTGTAACATTAAAATGTGATTAAAATGTATACTGAATTTACCAGAACATCAGTTAAACGTTGAATATTATGTCTAAATTCTTTTATTTATTCACATTTATGCCTGTTAACATTAATATGGATATAATTTGCAAAGTGAAAATGTTCCCTATGTTTGGGCTTCTTGTCTTCATGTAAATAGTGTTTCAGGCCATTTTAAAAACGCCTTCAACACCGAAGATTTGTAAACATGTATGTGTCCATGTGAACAGACAAAGCAGAGAGAAAGATGATGGCGTTGCACACTGATCTGTGCATATCTGTTTGTGTAATGAATATTCACCTGCACATGTCCATGTCTGTCACATTAAATAACATCTATGTCATAATACTGGAAGGTCTCAGCGCATCTGTGTGTGTGTGTGTGTGTGTGTGTATCTGCACAGTTCTGAGGAACTGACATGCTTTTAAGTAGCCAATTTGGTACCTACGGATTAGGAATAGTCCAGTCTCCACAACAATTCGGCCCTGGACTTTTTGGTCCAGACTGGCCCACCACAACCCCCACGCAGGTGCTGTACCAGCTCACCCTGTTAATGTACATACACACAAGCCCTTAAAACCCCTACTTTGCCTGAACAATATCCCTTTGTTTTCTGAAGCCTCCAATAAAATAACTCCATAGTTAGTGTGTTGCTCACTTGCTCTTAAGAAGGATACTGAACAAAGGATTTAAGATTCAAAAATGAGTATTATTCATTTATAATAGTCTATGGCTGGGCTGCTTGGGGTCTCTAGTGAGAAAATCTCCACTGGAGGTGTTGTACCGGACCTATCACACATCTGGACATGGTAAGTAGAGGGATATTATGGAATGGGTTAAGTATTAACAAGCTAACATACAAAAAAATAGTCTGCATACGATTAGAACTTTGGCTAGTTGGCTAAAATATGGAAAACAATAGTATAATGATTTGAAAAATGGACAAACAGTTTGAAACTGGATAGGCTATAAAGCATAACACAGGAGGAAAAACTTGTACACACAGTGAACTTATTTTCCCCCTAACACACAGTGAACTTGACAGCTGTAGGCTATTTTGTCTAGTGCATCATGAGTAATATATGCAGATATTTTATTGTAACAGAACTTAATCAGTGCTTGATTGATGTGAACTGTATGATGTGATAATGTTGACAGTAAAGCATACATATGTGTTCCTCATCTTACCACCACATCACCACCTCCTTCACATGATGGAACGCCTACCTCACCATTTTCTACTTAAGTCTCCGGCTGTGTACCATGTTACTGGTGGCTTCACCGTCTCCATCCTCATCAGACTGACCCATACCACCTGCTGTTGCTGTGAAGGACCCGGTGAAGCAGCAGCCAACTGGCTACTAGCCCCGCCCCCTGCAGCAAACATCATCAGATTTAGTTTTTACTCGTTGCAGCCTCAGCTGCTGGAGCTTTTCTTTTCTTCTCCCTCAATTTTGTGGCACTGCCTTTGCATTTTTTTGTTGTCTTCTCCATTTTATAAATTTCTTTTTGTTGGTAAGATGATACCACTATCTCACTGATGACTCTCTCTCAACTACTTTTTTCATAAAGGTGACTGGATGAGGGGGTGGGACTCCTTGGCTGCTTTAGCCTCTGTCATAGGGCCACTGGGCCAGGTATTCTGAAAACAGGCAAGCCAGTGGACCACCTGTCCCCTCTACGCTGAGTCTGCAGCTCTGTGGGCCAGTGCTACTCAAGGTCAAGGATTGAACATTTAGATGACAGACAAACCACTGGGCCAACTACATGTCTATCTCCCTGGGCTGGGAGGGCTACCATAGTTACAAAAAACAAAAAAAAACAAAAAAAACAAAAAAACAAAAACGGCTGTCCATTCGGCCCCAATATTGACTGGCCCACTGGGAAAACGACCGGTACTCCATATGGCCAGTCCAGCCCCGACTGCAGCTCAACTAAAGCCTCTTCTTCCACAATATCCAGTATTATCTAGAGGTTCACGGTGTAAACTCCTGCACACACAGTGGTTTATCTGAAGAACTGTATCTCTTTGTGGTCATTTTTGTGTTCTAGTAAATACAGATATATATTATGAAACAAAAGCTGTGTGGACAGATATATTTAAAAAAAATGAGACGGAGAATGCATATTCATAAAAATATCCCTATGAGTGTGGATGTGGTGTTAATGTCAATTAAATCCACTCTAAATGAAAGTTAGTTAGGACTTTAAGATTAGGATTAGGTTTATAACACAAGCTCAGTCAAGCCTAACTATATTTTAAAGGTAGAATTTTCTAATTTAATGTTCATGTGACTAAAACACAACCTAAAATTAACCAAACATTGCTTCCTCTTCAAATAGTGCTGGATTTTAACCTGTGATTTTTACATTTGCAGTGTTAATAGTAGACATACATATCCTACCATGAAGGAGTCAAATGAATGAAACACTGAGCAAGTTATCTTAATCAAGGAAGATGGAATTGCAGATCTGAAATATGAATGAAATAGAAAAAAAAAAATGTTTTCATCAGTATATAAGAACCATTGTGCTTTTGTTACCTTAGAAGGAGTCTATAGAGGGCGCTGGAGTCCACCATGGTTTCTTGTCACTTTCTTTTATGTGTTTTACAGTATGATTCTACAAGCAAAGGTGCATTATCATCACCTACTTGTCATGACTGTAGACCAGAGTAAATGTCTCTTCAACTAAACAGCCCAGAAGGACAAAACAAACAGTCTTTACCACTATCATGAAGATGAGGGGACGTGTTTGGTCACCAATAGATGTCACTGAATAGCATACTCAGCTATGAACGGTGTGTTTGTGTAGTCATATGAAGTTTGTGTTGGAATCTGGATTCTCCTGGATGCTGGTGGCTGGTTGAAGTTTCATGGCTGACGTCTATGGATCTTTTAAAGAATTTTAGTTGACCCTTTGCTAAGCCCCTCCCTAAAATGTCTACTATCCAATCCTTATATCTTTGTATTTAATTAATAATTCAACTTATCAGCTCTTTGTGTCACAGTAGTCTATTGGTCTTCACTTGCATCTATATCTGTTTACAATCACACGCGATGCAGACACTTTTATTTTATCACCCAGTGGCAAATGTGTCAAAGACTTTGGGCTTCGCTGTTGTGCTTTTATTAGATCCAACATATGGATAAAAACCTACAATATGGGACGGATAACCTGGTATGCATTAACCCTCAAAGACCCTCACAGTCACCAGAGATCACAAGCATCTACTGATGTGAAATGTTTAATAACTGTTTAACCACTAATCCTATAATACATGTTAATAATTCAGGTAAATAATGCAGGTTTTTAGCTTTTGTTGTCATCAGATATGACCCATTTGGATGTTCAGAGGTTCCATAGTGAACACAGAAACACTGTCATTAGATTAGATTAGATTAGATTAGATTAGATTAGATTAGAGTAGATTAGATTAGATTAGACTTCAATGATCCCACAGTGGGGAAATTCAACAGTCAAGGCAGCAACAGAATAAAGTGCAAGAAAAAGTGTGCATGCACAAAGATAGTGCAAAAAACAAGATAGAGCAAAAACATTATAAAATAATAATCACAATAATAGTAAAAAGTGCTGTCTTCTGCAACACTGATTCACAAATCAGAGTAATGTAATTTGACAAATAATAGTGGTTGTAGACACTTGTTTTTACATTTGTTTTTCTGAAAAAGTGTTTCTCCAGTTTTCTCTGTTTTAACATAATAACCTTCGAATTTACTTTGAGCCTGGATTAACATCTGTCATATCAGTAAATTAAATACAGGAAAATAGCTGATTTTCATTGTAAGATGCAAAATTCAAAGGATAATAATATGATAAATCATGATTCGTCACTCAGGAAAGGTTGAATGAATGAAATGTCTAGGCCTTAAACAGAAAAGCAGGATAACATTAGTTTAATTCAGTTTTACTTCCAGTGAGCCAAAAAACAATGAAAGCTATGAGGAATGATAATTAAACAGCTTAAAATAACATGACATCACATATACTGCTTCACCCTGATCTGCATGAACATTATTGTTCTTTTGTAAGTTTGTCCTACACACAAGCTGTCAACACATACAAGTGGAAGCTTTTATATTTCTCTTAATTAACAAAACTCTGTGAAGAAATAATATTGTGAAGGTAGTTCTCAACTGCATATTGTAGGGCATTTTGTCTGCTTGTTTCTGTAATTTCAAAACTATTTTTCCATGAGTTTTTGCAGACATCTGTTGGCATATCTCTCGTCGATAACGTTGAAGATCCCACAGTTTCAAGTGCACAGGACCAGAGGTAGTAATAGTGACTGAGGAGGGCAGCGCTAATGGTGACGTCTTGTTCTTCTACGTAGAAAATAGAAATTACAGAATATACAAACATATACCACATATGTTTAATTGAACTGCGGCTCATCTGTGCTTTTCATTTCCTTCTGATTTGCCTTCTGGTGAAAGTGTTTGCATCAGTTTTTTTCTTTTTCGGTATCAGTTTATAATGCAAAGGCCTTTATTTATGCAAAGCCAGGGTTCCTAACCCATCAATCACAACGATAATCAAATTTTCTAAGAGTAATTTTACATTTCCTACCATTACTACTTCTTCACAGATAAATATGTGCAGATGTGTATGTATGCATGTGTGTATGGGTAAACATATATATTTAAGTGTGTGTGTGTATGTGTAGATATGTATATATTAATATATCTTTTATATGTATATATTGTAATTAATTTTATCTCAAATAATTTTTGTATTGTTTTTTTTATCAGTCTAATGGTGAGCTTTTTGCATCAAAATTTCATTCATAATGTGCACAGTTATTGTATGTTATAGTTATATAGTGTATTGCATAATGAACTTTGACTGAAAAATGAGAACCAATGACCATATGAAAGAAAACAAACAAAAAATCCACAGCCAGTGTTCTACATTCTTTCTACATATTGAAAATAACAACATATAGAGTATCATCATCAGATCTGACAATAAGAGAAAGATTCAGTGGCTGCATGTGCATAAATCATACTCATATTTCTGAAATTAAAAAACACTAAGTACCAAAGAAAAAAACTGTCAAATGCATTGTTGTGTCTGTGACTAATGTTTTAGTGTTTCCTTTAAATAAAAACCTCTGTTTCTTTTATGTTTCATCTGTCAGTGGGGAAATGCACATGGTGTAAATATTGATGCATCTCCCCATCCCCATCCCCATCCTCACCCAAACCCACACCGATGCAAGTGTTGACTGCTGTTGAGGAAAGTAATTTATGAGTATTTGGTTTATTGTGCACCATCACACTAAATCTACCATATAGTCACCTCGTGCAGCATCATTTCCTCAGAAGGTCTGCATAGCTTATGGTCCATTTCAGACGTCACGCTCACCTTATATTACAGTACGTCATAGTTAGGGCTGTGTACCGTAGGTGGCCGGCACATCAGCAAAGCACCCTCTGGCCCTTTTACAGCCAGGAACATTATTAATGTGTAATGGTCTCACTCCAGCGTTTATTTAGCGTTGTTATTTACTTTTGCGTTGACCTCCTTTCCCTTAATACGCCATCAACATAATCTATAGGTACCTTTACCTCCCTATATTTCCCAGAATGCTTTGTGAGAATAGCTTCAGCTGGCAGTATTGGCTTTGCTGTACTGTACTCCGGAGAGAGGGATAAAATAGTACATTACGGTCATTTTTTCACTCAAAATAATGCACTACTGTTATGCAAAAAACAAAGGAAGACAGATAGAACTGTGGCTGCACTATATCCTTAATAAGTGTGGCAGCAGATGGTGGCAAAAGTGGTATCTCTTCTTCCTCTGCTGCAAATTTCTCCCTGTGTGATTGCCGAACAGTGCTGCAAAATAGTGATTGTTGAGACTAACATAAACACTTGATGTTCCCTATTGATGTGGTAGAAAGTCCAGGAAAAAAAAAAAAAAGAAGTATTTACTGAAATCTACCACAACTGGGCTGGAAATGTGAGACACCACACTGTTTTTATTTCATGAAAATAATAATATACCAACAAACAAGGTAATTGGACTGTTAGAGCAAGAGATATTGGCAAGAGATGTGTGGCAACTAGGAGATAAATATTTTAAATGAAAAATGTTAGTTTCTCATGGAAATAGCGGTTTCCAGAGATGAGCTGAATGTGGTGGACATGCCAGGTGACCTTTAGTGGAGAGCCTACAGCTGTGCCCACAGGCTGTTGTCAGGAAACTGTTAGCCTAGACTGACCTCTCAGCCACACACTGAGATACTTCCCACACCAATGTCTCCAGGCCGTCACACCTTTGTAAGGCAAGGACTAAACCAGATATTACATTGTCAAGAGATCGAACAGCTCAGCGTGAATGGGGGATGTAAGGGAAGTGAAATGAAGCAGGCTTTTTTTTTTTTTTCTTACAGGTGCACTTCGAACAAGAATGGAGCTTTTATGAACAAGAGCTGCGATGATTGCTCCTTTTCAGATAAAAGATTTTTCTCTTTCATTAAGGTGTTCTGTCATGTGCATCACTAACATCAGCCAATCCATTCTGAGCCGAACAATGACAATAAACGAGAGAAATGTTCTAAAAAGTCGTATTACATACTTCGTTTGAAATCAGAGCCGCAGCTATCGATTGGTCTAACTGTTAAGATGTTCAGTAAAACCAGTGCACATGTCTTTTGGCTGATATTTGGTATAGTTAACATACATTGAGCCGGCCTTAATTCCATCTGTGATGAACCATTGGTGCAGAGGAATCTGTATCAGCAAAAACTACAGAATGAACAGCTAAAAGTTTCTGCAAAATCAGTTTAAGATTTACCACAAGCAGATAGACAAATAAACTGTGTTCAAAGTGAAACATTTCCATTTCTTTTTCTATCAAGAGAGATAATAGGAATTAGCGCTGCAGGTAAAAAGGTGAGATTGAAAAAAGGGTTATAAAACATAACTCAGTTTGAGGTTATTTTGGCTTTTCATACACAGTTACCTGAATTGTTTTTTTCATGGTACAATGATAACTATTGAGACACTTTGCTCACGCTATAATGATTCTGTTTTTTCAGCCCTGAAATGGCCAACTGTTTTTCTCAATTTAGAGAATAGTCGTTCAGCGCTGACAGACATTAAAAGTCATGTATGTTTTCTGAATATACTGCACAGTTTCATGAACATTAAAACAGAATGTACAGAGGTGCAGCCAGTGTAATGTGTAATGGTCTCTGGTGTCCAACTAGATGCTTCACTGGTCTACTTAATGTCAGTCCATCAACCAGTACAAGTCCATTTTCAGTCTGACTGTTGCAAACAAGTCTGCTTTTGTGTTTCTTTTCTTTTATTTGTTCTCTCGTGTAAAATTCACTTGAAAACGTTTGTAACACAGTTGAGCTACACTACACTACATTGGATTTTCTGATGGAGTCCCAGTAGACACACAAACACAAAGCTTGTACACAGTTAAAATACCTAGATTTACTTTAACAGATCCCTTCACTATATGTGTGCATAACTCAGCTCCCACACACTTGTTAACATGAAACGTACTTAATTTCTGATAACATTTTCTTTCATAAAACAGAGGAACGTTATTAATATAAATGCAATTCCTCACATAAAACGTACCCATTCCAGGAAAAAAAAAAAAGCCCAGAAACCATGTATAAAGTATATTTCTTGAAACTTTCTGGGTGTTTGCTCTCAATTTTGTGCCATGTGAGTTTCATTTTCAGTTTTGAAGAGCCTTTTTAGAACTAACAGGGGGGAAAAAAATACCCTAACACATTCCTTGGGGAATGCTTATAGCAACAATAATGAAAAACAAAAAGAGCAATGTAGCATTTAAGTGTTCTCCTCTTTTCAATTTATACTGTAACAACCCCAGAAAGCATGGAGTAAAAATTCACTTTTCATTTTACACTTAATGCTTTTATGTGAGGTTTTACTCAGCGAATTTCTTCCTGTCAGCTGTTTGTTGTAATCCATTTAGACATGTAAAATACAGATACCTGATGTGGTTTAATGGTGTGTTCAGAGCTTATATCTCAGAACAGTATAGTACGATACAGTATATCCCTCACAAAGACAAAGATGGATTCCCTATGTTGGAGAGTTCGACCCTTGTGTGTCAGCCACTGTTCAGTAACCTCCCCACTCCCTGCAGGCAGCACATACATTCTGCTGGCCTCTGTGGCCATGGGTCTGAGGTGCAGCGCTGAGCTTTAAACTGAAACAATAGATTATTGTCACCTCGGCCATGTTAGAGCCAACAGTGAAGAGAGCCCTCTGAAGAGGACAATAGGGTATGAATTGATTTATGAGGGTTCAGGGGGCCATAATGTGCAGTAGTAACAAGGAATCAATGGGCTAGAAAAATGCTAACAGCAGCCCTTTATGTCCTAAGCCTTTGTCTCACCAGAATTTAATTAATTTCACTCCTTTTTGGGAGCGAGCGGAGCGGTGATGGAGAGGTGCATCAGTTTCCTCTTATGCTGCTTCATCGCAGTTTATAAACCAGCTCAAGCCGGTCCTCATGAAAACTGAAAATGACAGATGTGATGGCATTCTTATAAAAACACCTCATCCTATAAGGACTGAAAGGGTTGTTTTTTTTTTTTTTAATTTTATTTTCTTGTAAATGAGAAGACAAAGGTGAGAAATATTTCTGTCAATTTTTTTCTGAGGGCAATTTTCCCTGCAGATGGTATTTAATTTACAGCTTCTTTACCTGAAATGGTGCCTCATTATATGTGATATTTATTTTTTATTTAAAGCAGTGATCTGCGTGTCAGAATTTATGAGCTGCGACCTATTTTCAGCAGATACTGAGGAGAATGTAAAAATAAACTGTACATGTAAAGCACTTACCTTTGACACAGTAGCTTTTGAAATGCAACCTTCAACACAATAATACAGTAAATATATTAAATGTTCCTACAATATTTTATTTAAACTAATGATAATACAAGAAATAGTTTTGTCATGAAGACATGTTAGGAATTCATTTAAAATTTTCTCTATATCAGATTTTTACCCTAAAGCCACTGAAAATCTTGTATTGAAAAATCGCTGTAAATTTCATCACCTTCTGAACTTGTACTGTACCTTTGAAATAAAGATGGCATCATTTTGAAATGCACTGCTGGAGAGCACCAACCTGTCTGCACAGTAACTCATCACAAAGTTTTCTCACTCATACGATACAGTCTAGAAACAAACTGAAACTGTGACTCTTGTGTTTAATTGTCATGGCCACAGGTTATATATGAACTACTGTAACACTTGGCAAAATAAACCTATCCCTGGCTGTACACAAAGCTGTGGATGCTGTATTGGTTTTCCATCTGAGAGTGTTAGAGTGAGCATGATGTGCTGTACATTGGATGATGCGTTGTATATCAAATTAATTGCAGAGCTGTCTCTGAATATTATATTCAGTCACATTATGGTTCAGCCCCTGGGAAGCGGTGTGAGTTCACAAGCAGTGACTCTTTGATCACCGTTTCACTACCAGTTAAAAGTGGGAAACCAGCTTTGCTAAGTGCTGGTGGCATAACAGCTAATTACTTAGTTGTGTAGACCGTCTCGGTAACTTCATAACATGGTTGTCAAGTCTGGGCTTTTCAAGATCCTCAACAAACTTGGCTCCATTTGATGATGAATGTCTAAACAATCTCATACTTTTAAGATGTAATGTTATCCAATTATGGAAGCTAGGTTCACGTCTACATGTTTGATTCATTTCAGTTGATCCATTAAAATGACACATTTATTCCATGGTTAAAGAGCTTTTTAGCCTCATCACTCTGGCAGCTGCAGTCAGTCTGGTAGTCACTACTTTCTGGCTGACAATACCAATAAAATCTGTTCATGTCAGAGCTGCCACGTGGCAAATGACATCTTTTGCCACAGAAACTATTTACAGATACCATGAGGCATATTTGAAAGTGTGTCTGTCCCAGTTTTGTGCTACAAATTTGAAGCAGGATTTGAATATTTTGTCCCATTGCTCAACCTTGTAAGAAAAAATGTATTTTCAAAAATATCTAATTAGATGTTCGCAACATTAGGTTTGTCATCTCTAAATGCTCTCAAAACTAAGAGGCCCTTGTAAACCCCAAGAAAAGAAATTCAAAATTCAACCATTTTTCATGAATTTATCTCCAAAGTTGAATGGGTTTGTCCTTGCCCCATGCCCATACTTCACTAAATTTCATGAAAATCCTCAGTGACAAACCAAAAAATAGACAGACAGGGATAGTTTATACCTCTGTAAGCATTTAAGATTGTGGTAATGAGGTTTGAGAAAGATCATGGACAATCAAAATAAAGTATCAAACCTTCATAAAACCATTTTGCTTCTTCAAGATTTAATCAGCTGAGGTTTATTTTTAAGGTCCTACTTTACTCGTGCCTGAAAATATACATTCGTGTCTTTGCCTGGACTACATTTTTCTTCGGCCTCACTTCAGTCTTGGACAGAGAGGACTCAGGATTTTACCTGCACAAATTCCACTAAATTGTGTATTATCTGATTTTTGTTAGCATCATCCCAGTGGAAAGGGGGGAAAATAAGTCTTAAAAACTATTTATTTTAGGTGTTGAAGTTTATGTACACACTAAAAACGCCAACCCCATTTAGAAAAGGCGAACCTCAAAGACGATAATATCAGTCCTACGATATAAAGTAGTTTTTCACAGGGGTTCCCATTCCCCTTTCCTGATAACCCTCCCAATGTCACTATCTGGTGGCGTTGGGAAGAATCTCTCCTATGCTTCTCCATGCAGGTGTGTGACTCTGGAGATCCATACCTGAGTCTGATCAGTGATTAGTCCATCTTAAAAGACCTGTCCTGATGAAAGCTCATCACCAGATTATTGCCATTCATTACTGAAAGAAGATCGGCCACTACTGTTTACGTTTCATTGAGTGTCTAAAGTCAGCGTGTTGACACTTCACTTCATGTTCTGCTTTCTCAGACTGTTTGCTGGTGTGTCGTGTCCAGGAACACATCTAATAGGAAAACTGTCAGTAATCATCGTTCTAAAGTCTAATGTTCACGTCCACGTCTACAACTATGTCCACGGCTACAACCGTATTTTTGTCTACAACTGCGTCCATGTGTACTACCACGTCTACATCTACCACCATGTCTACATCAACCACCACGTCCACGTTGACCACCACGTCCACGTCTACCAACACGTCTACATCTACCAACACGTCCACGTCTACCAATACATCCACATCTACATCTACCACCACGTTCATGTCTACCAACAAGTCTATGTCTACCAACACGTCCACGTCTACCACCACGTCCACGTCTACCACCATGTCCACGTCTACCAACACGTCTACGTCTACCAACATGTCCACATCTACCAACACGTTCATGTCTACCAACATGTCTACGTCTACCAACACATTCACGTCTACCACCACGTCCACCAACACGTCCACGTCTACCAACATGTCTACGTCTACCAACACATCTGTGTCTACCAACACATCCATGTCTACCAACACATCTACGTCTACCAACACATTCACGTCTACCAACATGTCCACGTCTAGCAACACGTCTATGTCTACCACCACGTCTACCAACACACCCATCTCTACCAACACGTCTACATCTACCACCACGTTCATGTCTACCAACACATCTACATCTACCAACACGGTCACGTCTATCAACACGTCCACGTCTATCAACACGTCTATGTCTACCACCATGTTCACGTCTACCACCACATCCACGTCTACATCTCCCACCATGTCTACGTTTACCACCACATCTACATCTACCACCAAGTCCACCACCACGTCCACGTCTACAACCTCGTCCACATCTACGACCATGCCAGCATCCAGCACATTATTCCCCTCACCCTTCAATAAAACCCTTTTTTTTTTTTTTCCTGTATACCCTGGTGTTTTTGTCTCTGAATCTGCACTGTGTCCAACACAGAAAATGCATGTAACAAGTCTGGCCATAATAAATATTATAATCTGTGAAGAATTTGGAATAACTTGTTTCTCATAACGCCCTACTGTGTATCTGGTCTGGTCTTAGTCCTGACTGCAGTACTCAGACCAGAAAAGAAAGTATTCAGATTTTCTGTGCATGCAAAAACAGCATACTGTACTGGATACAACATTACACAGTACACTTTCACTATATTTAGTCTAGATCTATAATGTTTTTACGTATTGACCCTTAAAGTTTGCCAGGTTTGTATGCTTGCTCAACTCACACTGAACAGATTTTCCCCAGTACCCATGACAGAAAAGATCACACCTCTAGTACGCTATGTTCTGATGCGGGCGAGGAAAAAATAAAAATCTGAAATGCCCCTGCAGAAAGAAAAAGTTATAAGTTGTTCTAAACTCTGGTTTTCTGGATGATGACTAGATGTTTTCATCATGACGCACATTTGAGCTTTGGGATGATCACAGTCCTGAAACGGCACAAGGTTAAAGACAATTGAATCTGTGGAAAATACGCCCAAACAGTGAAACCAAGAAAACTGATAATCCCACATCAAATGAATTCTCTGGTGTTACTTTGTTTACCACCCTATGTCCGTGCGAAAAATACAGATGCTTTTTGTTTCATTACAGACCGGCTGAAAAGGTTTATGTAAAATTTATCGATAGTTAGGTCATTGTAAACATGCGCACACATGCATATTTCAAACTTATTTCACATTCGCAAGTAAATTTTTTTAAAATTCTTTTTTATTCCAGATTCTAATATACAATAAACACCTCATCTCTCTAACTCCCTCTTTCAATCTCTGTAAGATACAAAACCCTGAACATGCACCTCTATTTCTTGCAGCACAAGTATAGCTATCATGGATACATTTACTGACTTGTATACATCTGATTAATATGAAGAGACACCTCACACACAGGATCAGATTCAGAATATATGACTTCATATTTTGAATATATGAAAATACGTTCAGCGTTGACACTGGCTTTAAATCAAAAAAGAAATGCTGAACTGGGCGGTTGTTCCAGCATTAAACACAACACTACTTGTTTTTTGTCATGGTCCAGTTTTATTTATATATTACTCATAGAAGCCAGTAAAAGCAATAAAGTGTCTAAAGATTGAGTATCATTATTTTGCACTTAATCCACTCTACTATATATCTTTATTTTGGATGGCATCATTCATGTCTCGCCATGTGTTATTTATGTGATCGCTGCCTGCCAACACTGTCAGTGCACAGCTGAAGTGACTGATGGTGCGGCAGCTGTACTTTGGAAAGGCATGCAGATGAGCATTTAAAAAAGAACATTTTGTTAACAAGCATTGGATTATAAAAAAACAAAACAAAACAGTAAACACACTTATATTTGCTTTATCAAATAACTGCTCAATACGAGTTAGGCAGGATGTGCAGAAAATGTTTGTAACATGCGCACAATAACACATAAAGCATCATGAAACATAAAGCTGTGAAGATGTGTTTGACTCTCAAAGGAGTGATCTGAATTGGAAATACATTGATTGCTCTCAGTTTGACAGTCAAGATGTCAGCACGTGTATCCAGGTGGTTATATGAACATCGAATGTCTGGAAGTCAGTGTGTTCTGATGTGCACCACCTGGCCTGTGTAACGCCAAAAGCACTGCCCTCTAACAGTTTCGATGTATCTGTGGAAGCCATAATACGATGGAGCCTCAGTATAATCACTGTAATAATCACTGTGGGAAACCATTATAGTACTGGCCAGCGTAATGATAGCTATTGTTTAATGAGCCAAGCAGCTGATATGTACCCATGATACAATTAAAGATGCAAATTTATTTGGTTTACTAATTTAAATGACTTTAAAACTGTGAGTCCAACAATGAGCATTAGTTACTTGTCACACTAAAACTAGACGTGGACTCAGACCTCCTACCAGTTCCGCTGTGTGATTCGAAGTGATATCAAACCTCACACTTATGTTTTCACACCCTCTAGTCCATTGGTGTCAGTAGTTGGTTTAACCTATTATTACCATGGAAACAAAGCTGTTCTGAAGGCCTTTACACATCAGGGACACAACAAATAAACAATGCAAAATTGTGAAAGACTCACTACATATAGTTTGTATTAACCTACAAAGACCCAAACAACCACTGGCGACCAAGACCATTTACTGATGTAAACTGTTTAATACCCGTTGATCTACTAATCCTATCAGTACATGTAAATAATTGGTGTAAAATGTAGTTTGTCATCAGATGGTCATCAGATATGACCCATTTGGACGTTCAGTGGCTCCGTAGTGAACGTGGAAACACTGTCATCTTCTACAACATTGATTCACCAGTAAAACCCACAGAGTTGAATCAATGACAGTGGATGGAAACACTTGTTTTTATGTTCAGTTAATGATGTATTTGACGGAAAAAGTCACTTTTTCTGATATAAATAAACTGAATAACCTTTAGATTTACTCTGAGCTTTTATGAACATCTACATGATCACTCAATTAACTAGAAAAGCACTCAGAGAGCGCAGACCTCCGCCAAGGCAGATCAGTGCCCCCCCGATCACCACCAAAATTTTACCATTTGTTCCTTGTGCCAGTATCAACATTTCCCTAAATTTTCATCCAAATCCGTCCATTACTTTTTGGGACTTTTGGCTCTTTGAAGGGAGCCGTTCAATCAGGAGCCATTCACTGAAAAGAGCAATTCAAAAGACTGGCTCTTTTATGTTTTTTGCATTATTTTGAAACACCAATGTTTTAATGACTAAATAGGCTACATGTGATGATTGACATTACATTTTAAAGGTGTTTAATTGGCACTGCAGTAAATATTATCATACCGTAAAAAAGAATAGTTAGTTAAAATGTTGGGGCTAAATACATGACATGAGAGGTGCCATTAGGCAAATGCTAGAATTTGACAAAAAACGTCACGGTACGTTATGTGGACTAGTCTGCAGCCTAAAAATGAAGAAGAAAATAAAACATTTTCTTATGAAATAACATTTTATTCTCCTCAAAACAAGAACAATAAATGTGTGTAAACATATGGAAAAAATTGCACAAAACACAACAGTGATTAATCACTGCAATTACTTAAATACCTGAACTGTAGTGCAATTCTCAGAACAAGAACAGTATGTTGGTAAATTGACAGGCAATCAGACACTCCCTCCTTAAAAAAAAAAAAAAAAAAAGAATGGTTCTTTACAAAGACTCGGTTCCCATCGTTCATTTCAAAGAGCCGTTCAAAAGATCTGATTCGTTTGTGAACGTCACATCACTACATTTTGAGTTATCTTGCACACGGACAGACAGACAGACAAACCAATGCCAGAAAAACATAACCTCTTTGGCAGAGGTAAATATAGGAAAATACATGATTTACATTGGAAAACTCAAACTAAAAAGGATAACGTTACAGTAAATGATAATAGCAACTTAAGAGGTTAAATATAGAGAAAACAATCATTTGAGAACTGCCACAGAAGTAGTATTGGGTCTTTATGGGTTAAAGCTATTAGTCACAATGTGAAGTTCTGTTTCTGTGTGTTTATGCCCAGGTAAAGACACACACACAGTACCGACAGTATTTGATTCATATGATATTCATGTTACAGAAACTGCTTATTATACTGATGATTTAGTTGTTTATCAGTGCTGCTCACCACGTTGTCACTTTATCTTGAGTGTTTCATATTCAACAGTGTGGCTAGAAGTCAACAGTTTGTTCCCCATAAATAATTGGCTGATGCCTTTATTCTTGCTGTGAAAGACTGGCAACGTTGACCTTCTAAATACAAATATAAAACATTGCTTTTCACTATATAATTTTCCCATTCAGTGGGTGGTAGTCATGACATACATAGCATCTCGAAAAAAACATAATAATAGGCAAACTAATCACACAAAGGAGCACCTTCAGTTTGTAAAGACTTTAGCGTAGCAGATTACACTATAGTTTTACCATTGATGAATATGTGATGTCTAATTAGCATAAAGTTCATTACGTATATGACTGTGAATTATTTTCAGCCAAGGTTCAACCTATTGTTTATATTACAGATAGTCTCGGGGTATGACAGAACAGATTTTTTTCACTTTTCTAATGCACTTAGTAAGTTTGTTCACTTTTTACTGAGTTTTAAGATAGTTTAAATAAAAAAGGACCTAAATAAGCTGCATTAAAGCAGGGGTCTCAAACTTAACTTACCTGGGGGCCGCTGGAGGTAGACTCTGGGTCAGGCTGGGCCGCATTAAGTAGTCCACCAAAAAAGGGTTTCTTTACTTATTCACAGCTAGTAACATGCACTTTTTGATGAACTCACCTTCTTTGAATGGCTTTCCGGCCCTAGCAATCATCTCATTCACCATGTCGCTAGCTTCTACTGCTGCTTCATTCTCTTTGCTTGCTTTCTGGAATAAATCTTGTAGCCTCAATAGACATTTTTTAAAAATTCATGGGAAAGAATGCTTCTCGGACCAAAAAAGAGTTTGTTCAAGGTGCTCTTTGGAAAAAGGGATTCAAAAAGTAGATATCAAACTAGAAGAAAAATCCAAGGCACTCTCTTTAAACATTAAAATGCCTTTATTAACATGGCACGGTCATATCTAGACCCAACGTAGGTCTAGACATTTTTTTAAGATTGTCGACCTGGTTCTTTCTCTCATCTCCCTGGTATTTTGTATACTCTTCAGCATGTCTAGTTGAGTAATGATGTCAGACATTGTATTCCTTATACATCGCATCTTTCTCTGTGCGTATGAGACACGTAGGGGTGCCCCTGTGCTCGACAAAAAAAAAATATTCCTTCTCCCACTTTTCCTGAAGTTGCATGTGCTCATTGCAAACCTTTCTCTTCGTGGCACATTTTGAGAGAGACATGACTGGAACTGGGTGATGGCATATATTTTCCATCCACTTGGTGTCACTCTGGAAAATGTTTCGGCTAAGTGACTAACGCTCATACTTCCCCAGGTACTTCGCGGTTGGCTAGCTTGACAACTATTGACAACAAATGCCAGAAGCTGTCACGAGACTATCTATGCCCATAAGTGATAAAAATAAATAAAATAAGCGCTTGGCAAGAATCAGCAAAAAGGTGCATTTGACAACTACGTGCAGGCCGCACTAACACTAAACTCTGATGTCAAGTAGGGCCACAAAATATCATCCTGTGGGCCTCAGTTGGCCCCCGGGCTACGAGTTTGAGACCCCTACTATTATTCTACTGTAATATATTAAATTATGACCTAAAAGTATAACAGGAGTTTTCAGAATCAAGAGTCCTGAGGAAAGACGCCACTGTATTGAACTGCTTGATGCAATAGTGTTTCCTATACTTGGGTGAGTTTGACTGTGAGGCTTATGAAGGTATAAAGATATTCTGTGGTCTTATTATCTTGGGTCAGTTTGCCATTTGTTGATCCATGGTTCAGACTAAACTGTGACAGTTCTGACTTTATTTGGATAAACGGATCTTTAGTTCAACTACTGACAACACAAACCATACAGAAAACAGAGGTGTTGTGGGTAATTCATTTATCAGACGGGGGTAGTTGTTTGTCTACCTGCTTGACTAGTTTCAGCTACTTCCTGTATCCTTTGTCTGATGTGTCACATGATGTTGCTGTGAGGTGTCTTATAGGCTGCTCGGGAGGATTGGGGGCGCAAACCCTCCCTGCTTTCTGACCTCTTCTCCAGGACCGCGTCCCAGGTGTGTGGTAGGCAACACAGGTGTGTGTCACAGCAAAATCATGTGATACTTCTGATGAAGGTTTCAGGAAGTAGCTGAAACTAGTCCAGCAGGTAAACAAACAACTACCCCTGTCTGATAAATGAATTATCCACAGTAGTCATATTTGGAAGACGGTATGAACCTTTACCAGAAAACAAAGGTGATTTGTAGCTGTTTTCTGCCTAAAACCAGGGTTAAATTAAGAGCTGTAATGTAAACTATGAGCTGATGCATGTATAGACTATAAGGCGCAGTGTTATTTTGGCTGGCTGTCAAAAAAAATCCGCTGTTAGTTTCTGTTTGAAGAAGAAAAATGATACCATAAAACAGATGTGTGTTTACAATTATATACTTTATTCACTGAGTGTTACAGTCTGTGAATACATAACATAGATTTATAAGTGGTTTTAGTAGTTGTAGGTGTGTTCTGGTCTGTGACTCCCCCCTGCTGTTTAAGGTTTGGAATATCAGTTCTACATATGACCCCTTTAAGTCAGTCTCGCCTGTTGCTTCAAATTGTTTTCATAAAATGAGACATTGTTCAGGATACTGAGCCATTTCTCCCAGTGTGCACCGATCAAACAGAACAGCCTCTGGTCTCAAAGACTCCACAATCATTATATTTGACTGTTTCTATTTTCACCTCTGCGTTAGCCTCAGGGGTTAAAGAAAGTGAAAAAATAATCATCCTTTGTCTATGGATCTGATCCAAAAATGAAGGGGTTCCTTCTTGGCTCATAAAGTTGAAGAAAATCAGTTCTGTAGTTTTTTTCTTTTTTTTTTCATAATCCTACTGACAGGCTTAAATAGTAAACCTGATGACTGTCATCTAGCAACATAAAGCTTCTAACTAGTGAGGATTTGTTGTACCAGTGCGGCAGAAAGACAGAGTTTACGCCCTGACTTCCTCTTGTGCTCCCTGCGGTCGTCCCACCTTGGGGAAATCCCAGAACGCTGCCTCAGATCAAAACATGTGTAAGTAAACAACATAACCTCGCCTCATTTTAAGACAAGACTAAAACAGGTGCCAATCCCTTACTCACAAACACACATGGAGACACACACATCCGCACAAAGCTACATAAACCCTGCGCTCTAGGTACAGGTAACCCTGTGCCAGCCAGCCAGCAAGCTAAATCAGCCAGGCGTGTGGAGAGGGAAGTGGTGCAGTGAGACTGGAGATATTTCTCCTCTATTTTCGGCAGCCTCCTAACAAGCGTCCTCAGACAGGGCTGTAGGGGAGCAGGGTAACTGCTGAGCCTGGCACCACTCAAAGCCCAGAACAGAGCAGCCAGCGGGGCTAACAACCATCAGCAGCCCAACCAGCTGCTGCTGAGTGCCCCGGTCCAGGCACCAACACCCCTGGGAGGACGGCGATCAATAAAACCCACAGCCCTGGAAGATATGCAGGAAGAAATGTGTTGAGGCAAAACAGGCTCATTTAAAGCTAAACTGTCCTATCAGTGGGCTTGGAGGAGCATACTGAATATTCCTCCTGAGAGCAAAGTAGGAGGGGATATTACATTCACTGTAAGAGGCTTTTGGATGGTCCCTGCAATTTGGAAGGTCAGAGTAATTGGCCAAATGAGGTTTCAGACTAAACCCAGTGTGTGCATGTGTATGTGCTCATATGTCTGTATCAGAGACAGAGGAGAAGGAAGTGAAAGAGAAGCAGCGAAGGAGTCAAATAGGTGCAAAACATCTGCTCAGTCACATGGGTAATCTGACAGCAAGAATGATAAGCATCACCCCCCGCTGCCAGAAGACTTTGGGGTGGAGGGTTAAACATTTCAACATGAGTTAACTGTCTAATGAGCAGTCGAAAACTCTCAAATTTCTACTCCTCACCTCATTTCTTACATGACTTTATTTTGACACCAAATCTACTTCTCAAAACATTTTTTTTTCCATCACAGCAAGCAAAAACCCTAGACATGGAATGGAATTTTTCAATGCTTACCGAGGTCATTACAGTGGAACACCCCAAAAGGCTGGATTTTTGGTTTCTTTCTTTTGGGTTTTGAGATATTTGTCTCAGATACAGACTACATCACATTGTAAACCTGACTGAGACTGCTGTGTTTATTGCTCAGATTGTGTTTTTGTTTGGCTAACTTTGTTTTTCAAGTATGTCAAATGTTGGTTCATAGCGTGAACAGTTCTGTTCTGACATACATGTGTAAAAGAACATAAAGATGTCACATCATGTGTTTTTTAATAGAGGTATCTGAAATAGTTGTGCAGTGGGTGCCAGTGAAATAACTATTTTAACTTTTCTCTAACACTACATGTCTTTCATGCTTTCAAACAGTGACCACTTCCAATACGTCACCTCAATGTTTGTTCGTACATAAGCGTTCCCCAAATATGTATGCACATTAAAACCTCACTATCCATCCATTAACTACCTCCATTACAGTTCTCTTCCATATTTGTTTTCAATATGGACTGTTAAGATATTCTCAAGTGATGTTAAAGTCACACAAATTTTGTTTATACTGAGGTTGTGAAGCAAAACATCCAATCCTGTCACCATGTGTGTTTCTACACATCATGGATATTTAGTCTAAACACCTCTGAAACACACTTAATATCATCATCTACAGACATGTGCATTTCAGTATTAACCTATACAGACCCAGTGCTACTTTTGTGGCAGCTCTCCAATCGATTTTTCTCTGTATTTAACCTTTCTTAAGTGATTTATCACCTTTTATTGTAATATTACCCTCTTTATTACCTTGCTCTCCCGAAGGGGAGGCAAGGGGTATTGTTTTTGGTTTGGTTTGTTTGTCTTTTTGTTTGTTAAGACTCTAGCAGCAAAACTGTTGGTTGAATTCATGCCAAATTGTGTTTATAAATTGCCAGTGACCCAGAATAGATCTGATTACACTTTGGGAACAGTAGGTCAAAGTTCCAATTTTTTCTGAATTTTTAAAATCTTTTTTCCCCCATTTACTTATAATGGGTGAAAATTCAAATTTCTGTAGCAGGAAAACTATTGGTTGAATTCATACCAAATTGGGTTTGTAGATTGCCGGTGACCCAGAATAGATGTGGTTACATTTTGGGAAAAGTAGGTCAAAGTTCACATTTTTTATGAATTTTTAAAATATTTTTTTCCCTCCTATTTACTTATAATGGGCGAAATTTCAAATACCTATAAAAACATCAATTTTGTTTCAATTTACTTTAAACTTGGCACATATATAGTGAGGCCATTGATATGCTGACATCACCACATGCATAGACATGATGACGTCAGCTGGATCGATGCCAAAATAAGGTAATATGTGCGAGGGGCGGGGTTTGTTGTGCCTGGCACCACTTGTTTTGCATTTTTTCTGTAAAAACCTGAAATTTTCCCATGTTTAATTTACTTATGTAGATGTTTACGAAAACTCAGATTAAAGTTGAGGGTTGTTATGTCAAAAACAGAGAAAACTGCAGAAAAAATAACTTTTTCAATGAAATACTGTGTATCATTAACTGAACATAAGCCAAGTGTGCCCATCCCCTGTCATTTATCAAATTATATGGGGTTTACTGATGAATCAATGTTGAAGAAGATGACGGTGTTTCCATGTTCACTACAGAGCCTCTGAGCATATCTGATGACCATGAAAAGATGACGAACTGCATTTTACACCAATTATTTACATGAATTGATAAGATTAGTAGATCAGCAGTTATTAAACAGTTTAGATCAGTAGATGCCTTTGGTCGATGGTGGATGTTCGGGTCTTCATGGGTTAAAGTATCTTGAAGTGTCTTAACTGTTCTGTAGAAGGTATAGAATGAGGCTGTAATAACACTGTGTCTCCTGTAACCATGTTCATATAATGTATTTTGCTAGTTTTTCAGCTAGATTTACAATTCATGGTAAAGTTTCACGGTTAAGTTTAAACATTCAAAATACCCAAACAGGGAGAGAAGCACGGTAAAAGAGAGGAAAGATTGTAATAAAAAAAGGTTCAACAGTTTTTACTTTTTTTTTTTATCACCTGAAAGGAAATACTTGGCGATAAGTTCTTCTCTTTTGTGTCAAAGTCCTTGATTTTTATTCTCACATCCTCCCGACCACTTGCTGTGATTGGGCTAAAATAAAATAAGCCTGCATTTGATGTACCACCACATAATATGGAAGTGGCCCAAATCAGAACTGGGAACATCTGATTCTTTGTGATTTGTGCTGATCATGGTGTACTGAAAAAAAAAAAAAAAAAAAGAAAAAAAATCAACCAAAAACAGATTTCAGTCACATATGAGCAAACAAACAAAACAATAAAAACAAACAAACAAATACAGTCGCACTGTTGTGACTATGCGATTTATTCTTCATGGATAAAGTATAAGTGGGACTCAGTATGTAATCACTGTACCTGATCAAAGGTGATTATTGATGTGTATACATAGAAATAAAAAGAGGAATGTGTCTGAAAACAAAAATATTCCTACAATATGGGTAACAATGTAGGTTTAAGTCACTTTTTTCCTCTTAGCCTTTATTATATTTCATTTAAGATGCTTACATCATGGAATGAATAATTCCCTATATGATCATTTTTAGCAGGACAATCCTAGTAATAATGTTCCGTTTGTTTTAGTGACAAGCCCTTACACCTCCCTGACCTTTGCACTTTTAGTTTATGCACTACTTCCTGTATTAGAACTGAACTCTGACCCTTTCAGTAAATCATAAGGTGTGGAGTGGTAGACTACGTCATTATATGGATACTGAACTGGAGACGCACAATTAAAATTGATTCACCTCTTTAGTACTAAAGCGGAGGCACAATTCCCACAGACGATACCTAAACAAACTCTGCACAGACGACACAGAGACGCATTGTTATTCTAATTTTGGTTTTTCACCTTTTAAGGCTTTTTTTAACAAGTCCCTTATCCTGACATGTACTGTTGTGCCTGTGAAAAAAAGTTGAGCTATCTGCTGGAACAAAGCCTAAGGAGTCAAGCATCCCTTGTGTTGTGCGAATAATAAGAGGACACATATGGTTCACTTTGGGTACAGTTGATATTTTGCGAGTGTGTGCAGAGACAGGAAATGTGTGTGCGTGTGAGATGCAGTGCACTCATGGCACGTCTGGCAGACCACAGACCTTCTGCTGTCATCCTCTGTTGAGAAGGCACGACTGAGGTGACATTCACGTCCCCGGTAATTATCAGGACTATGATGTGGGAACATTAATGATGTATGAGGGCCCAGTGAGGGGTGAGCGCCGAGGCTTCACAGGGCCTCATTACTCCGAGATACAACCAGCGAGAAACACTACACTGCCACGCCCAGCCCGGACTCAGCCGAGCATCCAGTCTCTAACGCTTCACTTTCACTTTTGCACAGTATGGTTTTTTTCCGCTTTTGTCAGTGTTTTGTCACACAATAAATTAGCTTCCAAACAGTGACACTAACACTACTCTGTGAAAACACTGTGTTTCTGCCGTCGATGAATAATTGTATTTGTCAGTGCTGGTTTATCTGCTCTGTATAGGGGGAGAAATGTGGGATTAACAATGTTGTCAAATTAAAGAAATTGGAGTCAGAATGTCAAATTGAGAACTTTGGCCATAGTAGACCTCGATTTTGCCCTCTCGTAACTAGGATAGACAAGATGTCTGATTATCTCTAATTAAAAATGATTAAGCACCTACTTGCTGCAGTCAATGACCATTGATTGAGGGGAATGCTGATGTGGTGAGTGTGGCCCCGTTTTGGGCTGATTCCAACAGGCCTTCAAATTTCTCATTTCAAATCAGAGAAGGTGCTCATTGACAAGATTTAAATCATTAAAGCCATCCACTTCTCTCCTGTAGGGGGATTATGGATCTCTGGGCTCTCCGTGCTGTCCGCTTCATGCATGCTGAGCAGAGGGAATAGGGAATGGAGTGTAAAAAGTGAAGGATTTAAATAGAGAATAAAGACAGAGGGGGGTGGGGTGGGGTGGGGGGGTCGATTACATCTCTGGATTGTCAAACATTTGATCATGAGCCGAAAGTGGGAGATCAACAGGAACGAAAGAAAGTCAACATCTCGTTGCATCGCTGGGTGGTTTAGAGAATTAGAGAGGATAAAAGGCGATTAGATGTTTGCAGACTGATAAACACTGCCGTTGTGTTGATTTTGTTGTTGCTGTTGTTGTTTTCCGAGTGGTAAAGGTTCTTGGAAAGATGTCATCCGGCTCATCTTGCTGTCACAATCCAGAGGGAACGTGCATGACTTCATGCCTAATCAGGTGTGGTATCCATGGAAACTGAGGTAGCGGAATGTCATGTACAGCATCTCAGCTCATAACACTCTTGGCAAACAGTGAGGCTGCAGGACTCATGGCCCACATACAGCCTGTTAGATATGATGATCACACTATCTATCTATCTATCTATCTATCTATCTATCTATCTATCTATCTATCTCTCTCTCTCTCTCTCTCTCTCTCTCTCTCTCTCTCTCTATCTATCTATCTATCTATCTATCTATCTCTCTCTCTCTCTCTCTCTCTCTCTCTCTCTCTCTCTCTCTATCTATCTATCTATCTATCTATCATAAAGCACCAATGTTTGTACTGTCAAATCCACCAGTGTTCTTCGATTCGTTTTATATTCCTAAACCCTTAAAGCTGGAGGTTCACTCAAGGAGCCTAGACCTCCACCCAGGCTGATAGTCCACTCTTCCCTCACAAATGATGACCTATGTTTTCCTCTTAGTTGTATTTTAGCCTGCAGGTAAACCACTTTGAAAGAAAACAGGGGGGGATAAAAATCCAGCTCTCACTCATTTTTCTGAATCTGCTCCAAAATTGCTTGTCCATTTCCTACCCTTCCATCAAGTTTTAAAACCCAATGCAGTTTTCTTCGCATTTTCTGTTTTTTTTTTTTTTAGCACAGATTGTGTAATTGTCATTCAGAACTGTAACCCAGGTGGTATCTGACATACTGCTTTTAGATGTTCTTTTACTGTATTCACTCACTTTAATTATAATTTAACAGTTCACTACAGACCAATTACAACAGAAATATCCACATACCCACAAAATATTCACACCTCAAAAACATCTGGTTAATGGTTTTGCAATGACAGTAGGGTGTGCATTGAGGACAGTGAATATAATGTCAGTAAAATGGGTTTATCCCAAACTTGTAGAATAGTGGTTTGTATGAATATAATACGAAAAGTACTATTAGTGGCCTGGGACTTTATTTCTCTCAGCTGCAGAAGGTACCAGGAGGCTGGTATTAGAGAGAAACCTTTCTTATTTACTCTGTTTAACAAGTAGAAATGGTTGTAATCAGCATTTAACCTTGTTTTGATTAACTCCCATTTGTAGTGTTAAAAATAATGCAATGAACTTTTCAACAAATACAACACTGCCTTTTTCCATTCCATGTGAGGCCCTCTTGTATTTAAGTGTGTAGAGCAGGGGTCACCAACCCTGGTCCTTGAGATCTACTATCCTGCATGTTTCAGACGTTTTCCTCTTCCCACACACCTGACGGTCGTTATCAGGCTTCTGCAGAGCTTGATGATAGGCTTATCATTTGAATCAGGTGTGTTGGAAGAGCGATACATCTAAAACAAGCAGGATAGTAGATCTCAAGGACCAGGGTTGGTGACCCCTGGTGTAGAAACTATCCATTGCTTAACAGAGCTTCTGTTGTGTAAGTTTTGTCTAACTGTTGCCTGTTTATGTTTCTGCAAATATCGTTTTGCTGAAAGAATAAGATACACACCTGTGGTGTCCAAGATAGGACAATAAGACTTCAGGGGACAAAGTGTTGAAAACAGCAAGAGTTCATTGTCTAATACCTTAAATTAAGCATTTATGCACATTTAATGGCAGGTACCAGAAGTACATCTGTATTATTTTTTATCTGGCCTGTGATTGAGAACTGGCTTTTATTTGTTCATGTCAAGCGTGACCTTAGCTGTTATTATACACTCAAGTGCTCATGTTCACAACCTTCACATTACTGACTGTAACTGTGAATCTAAATGCAAATGGATGACAATAAACCCAAACGGGTTCATACTATCTACTGAAAATATAACAATTCCTTTTATTTTTTGTCAGACAGATTTAAAAAAAGTAGATTTTTTTTACCTCGACATGTTTCAGCTACACCTGTAGCCTTCCTCAGAAGGGTCATGTGATCAGGGATGAGGGATCTTACACCTTACCCCACACTTGGGATGCTGTTCTTCGTAGGATGCCAGACAACAGGGGATGACTATGTCCCCTGTTGTCTGGCATTCCGGGATAAAACAACTGACAACACACTTCACAGTAACGTCATGTGACCCTTCTGAGGAAAGCTACAGGTGTAGCCAAAACATGTAAAGGTAAAAAATCTACTTTTTTTTAATCTGTCTGACAAAAAAAAAAAAAAAAAGGAATCTTTGTATGACAATAAAGTCTAAATAAATGTAAATATAATAATAATAATAATAATAATAATAATAATAATAATAATAATAATAATAATAATAATACATTCAATTTAAAGGCGTCTTTCTTGGCACTCAAGGACACCATACAGTTAACAAGGAGAGTATAAAACAAGGAATAAAATATAGAGTAAAAAGTAAAGTAAATATTCATGCTTTTATAGGTGGAATCATATAAGAAACAGTTGTAACAGCCTTGTACACCAAGTGCAGTATTTGTATGTATTCAACTGCAGATCCACCACATCCATTCACAATAAAACCTCTAAATATAAACACTATGAGACTGAATGTCTCCACTCAGAGCACATCACTAGAAGGTAACTCAATAAATACTTCACATTTGGCAACATTGTCATTGTCCAGGCAGCCTCAGCGTTTAAATTTGTGTTCAAACACAGTCAACAGGCGACCAAACAAAACTGAGTGTATATTTTTATTGTATGTTTTAACACATTTTAATATCACTGGACACACTTGGTACAATCTTTGCAAAAAAGTCACACACGCAATATTTAGTTGGACCTTTTATCTTTCATTATAAGATGCGTTCACTGCAGCATCACGTCTGCCACACAATGCTCATGCAATGTTATAAAATCTTGTACTGATGGTGGCAGAGTCAGACTGTGTCGTGGCCAGTCCATGTGTGAACATGATGTCTCACACTCCCTAAACCACTGACAAACATGATGAACTCAGTGACTCCTGAGCATCATTCAGTCTTTATGCTCTGTATCAAACTGACGGTTGTTTAAGAAATGAGAAGCTGCTCTCTGCATCAGGTGGAGCTGAAACATAATAATCACTGCAGTAATTATCCAATGGAAACATCTCACCTATTGGCTTAGTTATGTCCAGGTGGCCAGCCAGTGTATAAAAATATACAACAGGGTTTGCTGTTCTTAGATATTTTAATCTGAATATACCCCACAATGGGTTTACATGTAAAAACTGTCTTTTCATAAGCCATGCAACAAAAATGTGCAACCATAAAAATCACTGAAAAGAAAACCATTTAAATCTACCATTGAGTTTCTAACCCACACAGTATGTAGGTGAACTATCTATACAGGCAGAGCTCACAAAGAATATTCTGTGGAAACTCCACTCCATGTTCTGCAGGTCCAACAAGAAAGCAACAGATATGCAATGTATAATACACCTCAGAAAAAAAGTTAAGCTGAGAAAAAACTGTCCAAAACAAAAGAGGTGTGTGTACTTTTATCAGACTGTGCTATTCTTTTTCAATCTTTCATCTCTTTGGTTGTCTTCTTGTCTCAGCACATTAATATTTTTGTTCATGAATACAAATTATTATTTTTAAGTATTTTATGACATAAATATTCACTATTTGTGCTTTCCTGAAAACTGTATTTGTATTCAGCTCCATCCCTACTGTAGTTCCTGGCATTTGTCTTATTCTTGAGATGACGAGGCCATTTTCTAAAAACATCACAGTTTTTAGAAGAAATATATTTAGGGAAATAGGTCCAATCTAAATGTGAACAATAGCCATAACAAATGTATTCTCAGAAAGAACCACTTGTTTTGCTCCACAGCTGAATTGTTTTGTGATTGTTCTTTGCCCAAGTGAGCAGAACTATGGCAGAAACCACTGCAGGGTTTATGTGGTAAACAAACTAATTCACTTGTAACACGAATAGAACACTCCACATTTTCACTGGTTACTGGAAATACTCTTTTTGAATTTTCTAACAGAGAGGAGCTTAGTTCACCAGTTCATGTTGTGTGTCTGCTGACAGAGAAAATGTTAATACTGAAAAAACAATGCAAAAAACCCCCTAAATGATCGAAACAAAGGTTAAGATTAAAATCCGGTCACAGATTGTAAACACCGTATGCAACTGCAAAGACTTAACAGTAACAGTCAGGATTGAAGTGGACATTGATTTTAATATTTTTTTTTTTTAATTTTAAGACCCTGATCTGTGATTCATCAGGACACATACAGAGAAATTCTCCATCCTGTGATTCTGCTCAAAAGATAAGAAAGAAGAGCTTATGTAAAGATGGTTCAAATGCAGTGTATTATGGGAAGTACACTATTGAGGATAATTAAAATGTTCTTTCAACTTACAAGTTAAACTCAGAGGAGTTCTCAGGATGATAACCAGTAAGGTGAAACTGACAAAAGCATGAATAAGACGTGAGTCACTGACAGAGAATGAATCTTTTACATTTTATTGCTCACCATTAGGGCGAGAATACATGTTTTTTTTTTTTTCTTTACATCAACAAGTGTTATGATGGGTTGAAAACTAAATATTGTATCAGCGGCTACATCAGCGTTGACCTTAGCACTTCATTACTTGCTGTTTGGTGTCTCACGAGGAGGCTGACTGATGAAAAATTGCCCTTGGCAACCTAAAGCCCAGTTCAGACCAAAGATTTGCGACAAGTCAAGCCACAACATGCGACTACTCTGTAAGGTGAGACTGATGCAATGGGGTTATGGTGTATCATTTCAATAGCAAACGTTCCCTATTTCTGTTCTCACCATGAGTCTTTTCATGCTTTTTGCAGCTCGATATACTTTGCAGTATCTTAAAATATGAATTAGGATAGTAATAATGATGCATTCAGTCCAACAGTAGGCCAGGTATTGATAAAACTAAACAAAAAATGAAGGCTGAGACATCCTCCTGTCTATTCTCCAAGCATCTGTTGGTCAAGAAAACACAAACTACTGAGAAAGGGCATATGGGGAAACATCTGACAGAGCTACTGCACATGGAGACTGGTGAGCAAAGGCCCACAGAAAAACACAAACTATACTGTATGGTGTAACCACTGCAACCTGTAACATTCTAAAAACGGTTCCAATTCCTTACAAATCTTTTGCCTGAACTGGGCTTAACCCAGAGAGCAAAGAGACACTGGGACGGATCTGGAACGGAATCGCTGACCGATTCGGCCCGAAACCACTTGGCAGATCCGGCCTGGTGTCCAAACGCACATCGGGCCAAAACAGGTACTGCTCGGTGAAACAGATCTTGTACAGAAGCGGTCCAGCTCCGGCCCAGCTCCCTTGCGCTGGAGTCTCCTGCATTCCAGATGCGTTTCAGATCCATTTGCCAGATTGGTGCCAGACCCGTTAGCCCAAGCTTTGCCTTACGGAGCTGGGCCAGAGCTGGACCGTTTCTGGAGAAGATCTGTTTTGCGGAGCAGTATCAGTTTTGGCCCGATGTGCGTTTGGACACCGGGACAGATCTGCCAAGTGGTTTCAGCCCGAGTCGGTCAGCGATTCTGTTCCAGATCCATCCCAGTATCTCTTTGCTATCTGGGTAAGTGGTTCTGTGTAATATGGAAAGATCATGACTCTAAAATGAAGCCAGTGCAGAGGTAAGTTCTAATTAGTGTTAGGAGTAACATGTTACAAAAGTAATGCATTGCTAATCAGTTTTCAGTAATATTTTACTTGGTACATGTTCAGTAGCGCTTGCATTACAACACACTTTTGATCCATAATTTAATTGCTCAAAAAAAAAAAAACAAAAAAAAAAAAACAGCAAGATCATGAGACCCTGCAGAATCAAAAATGCTGCATTAAAGTTCAGTTTCCTGTTGGTGTTCAGCCAATCAGTGAAGATGGCAGAAGACAGTACATTGACCACATGGACGTATGCTCATTACTAACCCTTACCCTGCTTAAAGAAGCTAGTTAGCATGATCCCAGCAATGACAAGGTAAGCTAATGTTTCTATGACTAGTTAGAATTCTTTATCAGTTGTGGATTTATCTACCGGCGTCCTCAGCACCGCGCCCCTGTGCAAAATGTTGAAAAAATGCAGGCGTTCCTGTTGGTATTCAAACATCGTAGATTGTTACTTTCTGAGCTATCCATCTACATGTACATCAAATTTATGCGTCCCAAGGCTCTCCTATCTCATGTATTGGGGGGGGGGGGGGGTTCTACTACCCACATGTGCCATTAATGATGAGAGCCTGTATGTAACTCAAAACATCCAGGAGTCATGTAATACATTAAAATTCTGAGACAGTAATATTGTAAGGTAAGGAATTACTTTTAAATAACAGTAACAAGTAATCTGTAATGTATTACAGTTTGGAACTTGTTACAATGCAGGTCATGACTGTTGGGGTTGGCTCCAAAACCTTCTGACTCCTTTAGAATTATACTGAACCTCTTTAAAAATGTTATGTTAATTATTTTTTTTCCAGGACTCATTCCGGTCTCATCCATTTTATTTGGTCCCTGGTGGTCCATCTTTAATTTTTTCCTTTGTTAATTAGGTCTCAGGGCAAATAAAAGCTTTGAAATCTGCTGTGACAAGTTGGTATGACAGCTCACTTACCTCCCAAGTTGGACTTTCGAAGTGTCCCCGATGTCTTTATTTCACATTACTCAGCCAGTTCTTAGCATCAGCTCACCGACGTGTTTCATGACGTTCCCACACCTCTGTCCCTTCTGTCCATATATAGTTTCTTCCACCTCCAAAACTCAATGTAGTGACGGTCTAGTCCAAAACTACTGACTCCAACATGACATTTTAGAAACCAATGAGTCACATCACAGTTCCTCCATCCACTACTTATACCCAGTCTATGGTTAACATTCTTTAACATTTTTGGTTACCTTTTGTGTTTGCCATCTTTTTCTAACCTTTTATTTTATTCGTCTCATTTATTATCATATACATGGACTCTGTTATGTGTCAAAGCTGTAACTATGTCATGAACAGTCACACTTCTCTGTTCCCTGTTTTTATCTTTCTTGCCACGATTTATGGTTGCAAAACATCTTGATTAATTTTAGTAAAGCAGAGCTAGGTAAATCTTTTAGTAGTGAGGTGATCATTTCACTCTCTCTCTCTCTCTCTCTCTCTCTCTCTCTCTCTCTCTCTCTCTCTCTCTTTTTCTCCTCCTTTACCCTCTCTAACCCCAACTGGTCAAGGCAGATGGCCATCCTCCAGGAGTCAGGTTCTGCTCGAGGCTTCTGCCTGTCAAAAGGAAGTTTTTGCCTCCACTGTCACCAGTCATAAGTGTTTGCTCCTGGAAGATTCTTTTGGGTTTCTGTAAATTGGCTTGAGTCTAGTTTTGACCAGCTCTATATGTCAAGTGTCATGAAATAACTTTTGTTAGGATTTGGTGCTATATAAATAAAATTTGATTGATTGATGATTGATTGACTGTCACGAGTTATTTTTAGATAAACAAAATTACATTTAGCACGTCTAGTTTAAGATGTAGATGACAATATTCCTATTCTTAAATAAAATAACAGATAATCTGCCCATTCTCCAGTTCATATTAATGGTTAGGTTCATATGTTTGGTGAGATTTATAGAAGCAGGATATTTTTTTCTTCATGAGGATGTCAAAATGACATATTTGTTTGCTCCCTCATATGATGACGATCAGAAATGACACGAATCAGACAGATAAAGTCTGTTTGATACAGGTGTAAATCAGTGAATAATAAGAAGAATGAATACCCCAAGATAAGGTGAGAGTCATTTTCAGTAACTTTATAAATGGGCATTGATTCTAATTAACATACAGTATCCTTGAGATGAGAGGTTTCTGAGCCTAAAGTTCATTAGCCTCATGGCATAATTGCGTAAGTCATATTCTTGGCCAAACTGTGATATCTGCGTAACTTTACTCTCCTAACACTGTTGCTTCATTTTGCATCATTGTCTATGTTCTGAAAAACATATGATTTAGGTAATTATGCTATGAGGCAAACAAATTATTATTTTTTAATATTAGGTTTTAAAATAATTCCCACAAAGCCTTAGAATATGTATCCAAAATTGCATCACCAGCTGATGCCTTCTGGCCAACTTGTGCCCATCCAGAATTGTGTCTTGCATAAACATCTGCTGTCAATGGTAGTTTTTAATTGGAAAATTTTGTGTAGACAGAGAATAGAAAAAGTATTCACCTCTTTTAATGCTTCCATACATCTGGTTTTGTTTTAAGTATTTGCGAAAATAAACTCCTTCATGTAAATATTGGCTTGAAATCTGCGTATCACACTATATTTTTAATTAATTGACATTACTTGGTCAAAACTACTTTGCTAACTCTTCATTCATTCATTCATTCATTCATCTTCTGAACCACTTTATCCTCATGAGGGTCGCAGGGGGTGCTGGAGCCTATCCCAGTTACCTATGGGCAAAGGACGAGTCTCCAGTTCATCACAGGGCTGACATATAGAGACGAACTACCAATCACTCTCACATTCACACCTAGGGGCAATTTAAGATTAACCAGTTAACCTATCAGTGCATGTCTTTGGATGGTAGGAGAAAGTCGGAGTACCCGGACAGAACCCACGCAAACACAGGAGAACATGCAAACTCCTCACTGAAAGGTCTCTGGTTTAAGTGAACCCAGGACCATCTTTCTGTGAGGCTGTTTTGGTCTGGTATGCAAACACATGGATTGCTTGTGGTGGAGTACATTTTGAAGCTGTTCACCTTTAGGGGAGTGATTCATGTGTGTAATCACGGAAAGACTAACAGATTTGTGATACTTAGAATATCACTTGGGTTTTCCAGATTTGATGAAAAATTGGTGACAAACGTCATATGTAGCTTTAATCATTCTTTTCAAAAATGTTTATTAATCCTGAATCTATAAAAGCAATAATCAGGGAAAACATCTAAGGGGTGAATACGTTGTATACGTATATTTTGTTCTGCATGTGGAGGACACGTTGCATGTTTGGCAGCTGTCAGGCTTGCATCCTGTAATCACACCTTAGCAGTGGCTAATACATATAATTAATATTGAATCCAAACCTAACAATCCACTCTGACGTCAAGCTTTTTCACTTGAAATCATTTTTCTTAGGTCAATGTGCTTATCATTTGTAATAACAATGATGCTTGTCTTTCCTTCAGAAGTCTCTGCCTCTGTGAGTGTCACCATCCTGCTGGTTGCACTTTTGTTCTTTGCCCAGAAACTCTGCAGCAACCTTTCCTTTTCCCTCTGCAGGTCGACACTGGCTAAATACCCTGCACTGGAGCTTGAGAATATCAAATGCAAATCACCAAGACATAACCGTGGAGAAAAGGAAAGATTGAAGTAAATGAGTTTTCTCCCACTCCCCGTCTTAATTGTATCTATGTGGACAGTATGTAAAGCCTAGGGCTGGTAATGTGCCAGGCACTAATATCAATTAGCATGGAATATCAATTAGCTACCAATCTCACAGCACATTAGTAGGGATAATGGGTTGACCCCTAATACGACCTGTCCACTTTAGTTGATGTGTCTTCCACTTGGCTCCATCCAAACACCACATGCTTGAAAAGCTAAGACTGTTTATAAAAACAACACAGAAAAGACATTAATTATTTAAATCACCTATTTTTGTGAGGTGAGATGTTTTAAAATTCTGGTATTAGACAGCAGGAACACAGTGAGGGATATTGGGGGTCTTTCATCCCCCTTCTCGGACTATATAGCGACTGAAGGGTCTATAAATGTTCTATGCTCTACGTCCCATGAGTTACAATGCTCAGGGCAGGCAATAACTCACACCATTAAACATAACGAGGGCTTAGACAGGGCTTAGGCATCGGCAACAACGAAAAATAATGTCTAATCCTACAATGATGTGGTATAATATTCCTGTTTTTAGGGTTGTCAAACTGGCGACAAATCCTGGTGCGCTCAGTGAATGGTTGCTTCATGCAGTGACTGACAGCTGCAGTGCACAAAGATCCATCTTACAAGGTTAATTAATCCGATTTGTATTGAAAACAAATACTATTATCTTGAGTGATCTGCATTAGCTTGTAACCATATGGTGGCTGTAAAAAAAATGCCTGAAATAAGTGAAAATGCATCACTGACAAGTAAGAATATTAATAACTTTTTAGATTTAGAAGTCGTGCAGTCTGTTATTAGTATCTGAATATGCATAATTACAAATGGGAATGTTTTGAAAATAACATGATGATCCCTGCTATGAAAAAAATGGTTTAAGTAGAAGCTGTTCTCTAAAAGTATTCCAGAAATAGTGTTTATTCCTTCAGCAGCATAAAATGTAAAGTTCAGATCGAATAGCCGTACATCACAGACACGTCTTCAATATTTGTTGAGCCACAAAATTCCTAAAGGTCAAATGATTTGATGTATTGCTACATACAGTGAGAGTATGAGGTTTTATTTTGTTAAATCTGTGAGTCATACTTTAGAGTGGGCGTTTTAAAACCCACTTCCTCTTGGATATTGGAACTGGTTTAAATTTAACATCATGAGATGAAGATGATGCAGTTCACTGAGACACACCGTGCATGCAGAGTATTTGTTCCGCTAGGAGTTCATCTATTATTTTTACTCATCCATGATATGTAGATTTATGTCGTTACATACCTCTGTGATTAAAATTTCTTCTCTCTGACACCATTATGCCACACCTGCTGTGAGCAATAGATAGCAATCTGTTATCTATCTGCTAATGCCATACTTTCTCCTCAACATTCATCTGTTACACCATGACAATCAAAATTCAGCAATTAACCTGCACCATCACCCCACACTGAGAAGGACTGCTGGACTGAAGCTGAACTTCAGAAGAATTTAAAAGGGACAAGGGGGCGGTGGGTAAGCGTGCAAATAAAAGCTGACATGCTGTGCTCAGCAGTAGAGGTACGTATTTTATCAGTAAGTAAAAGATATTTCAAAGTTGCTGTTGGATAAAACGGCCTTTCTGTTTCTTACACAAAGAGCTCACTGTACCTGTCAAACCTGAGCAAAATATTAATTATAATGGGACAAATAATATTTAATTAAATAAGCCTGTTTTAACTAATAAAACAAAACCAGTGTTCATGTTAGGAATCACACAAAAGCAGCAGGAAGTGCAGCAGTAGTTGCACTGTGTTTTCATTTCTGTGTGATTACTCCTGGTTGTCTTTCCATTTGTCACTGCACCGATTTTTAGACTCGGCAAAGGGACAGGAAATGGGCTGAGGATGAACCCCTTAAATTTAGGAGCAGATAAAAATGAGTCAGAAAAGCAGGAGGAGGAAGTTTTTTTCACTATTTTTTAACATTCAAGGGCTATAGGTTAATTCTCAAAACTTAAAATGGTAATAGTTCAACTTAAAACTAAAATAAAATAGAATAAGCCAACCACTGGAACTGTCTCCACCTCAAACTGGAACTGTTCGAAGAATGTGCACAAATACACTTCTTATTATTTCCATAGTGGTGAAGGATTTCTTATTAATGAAATGCACATTTTTCTTTTGTTAAGAGTTCATATCATATTAATGAAGCACAAGATTTCGATATTTCCATAAATATAAGCCAGAAATTACAGGCAGTGTCTATAATAATAGCCAGTGTTGTTGTTTAGATTTAAAAAAAAAAAAAAAAAAAGTCGCTCTCAAATACAGGCAAATAAAAAAAAAAATAAATAAATAAATAAATAAATAAATATATATATATATATATATATATATATATATATATATATATATATATATATATATATATATGAATAAACCTCTGGTGTTTGGCCTGTAATGTGCTGCCGGTTTTACACAGTTTTGCAGTTAGTAACATTCGAGAATATAATTTAGTTGTTTAGAATACTCATAGATCACTCACTTAAAGTGTTATTGTCCAGTCTCAGTCACTGCAGGTGTGTGTCCTATTTCTCAGTGAGAGTGACATTTACAAGTGTGACATGAAGACGATGTTAACACTATAAAAGCTGTGTTAAATAAGTAATTGTGTCTATACGCTGAAACACTGCAGGGTTTTTATTTTGTAACAGTTGAGTGTACTACAGAACGTTTAACACTGCAAACATGAGTAGATCAAAACTAAACAGAACCACTTGTACTTATTAAACTGAGGATATTAGAAATAAAGGTCTGCCTCTAATACAAGCCTCCTTCAAATAAAAGCATTTTACCTCTTCTAGCTCAGAGAAGTAATGGCCTTAGCTTCTGTTTGAGGAAATACAGTTGTATTTTCTTCATTGATTCAATAAAATGGGACTCCAGAAAAAAAAAAAAAAAAAAAAAAAAGTCTATTTATTTTGTACTTCCCCCTGACTAACTGACAGTCTAGCATGAGCTCTATTTATCTCACCAGCTAATACCAGCTGACATGACTGTTTAGGAAATTACACACATATATGAGCAGGATTCTTTGTTACATATAATTTATATTTGTTGTTTTTAATCCTATTTTTGTACATGTTTAACTCTTAAAAACCCAGCGGTACTTATGTGTTAATTCCCAAATGAAATTATCTCTATATTTAACCTTTCTGAGGTGATTTCTTACCATTTGTTATAATATTATCTTCTGTATTTTATATTTTATCAGTATAAATAAGGTATTTTCCTATATTTAATTCACTGATTATGTAGATGTTCATAAAAACTCATATTAAAGTTAAGGGTTAATACATCAAAAATAACTGAGAAAACTGCAGAAAAAGTGACCTTTTAAGTAAAATATATCCTTAACTGAACATAAACTCAGTGTCTCCATCTACTATCCAAGATTTTCATGGGTTTTACTGGTGAATCAATGTTGTAGAAGATGATGGTGTTTCTAAGTTCACTGCGGAGCCTCTGAACGTCCAAATGGGTCATATCTGATGACCATGAAAAGATGACAAACTGTGTTTTACACCAATTATTTTCATGTATTAAAAGGATTACTGGATCAACAGGTATTAAACTGTTTAGATCAGTAGATGCTTTTGGTCGATGGTGGATGTTTGGGTCTTTATGAGTTAAATTGTGTGAATTTCAGGATCTGGTACAGGATCAGGACCTTAGATCTCTGTTATCATTTTAAATGTCAATTAAAACACAGATGATGTAATGGAAGACAGAAGCTGGAAATTTACAGATGTAAATACATCAACCTCGGGGCCTTGGGGTCCACAGGGAAACCCCAGGCTCTTGTGTTCAGTGGAGTATTATAGGAAAAGTGGCTCAGTTCCATCAATTAAAAAACTGTTTTGTGAAAACAGTTGGTTTCATAACAATCACACAACCTCACTGATGATCTTTAATATTTTATCTATAGATTAGGACATTATGACAGTGCCTGACATATGAAAGTACCTTAAGGTGTTGCAATAGGCATTTACACCAGCTGCATGTGTGTGTGTTATGTAGCAACCAGATACACACACACACACACACACACAAACACACCCACACACACGTATGTTTCTTTTCTTCTTTATACCATGGAAACCAAAGATAAAAATAACCAAACTCAGTAAATATGCCACAGTGATACATGTGACCAAAGTTAAAGCTGATCACCTGCAGGTTTAAAGCCAAAATTGGAATATTCCAAGTAATTTTTTCATCTTTGGGTAAACTAACAGGGATCAGCCAAAGATTTTTTGACTAAAGATGGAAGATCTACTCTTATGGTGAAACCACATCATGGCCTTGGGTTCTACTTGACCATTTGAATGGAGTCCTATGGAGAACTCTACGTTTCACAACAATTAGATGACTTCTGTGATTATTTTAAGCCTATAATCCATAGACTAGTAAATTGCAACACCACCTGATAAGATCTAACATGAATGAAGTTAGCATTTTGTCACTATCCTCTCATCACAGCTAAAAAATCCACTCTGTTGAACCACAACCTTCGAAAACTTTAAGAGAAGTGTGTCAGTGGCAGAGAGCTGATACAAGTAGTTCATAGTGATACATATAATCAAAAATGAAGCTAATTAGCTGCAGGTTAACTGTTACATTATGATCAATGGTTATAACTCATAGACCGGTACCACATGACGTCAGGGGTCACGTGATTTATGTTTATGCCGCCATATTGGAAGGCAAACCATAAGCAAGAAAGAGGAGGGCTAGGCTTGTTAGAGAGAATTGTAGTTATATTGTATTTATGGTTAACTTTTGTGCAGTCACAGGCTGCTCAAACAGAGCGGGGCATGGTGAAAAGAAGTCTTTCTACAGGACCCCCTCTGTTTTAACCAACCAGGGAGAAAAATATAAGGACCTCAGTGCCCAGAGACAGAGGGAATGGACTGCAGCCCTGAGAAGAGCTGACCTGAAAACAGAGGACCGAGGCCAGTACTGAGTACGGTAGACCTGTCACCTGTCGGCTGCATATTAGTATAACCATTAAAAGTGGTGAACAATAGGGATGCAACGGTTCAGGTACCAGCTGTGTGCTGCACCCAGGCCTGTTTGAGGCCCAGGGCTTGGGGCACAGCTGGTCTCTGCATCTGAACCGTACCGTGACTCAAGAACCGCAACACGTACTGAACTGTGGATAACCTGTACCGTTGCATCCCTATTGTTCACCACTTTTAATGTTTATAGGTAATATACAGCTGACAGGTGACTGTAGGTCTACTTTGTGTAGTGGTAATGATATGAAGAAAGGCCAAAAATCTAAAATAATGATTGTTTTGGTACGTAATATATGTGAACAATGTAAATGTTATTCATTTGAGGTGTTCCTGCTCCCACTCAGCACCAGTGTCTTTGCAAGGGTTAAACCCATCAATCATAGCCAGTTTCTCAGCGTACTGATGCCTTTCAGCAGGGTTCAGAGTTTGAAAAGAGTCTATCATAAATAAATGATAAACTGTCCCTAATGACTTGTTTAAAATATCTATATCACTGATAAAGCAGCTGCTAAACACACACTGTCTCTCTCTTGCCTCCACTTTCGTCTTCTGATATGGCGGCGTATTTGTTTACTTCCAGCAGTGATGACATCAGTCGTAGCGGTCTATAACTGGACCGATTGGAATCGTTCATCTTTAGTTAACAACTTCACAGTTTAAGGAGACATTTTCATCCAAAAATCTGTGTAGAGTTGCAATAAATAAATAAATTCATTATTAAATTAATAATAATAATAATAATAATAATAATAATAATAATAATAATAATAATAATGAATGCTTGTGTTTAATAAGTGTTTAATTTTTTAGATGATGATTGCAGTACCAAATTCATAATTACATGGTGTCGCATCTTTGCATTCTACTTACAGTCACAATACTACAATGTTTGGTGAATATAAACAATAACTACAATAAAAAATTTGTCATTTGTGTTATTTTTATAAGATGCAATATTTTGAAATTACAATATGATACATTATGTAACGGAGAAAAAGTCCAGTGGCATGTGTGGACTTACTTAGAAACAGATTAAATATCAAGAAATGCAAATTAAGTTTTTAATGCTGAATTTGGAAGAAAAAAATATTCCTCAAGTAGCATATGACACACATTTTGGTTGGGATGTACATTTTTACAATGTAAAAAAGGCTTTGGGCCTATGGCAATGAGAGCTAATAAAGACAAAAATAATGGTTATCATTACGTTTTTCATGTTTTTTTTTGTTTTGTACTGGACAGATGCTACAGACCCCTGATCTAACAAGTGGCACCAACGGACACCAAGGAAGAAAATGACACTCATCATTTGTGGTTTGTTTGTGGTGTAACTGTACTGTGGAACAAGATGAAGAGTGGACTGTTGGACTGAGTATATATTAATAAAAAGACTAAAGATAATCTATTGTCGGGTTCCATCATCTTATTGGAAATGATCTTAAACATACACCTTTACACAGACAATTCACTTCTATACTAAGACTCATAAATATAAAGACAGTTCAGAGACATGTTTGCATATAAGAATAAAATATAATGTATGTTTGATGGTAGTATCTTTGTTAACACAAATAAAGAAGTTAACCTTTATTACTGACTGTTTCCTCCTACTCTGTCATCAACTACTACCGGTGTTATGAGCAGCGCAGCACACATCTGTAGTGTTAAAACAACAGCTCAGCCTCTGTTTCTGTCACAGCTGGGTTTTGTCGCGGCCTCCTCACAACCCTGCCTGGAGAAGAGGAGTCAAGGAGCAACCTGAGACTCCAGTTTGTTCTCCAAGCAGCACTTGAATTACATAATGTGGGTGAAATCCAATTGTCTCCAATCATCTCAGACTCCCATGTTATCCATCATTTTTATTAGTGCAGCAGTGAGATAAGACTTTGTTATGTTTCGTAGGGAATCCATTTTCACATGACAAAGAGTGGCGATTAAATATGTTTTAGCAGCGAGATTACTTGAATCACAAAGCTTATAGTGGACCTCTGTCGATGCCGCTACTTCAGAGACACAAAACATAATAGGACACACAGAAAGGAAGTTGATGCTGGTATCACAAAGTTAGTGTTTTCAAGGAACAAATCTTCCCACAAAAAAGGAACTTGGATGGCATATATTGTAGAGTAAGCCTGGCAACAGGGCTGTTGTACAGCACAGGGATTTATGAAATTGAATTTCAATGGCACATTGAGCAGTTCATTGAGAGCGTGCCAAAAGTGAGAATCCTATGACGGATTGAGACAAATCACTGCCCAAATGAGCTGACAACAAGATGCCTGAGGCATTGCATTACTATTCAATTAGCATTTAAGAGGGCTTTGGGGAGAATTGTTTTGTTCTATTTTGCAGATAAAATATGAGCGTCTCCCACAGATTTCTCATTAGGGCCACTTTGAGGGTAACTCTCACTCCATTTATCTTCTCCAATGTGGACCCCTGGTGAATTGTGAGCTTCAATTCAAGAAGAGAGGAGACACACTATTGAGTTATGCTCATTGAACTGCAGTGTGATGAGTAGTTAACTACTTCCCTTTCAGTTCCTATCTGGATTCCTTGCCGCTGAATGTGCTGTTGACTTGTTTAAACATGACTGTAACAACATCCTTCCATATTTAATTAGTTTTAGGTTTTGATGCGTAATCATACTGGTGTCTCAAGTCTCAGAGCTTCCACTGAAACTGTCTCTTTGACATCGCCGGCACCACATACTATCACTTTCAATTTAAGAAACTGTCTATACTCTCGGCTCACTGACACACTTTTCACACAGTACTAGACAGCTTTGAAAACACGAGCAGCAAACTGCACTTTAACATTACAAATCCTGTTTCATTTAAGTCATCAGCTCATCATTTAGTTTTTCATAAATCCATTATGATGACTAATATGCGTGAGAAACCTTTCCTTCAGTCTCATGGTGCATTAATCACTGGCTCTGTAATATGCTTTCATTCCGATTACAGCAGTGGCTAGCCCCGGAGCTGATAAACACCGATGACGTCTATTACTGTCCTTCCCGGGTCTGTGTGTGACGAAGACGGCGTATAACAAAAGAAAATCAACACAGAAAAGGCCAGTGGAAGCCAACTACAGGAGCCCTGCTCCAAAGAACACGCAGCTCTATTCAATCTCTACCTGCATGCACCTTTTTCCCCCACAATCAATTTGATTTTCTCTTTTTAATTATGGCAGGATGATGATGTATGCTCCACTAATAAGACATGAATGGGAAATGAAAGGTCGGTGAGAGCTAGATAAATGACTCCCATTATTTCACCAATCGGATAGAAGCCCCTCTATATGTTCTAATTTGAATGATAATAAAATTCTGAATTGCTTTGTCCTAGCAGGCCACTTTCCCCATGATAAGCAGCCTGGCAAGGTAACCTTGTCCTGTAACCCAGACTCCCATTGGCTTCAGAGACCTGTAAGTGCTTTAAATGAAGGTGCAGAAAATGCTTAGCTCAAGGCTGCATGTGGTCCGAGTCACAGCTTGATCACATTTCTTTAGTTTTGCATTTCTTTATCAACCTACACTAAGATAAAAAAAAAAAAAGTTCACATACAAATAAGTACAACTTCCCCCACAGAAAGAACAATGGGAAAAAGATAAACATTTGTCAATCAATGCTGATAAAAAAAACATTTGGACTATTATTAAATAATGCATTTGCCCTGTATCCAACCACAGTATGTCTAAGATGACTGTGTCAGAATGAATAAAGCAGAAAGCATCCATTATCTGTGCTTAGAAGTCCTAAATGAATTGTTTATTTTTAGCCTGCCCATTGCCAGAGAAGGATAAGATGGCTTTGGGAGTATAAATAATAAATCACATTGTCCTTGTCTTGGAATACGTTTGAAAAGCAATGAAATGTGATAAAGTGTCTCATCCGGGTTGTCTGATATTTGTGGCAGTCACTTGTGAGTTGACATGCGGTGCTGTATAGGTTACTGATGGCACAGCAGAGCAAGTCTCAGCGGGTCTATAGCACAGGAAAGGCGGAGGCAAAACAAGTCGATCTCAGTCTGTAACTGTGGAACGGGGATGCTGCAGCTGCAACTGTCTGAATTAAAAATAATAATCATACGATATACTGAAACGCAGCTGTGGCAAAATATTATACGCCTTGCAATGTAAAGTTATCATAGAGACTTAGTGTCCTTGTATTATATTATGTCTTAAACAATTTATTAAATGATTAAAATGTCAGGCATATCACCCTGAGTGCATATATCATCGGTATACTGCTTGGAGATGAATGTGCTGATATTTCTAATGCGGTAATTTCATTTTACAGTAAAGTCCTTGTCAGATTGTTCTATGTGATGAATACATGAGAGTGCGGCGTTTATAGTGTCTGTGTGCCGTCTAAGGTAAGTCATTTCATTAAGCTTATTTAATGTGCTATAAGAGCAGCTTTGGCAGTGATATGTCTGAGGCTATTGGAGGGCGAGGTTCAGCATAACTGGGGATGTCTTTTAATTAACTGGGAATAACAGGTCAGCCCATGAATACTGGAAAGCATCATACCAAATTGGAGAAATGTGTTTTTGTAATAAATAGCAATGATGTGGTTTTGTGGATTCATTCATTTTGATTAGGCTAACTATTGTTCCACTTTATAAAATTAATTGAATTCCTCATGCGTTTGAGTAAACGGACAAACGAATTAATCAAGAAGTGGCAAATGGGTCTGCATTCAGCTGTGCTAGGAACTGTGCCATTACGGTTGCTGTGTAAGTGCATATGTATTCTGTGAGAGTGTGTGTCGGTGTGTGTTTGTGTGCTGGGCGGCAGCCAGACCGGCGTGTACGGTTGTTGTGATGCGCTCGGGTGTATGACCCTGTCTGAAAAGTTGAAGCACTGAAATGAGTTCACTGACAGTTACATCAGAGAGATTATCACACAGTAAAATAGTTCCATTTCACACATATGATTTCTTGACAAATTTACTGTGAACTGCTAACAAAGACCAGCTTTGACAAACAGTATTTTCTCATCTGTTCAATTTCCACAGTAGCAAAACTCATTTCTTTCTCTTTCTTTTCTATTCCTTGTTTTTTTTTCTTGCATATTTGTCTGAAATGTGCAGTTTTCCATAATGTTTGTTATATTCAAAATAAGATCAGATAAATCTTTATTGTCATTACTCAGTCATACTTTCTACAATAATACAATGAAATTGGAGCACTGTTCCACAATGGTGCAAAAAGACAGGCATACAATAATCTCTATATATACATAAAGGAAATATACAATATGTGTAGATGCATTAGTGTACAGTGTTTATTGTATATGGAACATTGCCTCAAGTGCTTGGCCTTATATTTTGCTCCTTATCCTTTAAAAAGTGCAATATGTAGTATATGTAACCATTTACATCCATTAATTGCTCTATTACATACATTGATTGACATTTTATCAACTGCACCACAAATTAAGAAAAAAATTAACAGATTTATCAATAGCAAAAATGATCGGTGGTTGCAGAATTAATAAAGATGTGAATGATTAGAAAACAGGATTGGATTTGCCTCAGTGGCAAAAGAAGTGACAGTGAGAAATGAACCCTTTAAGCAACTTAATTAAATAAAACAGACAGGTTTTTGAAATCTTGATATCAAAATTGAATATTAAAAGAAAAAAAAAAAAACTTTGGTGCCTAAAGGATTAAGTAAGAATTCCCTTAAAGGTTCACTTTTTGATAATCGATGTATAAAATAGTTTTTAAATTGTTTTCAAAATTTCTTCTACAGTTGAAATGAGTTAAAATGAGTTAATGACTTAAAATAAACTTTTTTTTTTTTTTTAGAAATGATCTGTCTCAGAGATTAAATTTGCGACATCTTATACTTTAATAAGATAATTTGGAAAATAAATGACAAAAGCACTGATTAGATTATATTTTCAATGTATATGATAATGTGTCGTTACGTGTATATATTGGTTCATGTCCATTCATACAATAGATTTATAGATCATCCACTAGATAGAACCTGTAAAGTGAATGTATTATAATGTACAGAGTGTTCTGAAGTAGATCTGGTAGCTCTAACACAAACAATTCCTTTGAATAAAACCCATTCTCTCATTAATTCTCATAAATTTCACTTTTTGGCTAAAACACTGTCTTAGAAACTACAGTCAAACTGCATTTTTTTACTTAATTTGTCTTTATTAGTGACTCAAACTTGGTAAAGTTTCACTACTTTTATTCTGGAGGCATTTTACTTGTAGACCAGTGTGATGTTAGTCATTTATTTGGAACACGTAGCAAGAAGGAGAACTCAATCAATTGATCATTTAATTAATAATGAAAATATTAATATAACACAGATAGAAAACATATATTTCAAATACACAAATAAAACCTTTTATATATAATTAAAAGTAGTTACAAGTTTAAAATAGTGCAAGATTAATTACAAACGGCATTGTCATTTTTTCTACTGAGCAAAACACAAATTCCAAAATTCTTAAAAAAAAAAAAAAAAGTGTAAAAGTAAGCAAAGTAAGTAAGTAAAAGTGTAGTTTTAATGCATCTACATGAAATGCTGTTCTACTATAATCAACAAACAACTCCCAGCACATGAGCACAAATGTTGCACATGGCACCTTGAAGTGTGTTTTCAAGAATAATATTTGTAATTTAATGTAAAAAATGTTAATAGTTATATTTAACTGCTTTGACAGAAAATAAACCGCTCAGTGAATCTAATAATTCCCAGATTCTGAACTAAACCAACCCTGATTTAACATTCACAGAGCATCCCATCCTGTCATTACAGGAGGCGGGGGGAGGGGGAGGGGAAAGGTAAAAATGCTGTCAGAGACATCAATGGATTTTTTAGAAGATATCAAAGCACAGTTGCTCTGAGGACATGATAGGGTGGTATACCTGTTTTTATCTCCGAATGCTGCCCTGATGTTTTCTGAAGCCTGCCTACCACTGACACAGCCTTCAAACTATTATCTCTATGCTTCCTTCCTCCTCATCCCCCTCCGCCTGCTCCACTCCCCAGAACATAAAAACACTCTGTGAGAGTCCCTGTCTCAGCAGAAAATATTGTGAGATATAATGATGATGCGACACAGGGAGCAGAAAGTGGTGAAAAAAAAATACACTTTGTACTCCACCGCATGTGATTTTAGAAAAAAAAAATCGATTTAGAGGAAAAACTGTCGGGTTCTAATTCTACACAAACATGGACTGTATTTAAGACAATATTACCATCTCAGCTGAAGAGGTGGTGTGAAGAAGAGGAGAGGTATGTTTTAATGGATGCAATTTTAATCTGAGTAAAGTAGCGATTATGTAAATTCCTCCACACAACAATGGGATCATCAATAAGAGCAGGATGTTCATTAAGCTGAGCAAGCTTTAATATATGGATGTTTTAGCTAATACACAGAGCAGATTGGTGAGCAAGCTCGCTCATGCATGATTTCTCTGTTAATCGCTTGACTCCCTATTCAAATGTGTCAGACGCAATGGGATGTTATGTCTTATGCTCTTCTTACAAATCATATTAGCAGCAGCAGAGCTTACAGAGCGTCCAACTGTATGCACAGAAAAAAAAAGTATCGATGGAATGTTTTATATGAAATCTAAAATATGATTGTTTTCTTTTTCTCCTTTCAGCCCTGCAGCAAAAAAAGCAAAAACACATTTAACAAAATCTGTGGAGGAAACCAAGCAAAGCCCGAGCACTGTGACATCCAAGACGCAATTTGAAACAAATGTCTCATTTATTTGACGAACAAATAATTTGGCAATTTATTAAGAGACCACTGAATACGTAAACAGCTGAAAGTTTTTGAAGATTTAGTATGGTTCAGGTTTTTTCTAATGAGAGAATGGAGAAAAAATTGTGTTTCTCACCATATCAGCCTACTATATTAAAATAAATAAAGAAACATCTTCATTAGATTCAGCCAAATTCTACTTTTCTAATAAAACATACAATGTAAGGATAAATGTATCTAATTGCATTAAACAAAGGACTGTGTTACAAAACAATTATAACAAATGTGGTAAGAACAAAAACTTTTTTATTGCACTAAATGTCCTTCATATAATTTATTTCCCATCTTTACAGTTAATTCTTTTTATGTTTTCTACACTTATCTACAAATGCATCAGTTTGTTTTTTGCATAATTTTACTCAATATTGACACTATTTTATTGTTATAATAATTAGATTTACATGTTCTGCCTCTAGATTTCTGAAATATTTGTCCCATTCTGACCATGAATAATTATTTTAACCCACAAATAAATGTCTAGTTCTTCACCTCTCATGAAGAAAAATCACAGTTTAAACTGAAAATAAGTATCAACCTGACATTTATCAAAATAATTATCAGAGGCATCAAGTAACGTGTACAAATACTTCATTACCTTACTTAAGTAGAAATTTTGGTTATGTATACTTTACTGGAGTAATTATTTTTCAGTCAACTTTTTACTTCTACTCCTTACATTTTAAAAATAGCCTCGTTACTCCTTATTTCATTCCAGCTTGTTTTCATTCCAGCTTGTCATCATTCAAATAAAAAAAAAAAATATCCAGATAAATTGCACCATCCACAAACAGTGAATTTAATTGTGGTTGGATGAGAAGTGTAAACACATACCATGCCGGCACCCTATTGGTTTGTATGTAATCCATTGCACCTGACTTTTTGTACCATTCCAATACTTATAGTGGAGATGTTTTATCTAACTGATTGAATTGAGTTTGGCTTTGAGATGCTTTTAAGGAACATTGTTGTTATACTTTTAGTACCTTTTAAAATAATGGTGATGTTTTATATATTTATCAGTTTTAAGTTTGTTTCTAGTACTGACTGTCATTGTGTTTATGTATATTTTTAGTGTGGATGTATGTCTGTGATTTCCATTTTGTGTAGCTTCTGCTGCTGCTGCTGCTGCTGCTGCTGCTGATGTCTTGGCTAGGACACTCTTGAAAAAGAGATTTTTGATCTCAATGTGCTTTTTTTTCCTGGTTAAATAAAGAATAAATAAAAAACTAATTTAAAAAAAAAAAAAAAGGCAATTAGTCATCATATCTTCCCCTCCATGAAACTCATGTTAATGCTCAGTAGTGCACATATATGGTTCTTTAATACATTTGCATTGGACTTAAATGTGTTCATTTTCAATGGCCATTTATGCGGCTGAAACAGGTATTCTAGTGCATCCCAAATGTTTCAGCATTAAAATTTTAATATAACATTACAGTCATTATGGCCTTTAGAAAAATGTTTTTTGGGGAGGTGGGGTAGTGCACTATAGGCCCCTGTGGCACCATCTAAGCTTTTGTCCTAATGACATTTTTTTCCCCTTTACTTTTATACTTTAAATAGTTTTGAACCCAGTCCTTTCACACTTTTACTGGAGTAAAAAGCTTGAATTGATACTTCACCTTCTACAGAAGTCTTTTTAAACCCGAGTATCTATACTTCTACCTGAATAATCAATGTGAATACTTTTGACACCTCTGATGATTATTGACAGCAACTGACATGAACATTTTTATTATAATAATATCCTGACCTACAAGCCATAACTATGATGGGTCCCAGTAGTTTTGTTCATATAGTGTATTTCCTTTTTTTTTTTTTTTTTTTTTTTTACTTGTCTTGTCATAATGCTAACAGCAGAATGGTGTTCTGGCTGCCTTTTTGTGCTGTGCAAATTTGCTTCACCAAGGGCAACTTCATAAAGAATATGAGGCTCCCCTTGATATTCTACTGTCTTTATTTTGACTTTTGTTGAACCACATTTTGATGCTGGACCTGACAGGAAAAGAACGGGGAAGGAGAAGAATGTAACATGTAGTGTGTTTCCAACCTGAGCAAAAACATCATCTTACTCTTGAAAATATTCCAAAAACACCCCGCGGCTGCACCTCCAAATGCATGAGTAAAAGTTTAGACAGAGTTGATACAGAGCAATGTGGCTAAAAACTTACAGAAATATTAAAATAGATAAAAAGAATAAAGATTGAAGCTACTCGGTGTGTTCTATGTGAGTCAATTTTAAACAGTCACATGACATGATTTTATCTACGTTAGTATCAACCTTCTTTCCACCGACTCACAGCTGAAAAACAAAGGAGAAGTTGACACCTTTTGTCTGTCAGAAGCGATGAGAGACAGAGGATTAAATGAGAAATGTTCAAGGGAAATGGAAAGTAAATTACAACACAGATATCTACCGGTGAGACGTGCTTTTTTCCCTTATTGCATTTTTGTTTTGTACAACAGCACAGAAACTCTTTTACAGGAATTAACAGCAAATCCTTTTGTCCCAGAACGACCCACGTCAACAACAACATTTTAGACGTCATCCATATTCATCCTGTCTTTACACTTCAGACCAGTCTCACTAACTCTGGTCTAATGAGACAGTGGATCTCAACGGTGCACAGACTGTAATTCAGATCTGGCACCATAATCACTTAATGGAAGAAAAATCAATGTAACAATTTAAAAGCCTTTGAAAAACAACGGTTTGAAGTAAGCATATTTTTCATCCTTGAGTTCCTCTAACTTTGATTACAGTTTACCATGGGGGCTGTTTTTTTTCCTTCCACATGTGAAATGATCTGTGGTGTCGTTGCAAAGCTACCCCTGTGTCGTCTCACACCCCGAAGCACCTGACCTCTCTTTTTATTCCCGACGCTTTCTGACTACGACAGCACGTCACCTATTTGTTTATCACCACCAAATGCAGCAAATCCTTTTTTGCTGCAGCTTTATTTTCAGATGCACTCTTAAGGAAAAAGTGGAAAAAAGAGACATATGAATTTCAACCAAAGGCCTGCAGCATCTGGCGCTGTTACTGCCGCCACTGTCTCCTCACTTCTGACCAACGTTTGACGGCTGTGTGTGCAAATAGGCACAGAGGAAAAGGAAGTACAGAGAAAGGTTGTGAACTTTCTCTCTCGGCTTTTGAGTGGCAGAATCTTCCCCTTCCCATGAATACCAAGGGCAACCTGCCTCCATTATTCATAACCCAGCTGTTCTAAGGTACCCATATTTACACTTATATTGCAGAACCAGCAAGTGGCTTTCCCTTTTTAATAATGTGGCTGCCACCCTCTCCGATTTCTCCAACTCAAAGACTAGCCGAAGTTGCTCTGGGGCAAAAAGCGTGCGCTGATGGGCTGCAGGCTGGTGAATTTATAAACAAGGCTTGGTAATATCATATTTGCTATTTGAATTATTGAACAGAGTTTTATGATGCTTTTTAAACACCATGAGATTTGATTATAATTTGATTATAAGCTCGCTATAGTTCCTGAGGATGTTGATTTGATTAGGTTATTCATACTGTTTAAACCACGGCTCTGATCCTTGCTTAAGGATGTCTGAGGAATAATGAACAGCAGAAATTTACCAAGGCGAAAATCTCAATCCAGCATACAACTGCAGTGATCAGCAGTCATTACATGGCCACTAGCCAGCAGCCCAGGCAAATGAATAACACATGAATCCCTGTTGATGAAACATTGGAGAGTAGTTACCAGTACCCAGCTGTCTCACTGAGATAGTATTCATCGCCAAGTGGAGCAGGTCTGGTCCGAATACAAGCCAAGCAGGTGGTACGTAAGCCTCATGACACCACGGGGGCGACTGCTAACAGGTTTGAAAATGACCTGGTCCAGCAACCACAGGCAGATTGTTTCAGTGTCTCCATTTCCCTAATAATTCCTCACTAGGACTTGAGGCAGTTCGCTGGTGTCTCTTACACAGACCGAGAGGCCCGATCGCATGAGTCCGATATGCTCTCAGTAGAAGGCTGTAGTAGATATTGTTGCAGAGCTGTCCCCAATGGCTAAAAAAATCTATGGCCAGGGACTGAAGTCTGAGCTAGTTCATCCTCTGTGCTGTCGGCCTGCCGGAGACTTGGGTTATGCTCCCCAATCCTGTCCAACCCCACTGGGATTCAAAATGAGAACATGGTTGAGAGCAGTGACAGGATAGAGTTACGGAACAAGACACACATCTCATTTATTGCATGTGGTCAGACTACATGGGAGGTTCAATCTAAGTATGAAATATCCATTTGTTGCTGTTGTTTTTAGTCATTTTCCACCAGGGACACCTTCAAGTGACACCATGTGAGACATTGTAAACACATTGTGATGTGAATTATACACCTATAACACATAGGAGAGTGTCTGAATATCCCGTGCTTCTTACAGCTGTTCCATATGTTCCATTAAAAAAAAGTCTGGGTTTTGCAGCACAAGCTGTAATGTGTGCAGATGTCAACCATCTTTTATCTTTTTTTCAAAGAAAGTACTGCAGTGCTAATGGAGTTACAATGTGAGACCCAGAGGAGTAGATGGCTGTGCATCAAGATGTCTGCACAGGTAAAACCAAGATGCTGATACATCAGTGATAAATGGGTCACGGCTGCTCAAGGGGAGATGGAGAAGTAGGCAAAGATGCTGAGGTGGGGAAAGGGGGTGGGAGGGTGGGAGGGGTTAGAAAGGTGCACAGCCTCATTTGCATGGCTCCGACTTAAGTTTTCTCGGTTGTAATTGTTGTTGTCAGTGGTGTTGAGTCACAGGAGAGCAGCGGAGGTGATGATGTCACACATACTGTCTGGCATGTAGGGCAGCAGCTGCCTCATTTCTGAGCCGTTCCACATTTTTGCGCATCGTTGTGAAGGAGATGTCATCTGAGCAGAAACCTATCTGACAGCTGAGAGTGAAATGAGGTGAGAAATCAAAGTCACATTCTATTTGGGAACGTCTCTGCGGTGCCTATCTGCAGGCTGAGATCACCAACAGTCTCCCTGTCCCCTCTACCACCCCCCACCCCCACCCCCCCGCCTCTCTGTCACGTTCCCCGTGGTTCCAGGCAGGATGGGCGCCAGTCCCTGCTCTCTGAAATAAGATGTTATTACTGAGTGCAAAGGAGCCTACATAAACATCCACCACGCATACATAGGCCTCGGATACATGGGGAAATATATGCCATTTTACCAACTTTGCTTACTCTGGTGAAAATGCAAGAAAAACACATCATGTATATTTAAAATGTTGCAGGACACTGGAGTTGCATAGTGTCGTTTCCCACTACTCAGACTTTGCAACAATATGTTAAATAGAAGAGAAACTTCTACCTGAGGTCTTGGGGCTCTAGAAATAATATTAGACTATCAAAATGCTCACTCAACTAAGAAATACACACAGCCCATTTATGAAACGAGCCCATTTTTCAACTACATAACCCAGTTGTTCTCAGTCCTTCAGGGCCCAGCAGACTCACCAGATTGGATGTGTAGGTGTTTACGTCCATGGGTGTAGTCAGCAGTAGTGCACTGGCATTTAAGCAATGGAAAAGGAACAAGGCTGGAAATGTGACAATTTTTCAGGAAGTCTGTGGTTTATGGAGTTCCTCAGATTCATGTAGGATGGGAATCTTGCTGACGGGGTGAGGCATGGGAATCCTAATACCAATATATGTGTTATTTACATAAATGGATGCATTTCTAATATTAATCAAAAATATTGTAGGATATTGTCACCCAAAATCAGGTGCAAAATATAAGGTGTCATGGGCCCCAGAAAAAACATTGCATTTCCTGAAAAGTACTGCCATTAAAACACACCATGGGAACAACATGGGACATCAGTCTTATGGGACTGGGACAGAGAATGAATATTATTGAATCTGTCATGGGACTGGTATGGGACAGGAGTGACAGTCCACTCCTCTGCTGACAATCAGGACAATACATGGTGTGATGAATGAATTAAACAGCATTTTGACCTGAATCTTAAACTACACATCTGGGGGACACATGGGACTTCAGATAAGGTACACTGTGTCTCCTTTAAGGAAACACAACTAGTTAAAGAGACATTGTTGTGGGCTTGTTTACTTCTAGAACAACTTTCCCCAAGAGAAAGTTGCATTTAAAGAGTCTATTGCTTTACCTCACCACCAAAAGGAAAGTCACCTGTTATTGGGCTTGGAGACTACCAGGATGGATGACTCCTTTTACAGTCTGTCTATTAGTTTTCATTAGGTGGCCCAGGGAAACCTGGAGATTTATAGGGCACATTTGCTTTAAATTCAGGCCTGCGGGGTTTCACCTGATTGCTGCATGGGAGAGACAATGATCAGCTCCCATCCGTCTCAACACTCCGCTTCCATTTCCATAAATTCATCCTGTCTGTGGAGGAACAGGAACCTGTCATACTCCATAATGTCACAGGGAAGACATCCACCCCAGCTGGACTTCTAGTTGCTCCAATCGGCAGCTTATTCTGCCAGGGCTCAGTGTGGATCACTGCTGACAGATCTGCACCTTGAGTTGTTCACATCTGAAGACATGTCAGTCATGACTGTTCAGAGACATGTTCTAGTGAAGCAAAATTTATTTTTTTCCTTTAGTAGAGGCAATACCTAGAATTCTTTCTAGCATGAATGCTGCAAGCCAATGAGTTGCTCGATGACCCAGCGAAGGCAGCAGGTCAATCAAAGGTGTTTGTTACAGAGAAAAAGGGTCATTTCCTCAGAATGAAAATAATCAAGCCACTCACTGCATTCAATTGAACACATTACACATCTTTCAAGCCAACATGGAGATAGATTGGCCATTATTCACCAGACAAATAATGAAGTGAAATAGATGCAAAAAACATTAGAAATCATTTGATTAGATAGCTCTTCCTTGAAGTGACTAGTTAACACATTTTCATTTATATTTCTTGCACTTCTTTCCTGACTTTGAGTAATCATTTCCGCATTGCTATTCCAAACATCCCTCAGACGGAGTGTGATCGCTGCCATTATGCAAAGCAATGTCATACAGCGCTTCCAATGATTAATCTGAACTGGCACAGTGATATAGGATTTCCTCCCCACAGTGGGATCAATAGTTTCTTCCTCAGTTGGGTAAAGTCTGAGATTTCATTAACCCATTTAGAAAGTCTTGACCATCTTTTGTGAGTTATTATGAAAGGGTAAGAAGGCCAAACACATTCTTTAGCCAAGATGACGTCTCCAAGTTTGGCATTTTTTCCCCTCACTGGCTGTGAGCCTACAGAATAGAAATGATGATGATTTGTGTGCATTTCAATCAATGGTAGATAAATCCCTGTGTTTAGCCGATCAATAATGCAGCGATCCATCAATTGTATTTCTCTATTCCCGTCAAAGCTGCACTCTTCCTTTAAACAATATTCTGTATTCACCTCGCCGGACATGAATAAATGTTTTGCTTAGATATTCTAGACCTCCCATTTGGTTGGCAGCCATGTTACTTCGGACCTTCTCCATGTTTTATTCATATATCTTCCGTCCAGGCGGACAAACTTAAAAGCAGCAGACATGATGTATTTGATCCCTCTGATGTTTTGATGAGATCACTCACACTCTGAAGCATGTTTTCCACCTCTCTGTCTACTGTTTCATTCAACCCTGATGAGTGAGCTCCATCTGTTTCCACAACATTAGGCTATAACACATTAGCATCAGAGAAGTCTATCCATTCGAGTCCAGCAGCCTGGTGTGGTTGTGAAAGAGACACTCTGCAGCCACAGCCATCATCGTGTGCGTCTGAATGGGCCTGTCTATGAGTCATTCCGCCCAGTGAGCTGCTTCTTACTGCCTGCTCTCAGGGTGAGCAGCCCTTCTTCTCTGTCTGATTGTTGCTCCCGTGGAGCTGAACCGCCTGCTGTTTCCAGGCCTGAGGGACAGCCTGCCTCATTCACCAGAAAAAAAAGAGAGGGAGTGAAAATCAATTCCTCATTAAACAAATTTGTAAAGGCTGCATCAAAAGGTGTTCAACATTTGCTCTGGCACAGCTGTCAGTTTGATGTGACCTTGAGAATGCGATTCGTCGCCTGACAAATAGCAGACATGCCTGTTGAAGAAAAAGGTGTTGCTTTTGTCTTTCTCTTGATTGATAGTTGGGTCATCGCTCCCTTCACTTTTTAACACGACTATTCAACTCACAAATCAGAAGGCAAATCAATAGGAGGGTGCTTGATCATGGATGTGCATCAGGTGCACTGGTTGTCTGAAAACACCATATTTGAGAATGTAAATGAAAGTTATAAAGGGAGAAACTATGAGAAAACACCGACAGAAAAAAGCAGAAGGGTACTAGAAGAAACTCTAAAACCCCGTCACAGACCAGAGGAGGGAATGTCATCTTCTCCTCTCTTGGCAGAAGAGTGGAATTACCCATCCTTATGTGCTCATACATCTTTTCTTTTACAGATGACCAGCTTTCCCCTTTGGAATTGACACCCACAATTTATACTCATTTCACTTCTCTCCACAGGCCACACAAGGGCTCCTTGCTGAGGTGTACCTGCCACGGCTATCAATAGAGTGAGCCGTCATGGGCTAGCTAATGCAGCCCACTCCCACTGAGGTAATCCTTCAGAGGCGTCCCGCAGCCTGAGAGAAATGTCAGAGCGCTGCTGCGAGGATCAGTCTATCCTTGCATACAGAGATGGAGATATATCTTATTTAAGCCTGATTTAATTTGGACTGCTTGGCACTGGTTAGAGGAAGTGTTGTGAGTAAACAGAGGGTTGGAGCTGGGGATGCAAAAAGTCTGTCTTTATTTAGAGGAACTGGCTACGGTACAACATGGGCCAGATGCACCACAAACTGAACTGACAGATGTAGTGGTCACAGATAGTTCTCCACTCAGATTACCACCTGCACAGCCATATGAATATGTATTGGATGCTGAAGTGTCTGCTGTAATGTAGTTTTCAAAATCAGCTTTATTCTGCCATAGTCTATATGGGGGAGTGCTGGCAGTGTTCGGAAGTATAACATTGATAATTCATACACTCAGTGGGGGGCTGGCTCAAAACTTATGAATAAAACTTTGTGAAACATCCATTTTCACCAGGTTTTCATACGTATGTCAGTTCCCCACAGAGAAGCAGCTCCAGTGGGATGTGATGATAGTTCATGTAACATCTAAAACAATATGCTCTTAAGGTTTTTAGGTCATAACTACACCTATGTTCCCCAGTACCTATGTAGGTAATTAGTGAGGGTTAACTCTAACCCTTACCCGTGGAACTGGGGAACATAGAGCTGACTCTGTAACTACCCACATGGAGATAGATTATATCCTCACCATTATTTGTTCTTATTTTTTTCTTTTATTTTTCTAATAGTTTCTATTTTCAAAAGTCTTTTAAAGCAACCCTTTGGTCTTCTTTTATGTCTCTTAATTTTAGAAATTAACCTGCAGACTTGCTCTAAATATTCAATCTTTTATTTTGGCAGCATTTTCACCAATGAACAGTCTAATGATGAGCTGCCAAAATCTGCTCACTTGACAAGGTTGTTGGTCAAATGAGCAAACATAAATGTGTTTTTAAAAAAAAAAAGACAGATTGCACATGCTTTTTAATATGACTGTAAATGCATGGGGAGAGAGAGTAGCAGCATTAACAGATTATACGTGATTATTTTGTCCCAAAATCATCCAAGCAAATGTTGGACCCATTTTTTGTGAGCCATACAGCTGAACTTTCATTACTGACATTAAAGGACATCTCTCAAATGCACGCCTCAGGAGAAAATTGATTGTGTTTAAGGCCCATCTATGTCTCAGGAACAAGATCTTGAAGCATGGATGTCATCTGAAAAAGATAAACATGAGTGGGAATGTTAAACAAAAATTGATAAGATACTGTTAATTACTGGTCAAAAAAATGTGATATTAGTATGTTATTACACAGCTCAGCCAAAAAAAATGGTTGTGTTGCGCTCTCAGCCCGGACGTTCGAGGGAGATGGCTGTGTTGTGTGTGCTATTGAAAAGACCATGAACTTGCTACGTGTCGTCACTCGTCCATGGTTTATTCAACACCAGTCATTACAACAATAATCTCAATGACGCACATGCGTACAACAACTTCTTGCTAGACAGCATCAATCAACCAGGCATGAAACACTGAACAAAACAATATATCGTTTGTTTAAAATAAAACATTTTGAAATGCATTAGGTTTTTAAACAAAATATGTAAGGATTTCAATAACAACAATTTAAAATGTAATATCAAATTTATATAAACCTACATATTCCCTCATTAATTAAATATAAATGTAATTATACTGAACCTGTACGAATTTATATAAAGCTGTAATAACACCTGAGAACAAGTAGACTTATTAATGACCCATGAAGAACATTTCAAAGAAATAATGCGCTTTTTAAGTTACTAAAAAATAAGGCATTTTAACCTGTCACAGTTGCACACACGATATTTTGTCATTTATGCCACTCAGTGCTTATGCAATACCCCAATAAATACCACCTTCCAAAATGGCATTGATTTTTCACTAAGATTTTGTATTGATGATGTGAGTCAGACCACTGTGTAAAGTCGTCTTCTAGATTCTTCTCCATATCCCAAAGATTCTCAGTGGGGTTCAGGTCTTGGATCTGTGGAGACCAATCCATGTGAAGATTACAGTTTTGGCCTGATGAATCCTGGGGTTTTCATTGTGGAATATATCTGTGTCATTAGGAATGCTGACCTCAGCTAACTTCATTATATGGACACACAACACTACTGAACCTAGACCTGACCAAGTGAAGCCACCCTAGATCACAACACTGCCCCCACATGCTTGTACTGAAGGCACTAGGCATGATGGGTAATCATTTCATCTGCCTCTCTTGCATCCATCACTCTGCAACCGAGATAATGGACTCATCAGACCATATGACCTTTTTCCACTGAAACACCATCGTACCATTTTATATGTCACTGATGAATCACAGGCTGCACCAGTGTTGTGATGTTTGGTGCCTTCTGTAACCTACTAAAACACACTGAAACTAACACCACCAGTGGCACTAGTGTTGTGCTTAACCTGAAGCAACAAATCACAATGTAACCCTTAATAGAATTTTTAGCTTTGCATTTGTACAAAGAATTTTGGAGGTTAAATCAGCCCATCTCAATTTCCCTCTGGCCAATTGCAGTATCAAACACTGAACATAAATAACCACACATGAACAGGAGAACTCTCACTCATTTAAAGTATGGCAGCTCTTAGCTTTGAAATTTCATTCCACTATATTTGAGACTTATCTTAGAAACCAAAAATCAGTAGATCATGTTGAAATGTTTTTTCTTGAATGATGTTTCAGGTTAATGATTATCCAACACAATGTGCCTTTGAGTTCACATATGAGTACACACCTTGGCTATTATTAAATATTTACAACTAATATCAAAAATAACCCCGTATGCTTTATGCATGGCTGCAGATATTTCACGATTTTGGCATTGGGAGGTGTTGTTCTGTTTCTAAAGTTTTCCAGCTCACTACTCTCTAATCCACACTGACAGAGGAAGCTCTACAGGAAGACAGTACAACAGAGGCTCAGCCTCCACTAGTCTGTGCTCTGTTGGGAAAAGAAGGTTTCTTTCGTACGTGGATTGTATTTATTATGCCTCAATGAAGAATACAGTTTTTTCTTGCTGAATGAATAAATCAATAACCTGAACTGTGTTGACAAAGGAAACACTTCCCTCAATAAAGTGGAGGTTCTTGTGCCCAATTTGATTATCTCTTTTCAATTCTTTTATATTATTATGCTTGGGAAAATGTAGCGTTAATGCTCAGATACCGCTAAGAAGCTGATGTATCTCCGTTTCCTGTCCTCATAATGAAAGTGTGTAAGTATTCACCCTTTGTATTGACCTCTCTGTCTGGCAGATGGCTTCATAGCCTCACAGACAAGTCTGCCGAGAGGAGAGATGATGCCTCAATGCAAACAACACTCACATCAGCCCTTTAATAGCTTTTTTTCCCCTCTGAGTCAGCCATAGTAACAATCCCTTGTAATAACTACTGATACCGTAGAGTGAGCAAGGGGAGAAGAAGAAATTTCCAGCCAAACAAAGCAGCCCTGCTGTCTGAGGCAGTCATCTACAGAAGTGGAGCTGGGTCAATAACAGACAGTGGGAAGAATATTCGGCCCTGTATCCAAGACTGGATCAGAGATGGGGGGTGAGTAATCCAGGTGAAAGTTACATATTCAAGTTCATAGAAAAACTCTCTGTTTTAGAGTAATTTAATGGTAAGGAGAAGGCCCAGTTGGTATGCTGGGACATGTTTGGCTTCTTTGAAAACTCATGGGTAACAGTAGAAGACAAGTAGGACTCTGACTAAACACATAATCCTATTATTTTTGTTACATCTTCATCCCTCCACAGACTGTGAGAGTGTGTCATGCATGTATAGTGCAGTAAATAGATCAATCAGCACATGGTCACACAGAAGTAAAAAAAAAAAAAAAAAAAAAACATAACAATCTCTCTCCTTTTTGTTCACTCTCATGCTGAGATATTTGCGGTACTTTCAGACCTGTTGTCTGGGAGACCATTCCTTGTTTAGATGTGTTGTCAAGGAAACAAAGATTGGGGAAAAAAAAAAACTTGTTCAGTGAAATTTTTAGAAAATCCATCTGCTATGTAGGAACAAGGAAAAAGTAAAGCCAGAGCCACGTTGGATGAGTGCTTCCAATAAAATATATCTTCCAAAGGGAAAGAGGTCTTATTGATTTTGCTACTGTGTTATTAATATAAAAATGAAGCTCCGTTGCTGTAAATAAGTTCAGTGAATTCTTGTTATTACAGTGCATCTGAACCTTTTATCTACTGAGCAGATGATTGTGTGGGACAAAAATCTACCAAATAAGTCAGGTAACCCTCTGCAGGATAATTACAGCCTAAATAGCGATCCCTTTCTGTAATTCTGAACCACAGGGAGCCCAAATGCTTATAATCACATATGATTACCGATGAAAGGTTAAGCCTATTCAATCCCATGGCTCAAAATCCTGGAAAAAACACAAAACCCAACCGGGGGATTTCTTAGCTTGCTCGTTAGAAACGCCGCATGATGAGATTGTTGCTTTGGGAAAATAATAGCATGCTCTGCTTAAGGAGTCACAACATAATGTCACTGCAGTTGTGTTACCCAGGAGAACAGCAGCAGCTGGACATCCGTAGAAGCAGACATGCTGCATATTGTGCAAGTGATTAAAAAGACCCAGTGTGGCCTAAATATCTTTTCACAGCCTGGTTTCTCCCGTTTCACATGTCCCCTGATTCTGTCACATCTTCCCTGTTCTACTCCGTAGCTTCCCCTCCCCTGCTCCATATCTCCCTGTTTCACATGGTATGTTCAGAAATGTATGATGCATTCATTCAATAACCATATCCTCCTATTACACACATGCTGATAAACAACCCAAACACAATTTTCCATCTTCCTCTAACAATCACAAGTTTTTTCTGAGAATGAATCATTTATTCAGCATGAGGGTTGCTGCTGAGTTGCCCTGACACCCGGGTTCAGGCGGTCACCGACTTGGGACTTGGTCTCTGCCGTGTCTCTGGTGTCACATGGTGCTGATCTGCAGCAATCAGAACTGACAACAGTAATCAGAAGTGGGACAGACTACACATTGAGGAGGTTAGACCTCACCTCAGAGGAACTCACTGCAGTAATAACTGTTAAGGAATTCTTTGAGGAGCTTCTTTCTCTTTTATTTTCCTTCCACATCAGGGACTTCTGTGGATTGTGATGAGAGCAGAGACTGAGGTGCCATCACATGGCGTGATGCTTCTGTGGCCCGGGACACATCAGCTTCCCTCTGGTTGCATTCGAGTGAGAAAGCCCTGTCAACACGCCCAACACCAGGGGCTCATCTTAAGGAGAGGGAGTAAGAGGAGAGAGGTAGAGGATGACAGGGGAAGGAGGTGGGAGAGGGGAGGCAGGAAGCAGGAGTAGACCAGGTCATTGTGGGATCTGACAGCGGAGGGCAATGCCAAGGCTCATTTAGAATTCACTCCCTGAGAAGCAGCTGTTACATCTTTTATTGGAGGAACAAAAGAATGGCGTGCTATTTTCATATGAGAGCAATTTTCTTAAGAGTAGCATCTAAGGGGACAAGAGGGAAACAGGACTGTGTGAGAGAAAAACAAAATTCTACTTTCAAGAACACAAAGACAGGCAACACACAGCTCATTACTGGCTGTTCTGTACCCAGTGCTTGTTGTCGGCAGTGCAGGTTCTCACCCTGTCATTGTTTGGGTCAAGAGCCACCTTAGATGGAAAGCCAGGAGAGTTGTCTCCAACACTTCCAGACAAATCAATATCTAGATCTCTTGTTTTTATTTCTGCACTAGTCTTCATTCCCTAAAAATATTTTTGGCACACTTGTTCAGTCTGAGTTTCATTTGATGAAAGCAAGAAATCACTCAAGCATAAAGTCTAATTACTGTAAAACAGGGTTTCTCAACCTTTTTTGAACCACACCCCATTAACAGCATCATGAACCTTCCTGCACCCCCCTACGCCCAAAAAGATTTTTGGGACTGGGTGTGTGTGTGTGTGTGTGTGTGTGTATGTGGGGGGGGGGGGGGGGGGGGGGGGGGGGGCGTAATACTAGAAGTCACACAATTAACCTGTATGTGGAGGACATGGTGGGTTATATAGCTCTGTAGATAAAACTGTGAGAGAGGGAAAGTGAAAGTGAGCTCCCCCTCCTGCTGCCCCCTGAAAACAAATTTGCGATGGGGGGTGCAATGTGCCGGACAATATGCCCCCTCCCTCCCGGACCTCAATCTGTGAGCGGGAGGGTGAGTGTATGTGCCGAGTGATTCATACTGTTGTGATGTACAACAGTAGTCACTAATGCGTGATGGCACTCGTGACCCCCTGCTCCATGTGCTCGCGGCCCCCCAGGAATATGTCCGGGCCCCCTCAGTTGAGAACCTCTGCTGTAAAACAATATCTTAAATGCACAGAAAAAAAAAATGTAGCAGAGAAAGGGTTTCCCTGATTCTCTGAAATGAAGCTGGAAATTGCAGTTGCTCCCTCCTACTTTTGGTCAGCAACCATGATTCAAAAACTCATTATGATTTTCTTGCTTGGCATTTTAATACACTGAGGGGGTAAATAACAAGATTCTCTACCACTGTTCAAAAAGCTAGTGGCCATCTCCTAAGTGAACACAGGAAAATCAAATGAAAGGGCTGCCTGATTCTGAATCTGAACAGGAAGTGGAATGCGTTCTTGTTGATGTTGGTAATAAAGCTGCAGTTTACCAATATTAAACCCTCTACATTCAGAATGAACTTCAGCTTACAAAACAAGCCGTCTTGTGGCCTACTTCCTCCGCTGGATGAAAGCCAGATGGCTGAAACATGCTTTTGAGATGTTATATTGTTCTTCTGTGAATGTGCCATGTAATAGAGGCTTTTTAATCTTTCCGCCGTGTCTTGGCAAGGCTCTTTCTTTGGCTCACATCTGCTGGTTAACTGTGGATGTCTCATCCAAAGAGCACTTGTGTGATTATTACCTGCTCTAATGCATGACACTTTTTTTTTTATTAACAGTTTTGTTTTTTTTTTACCATGTGAAATCTTTCACAGATGAATAGTCTTGACTTAAAAGAGACTTCTACAGGACCTGTCAGAAAGTTTTGCTCTCTCTGCTTTAAAGTATTCCCTCTGGTCAGAGCTCGATGCATTTTATACACATACAGATCAGTATATTCATCAGGGAGAGTACTGCTGTTTAGCCTGTATAACAGCTGTGAAATTCCTCCTTTAGCCCTGGAGGAGTAGTGCAAAGTAAACATTTTAAACAAAAGCTTGCACACTGAGGGAGCATAAACATTTTTATGAAGTCTCTCATTTAAATGATATCACTTAGGATCGACTGTTTTTGGGACCATTTATGGAGAATCCTTCATTCATTCATCCTTCCTTAATTACTTTCTTTACCTGCTTCCCAATAAAATAAAACTGCAAAACACTCAAATTACATTTAAAGAGAGGACTTGGAAAGAGCTTATTTCTGAGAATAACAGAACAGTGACTACAGCACACAGGAAGCAATGCAAAACAGTCAATTAAAAGGAACAGCGAGGTTTGTGTCTTTCTATGTGTAACATGTATAGCAGCACCTGCGAGTGGCATGTTATGCAGAAAAACACACACCTTTAATTAGATGTTTTCGCATTGGTGTGGTCTCTCCAGAATGCATGAGTCTGTGAATGTCCACAGTTCAAAGGCAAGGCAAGTAATCTTTTCTAGCGCTCACAGTGGGATGAGCAGGATCAATTGGATGTAATCTCAGAAATGTCAACGTCCTATTTTGTTTTTCGACAACAAAGGCTAAACAGAGGAAAGAGGAATCATCGCTGTTAATTATAAAGCCCATTAAGTTTTGATCCGTGTGAAAGCCTCGTCAATAGAAAGGTGCTATTATCACCCACCCGTAGCCTGTTTTCTTGGATTTAATTTCTTGAAATCTGTTGTCAAATATTATTATACTGTGTGAATAACAACGAGGAGGATTTGCACATTGCTAGGCTGTCACAGCACATATGGCAGAAAAGCAAACAAATATTAAAGGACATTCAGCAGACACTTTGGACTATTGTCATTGATTGCTGTGCTGATAACAGAATAGAAATAGCTTCTTGTCAAGATGCGTGATTGCAGTGAACTGGCAGAATATTTCTAGAGGACACATTTCAGGCATGTTTCATGTTTGATTTCAACAGTAAATCATCATTTAGTGGTAAGCAGCAACACTGGTACTATATGGTTTTCTTCAGTTGTGCTGAAGGATGAAATATGTGGCAAAAAATAGAACAGAAAAGAAATTATTCATAGAAAATGGAAATCAACTGTTAATGTGATAATATTTCTCTGCCTCTCACAACTAAAAGACATAGTGATACATCATTCTCATCTGCACTGCACCTTGAATCCTCTGCTGGGGTGAAACATACAAAAGACAGAGACAATTTTCTTTATGAGCCACGTTCTCTTAAAACATGTTTAACCTTAGATTTTTTATGAGTGATGTCAACTGCTTTCATCATCACTGATGAACGATAAATAAATTAACACATTTGGGCTCTGAAGAACTGAAAGGACTGGCCAAGTGTGAAGTGGTCAAGGTATTATCAGTCTTATTCTACTGATGTTCAGGCATTAGGGGAGTCACTGGACAATAGTCACATATGTACCAGCCCCCGACCAGTCATCACCAATGATAGGTTCTTCTGCATTTGTTTGCTTGTAGCTCAATATATTTGAGAGATCATCACAAGTGGAAGGAAACAGACTGCATAGATTGGAAAATACAGTCACGGAAAAAATTATTTCCCCTTGTTTTCTTCAGTTTCTTGTTCATTTTAATGCCTGGTACAATTAAAGATAGATTTGTTTGGACAAATATAATGATAGAGATAAGAGTTTAATTTAAGAGCTGATATCTAGCCATTTTCCATGAGTTCTTACATCAATATCTATGGCATTGCACCGCCAAAAAGTGTTTTTAGGCATTCCATGTTCTCTATTCTGTCTGTTTTAGTCACATGATACACACAGGAGTTAGTACTTGATTACATAACCATTGTTTTTGATGACTTTTGATGGTCTCAATAATTTTTTCTGCAACTATATCATGCAGAAAATCAGTAGCCTTAATATGTACACATACACGCATGACTGTGTCCAGCATACATTCTGGACACTATATACTGCTGCTTCTTTCTATACTGATATACAGCCTCATGGACACAATTACCTAGCAGCTGTTACACTGTATTACATTTACGTTATTTACATATGGAAAAATCTCTGCAAAATAATTACATGTGAGATTGCTCATATGAGTTGCTGGTGTCAGTTGATAACGAGTGTCAATTTGTTTATTTGCTCATTTCAGTGTTTCAAACTGCAGAGGGATATTTGCCACAAATCATCATTTGCATGAAAATGTGTCATAGCAAATAATACCAAACTAGTTTTTTTGTACTTACACATGTAGTCAATTATATCTCTGGTAGCAAATAACCTTTTTTTTTTTTTTATTTCCTGAGCTCTATATCTAGTTCTGGTTCTCCTCTGTACAGGGGTTTCCAAAGTGGGGGTTGCGACTCCCCAGGGGGTCACATGACGCCAGCAGGGGGTCAGAAGATGAATTTCAGAAACCTCTTGATGTGATCGCTGAGGTGGTTATGACTGATTAAGGGAAGTATTGTTGCACCTGTACTTTGAAGGAAAGATATTGATATTGTGAATTTCAGAGTTTCAAGGTGCGTAGGAAGTGCTTTCACTTTGAAATAGTACAGGTTCCATTAATGCGGCATGAACAACAGCCTGACAGCAACAAACAGGTAAGGCATTGTTGGGCCTACAGGTTTGACTAATGGCGTCACATTAATAAAAAATGAAATGAACATAAAAAGGCTATTAACACATTAATGTAAATAAACATTAACATAAGCCCCCCCCCCAAAAAAAACAAAACGAACCCCTGCACATAAACAATGAGTAAAATGTCAAGTACCTACAATGCAATGCGGTAAATATATCACAATATCCAGCGTTTCCCTGGTAAGGTTCCTTGCCACCATACCATACATTTGATACAAAAAAATCATCACTGTCGCATTAGACTTATTATACACATGTAGAATATATAATACGATCTTCAGTAAGAAGCCATGCGTCCTCCCTGCCACTGAACAATTTTTAGCCCGGTATTTTTTTTACCCCCTTAGAATTATGCGCATGCTCCAAACTGTCAGGCATGCGCAACCTTTTCTTTTCGATGTAAATATCCAGTAGTGAAACCTGTCATACTGAATTTACCCCGTTTATTTATCATTTATTACTGTAAATTTCACTTTATTTGGATATTCAAAACTACACTGTTAATGGGGGTAAAAATAATACAGGTGTAGAACCAGCACACTGCGCACTGTACCAAATTTAGCCATGTAGTGCGCATGTGAACAAAAACAATACAGGGGTAAAAATTATATGTGACTCTGCACCTTTCTGAAGTAATCAAAAGATCAGCACACAAAGGGATTTTGTTCTACACTGAGTAGGCCTACTTATTGAATAAGTAGGACAGAAACGTAGGGTTACTTGCGTAATCCCTGGTTCTTTGATAACAGAGTGAGGTGTTTCACTATGGGAATCGCTTTAGGCGTGACCATCAACTACGGAAGCTCCAATGACATCACGTCTGTCAATGACAGACAGGTCGAGCCGTGCTTGGGGACCCGCCCCCTTCTATTACCACGGTCGACCCTTCCCTCCTAAATCATTTAAGCCGGTTTCTTCCGTGCCAGCAAGGAGGGAAATGTTGGTGAAACACCTCACTCTGTTATCAAAGAACCAGGGATTACGCAAGTAACCCTACGTTCTTTTTCTAACTTCGCTCGGTGTTTCACTATGGGAGATATAGCCCACTCCCGAATTGCAACCGCTCCCTGACACCGTGACCCTACACGACTTCATGAGAGACCTTTACGCTAGACCGTCAGTACCTGCCTCCAGCACTGCATGAGACAGTGACGGATGAACGACATCAAGTCTATAAAAGCGCACAAACGTGTGAGGCGTAGCCCAACTTGCCGCTGTGCAAATGTCCTGAACTGACACTCCTCTAAATAAGGCCCACGATGAGGCCATGCTTCTGGTAGAGTGGGCTCTCACTCCCAGAGGTGGCTGAGAGCCCTTACACCTGTAAGCAATAGAAATGGCTTCCACAATCCAGTGTGACAGCCTTTGACAAGATAGTGGCCTGCCCTTATGAGGGGTGGCCCAGGAAACAAACAACTGATTGGTTCTCCTGAACCCCGCAGTTCTATCAACATACACCCCCAGAGCCCGCACAGGGCATAGGGTGTGAAGGCGTTCATCCTCCTCTGAGGAGAATGGTGGAGGGTGAAAAGCTAACAGCTCTAAAGTAGGACATCTATATGATGGCTCCATTACTTTTGGTACAAATGCTGGATTAGGCCGAAAGCATGCTTTAGCACGCCCAGGAGCCAACTGCAAACAGGAGGGGTGGACCGACAAAGCCTGTAGGTCACTCACCCGCTTCGCAGTGGTCAGAGACAGAAGCAAAGCAGTTTTCACTGAAAGAAATCTTAACCCCACCACCTCAATGGGTTCAAATGGGTGGTGTGAAAGGGCGTCCAGAACCAACAACAGGTCCCACAAAGGCACCAGCGGCCTGGACACTGGGAGCTTACGGCGGGCCCCCTTCATGAAGCGACATACCAACGGATGTTGCCCCGCCGACTTCTCACCAAAACCTACATGACAAGCTGAAATTGCTGCCAAATAGACCTTAATTGTGGAAAAAGCTCTTCCTTTATCCAACAACTCCTGCAGAAAACAAAGCACCTCCGCCACAGAACACTGGAAAGGGATAGTGCCCCTATTATTGCACCACTCCTCAAAAACCCGCCACTTACCACTGTAAAGTGAGCGGGTGGAGGAGGCTCTGGCATTCTGAATAGTGTCAACTACTTCAGGGGGCAGGCCTGCAGCATTCAAGTTCCACCTCTCACGGGCCAGGCCCACAGAGAGAGGCGGTCTGGGTGAGGATGAAAAATCTCGCCCCGCGCCTGGGAAAGAAGATCCCTGCGTATGGGGAGCGGCCATGGCTCGTCCACCAGAAGCTGCATTATCTCTGCTATCCAGTGTTTGGATGGCCACCGAGGAGCAACCAAAATTAGTGACAGCCTCTGCTCCCGCACTCTGGCCAGAGTCGGAGAGATCAGGCTGAGTGGCGGAAAAGCATAAAGAAGGACATTCGGCCAGGGGTGGGCCAGAGCGTCCACGCCTAGCGGTGCGCTCACATCTGACAGGGAGAAGAACAGTGGGCAGTGAGTGTCTTCTTGAGAGGCGAAGAGATCTACGTCTGCCTGGCCGTATCTCTGCCAAATCTGTTGCACCACCTGTGGGTGAAGCCTCCACTCCCTGTACAGTGGGTTCCCCCTGGACAATATGTCCGCTCCCCTGTTCAGAATCCCTGCTACATGGGTCGCTCGGAGGGACAGGAACCGTGTACTGCCCCACACAATTATCCTCTGAGCCAGCTTGTGCAGCTGCAGAGAGCGAGTGCCCCCCTGACGGTTGATATAAGCTACCACAGTGGTGTTGTCTGTTTTCACCAACACATGACGCCCCTGTAGATGAGGCAAAAAATGCCTGAGTGCTAAAAACACTGCCTGCATTTCCAACACATTTATGTGGAGCCGAGCCATCCGTCGGGACCACATGCCATTGGCCGTTCTGCCCAACAGCGTCGCGCCCCATCCCGACAGGGAAGCGTCCGTTGTCATGGTTACCCTGGACGACACCGTTCCCAGAGGTACGCCTGACGTCAGCACTTCCGGGTCTCTCCACGCCCGGAGAGCCGCGACACAGTGCGCCGTTATTTTCACTCTGCGGTACAGATGACGCTGAGAGCAGAGGCGCAGAGACGCCGTCCATCTCTGAAAATCCCTCATCATAAGCAGCCCTAATTGCACCACAGATATAACCGACGCCATGAGTCCGAGAAGTCGGAGGCACAGTCTGAATGTCACCACTTTCCCTAGTTGAAAAAGTGTGAGACACTGTCTGAAAGCCGTCTCCCTCCCCTCTGACAGCCTGACGCGGTAAGTGAGGGAGTTTATCCTGAGCCCCAGGTACTCCGTACTCTGTGCCGGCTCCAGGCGACTCTTTACCTCGTTTATACTGAACCCGAGGTCCCTGAGGTGATTTAACACCGTAACAGAATCTTTGACCGCCTGCTCCCGTGAGTGGGAGCATATGAGATAATCGTCTATGTATGAAAATATTCTGATGCTGCTGTTCCTTAATGGAAACAGCGCTGCCTCCACACACTTGCTGAACACCCTCGGAGCTAAAGAAAGACCGAATGGGATTGTCTGGAACTCGTAGGCTGCTCCTCGATAGGCAAACCTGAGATATTTCCTGTGTGCTGGATAAATGGCAATGTGAAAATACGCGTCTGCTAAATCGTTCGTCACGAACCAATCGTTTTGACGGATCGAACTGCAGAGCACTTTGTGTGTCAGCATTCTGAACTTGTATTTCCGTAAGTGTTTGTTTAACATACGGAGGTCTAAAATGGGCCTCAGGGATGAGCCGCCCTTCTTTGGAATGAGGAAGTAACGGGAATAAAAACCCTGATGACTTTCCTCGCTCGGGACTGGACTGATTGCGTGTTTGTTTAATAACGACACAATCTCCTTGTCCAAGACCCGAGCTGAAGCTCCGTTTGCTACAGAAGTTAACACGCCGCCGAATTTGGGTGGCCTTGTAGCAAACTGCAGTCTGTAACCCCTGGCAACAGTTGACAACACCCATGGAGGAGCTACGCATGCCCGCCACCGTTCCACTCGTGGAGCCAGCGGACCCAAAACGTCGCACGTGAGTGACGTCATCCATCCGCGACGAATAGGGTTGTTGCCCGTCGGAGGAGTTTTGGCTCCCCCTATCGTGAACGGCCGGCCACCGCACTGTTCTCTTTTCTCTTTTATGAACATTTTTTTGTTTATTAATTGAGGGGAGCATTCTGCCCTTGGCAACGTGCCTGGATGCAGGGATGCATTCTTTAATTTTTCTTTTTCCCCTGAGAGAGAACAAAGAGACTGATGGTACTGTAAAGTGTTTGGCGGCACAAACAGAAACCCTGGAACCATGTGGTGACACTTCGTAAGTGCTTGGTGACACTGTGTAACCTGCCCCTGCGTCTCCACTCCCTGAATCTGTGGGGAGAGAGACTGAAGGAGAGCTCCTGAAGAACAGGGAACTATAGGAGCCTCCAAACTTAGTATTAAGGGGCTGAATCCCTCCCGCCATCTTTTTAACGGTTGAGAGAAAGGCTGTGCTAGGTTGCACGCTTCTTCTTCCCCTCGCCGGGGTGAGAAGATGGCCTATTCCTCGCTGCCACGGCTGCAAAGGACTGTTTTCGCCATGGCTTTGGGTTCTCAGTCTTAGACTGGTAGCCTGTCTGCTGTGCTGGCCCCGGCTTATGCCCCCTGGGGCCGCTATGTTTTCCCCTCATAGCTGCTGCTGCAAAGCCAGCACTGGGGGGCTGAGATGGACGTGGTTGGGGTTTACGTGGCAAGCAGAGGTCAAAAGCTTCTCCCTCCTGTTTCCTGCGGGTGCTTGTTTCCCTCATCTTCTCCAATGCAGGGCCAAAGAGACCCTTGGTGGGGTCATATGCTGCATCCATGATCTCAGCTTTCTGAGAATCACCCAGACCAGACAGATTCAGCCACAGGGCTCTCTCACCTGTGACTGCTAGCCCCATAACACGGCCACAACCCTGAACTGCTCCCCTAGAGGAGCGTAGGAGAAGGTCATTCACCACACATATCTCATCCCAGAGGATGGGGTTCGGAGCCTGAGAATCCAGCTGACGACCCATCTCCTCCAGTATCTCAGCCTGGTATGCAGACAGCAGTGTGACAGCGTTGAGGGAGCACACTGACTGCGCTGCGTATTTGTACATCCTCTTGTAAATCGATGCGGTGAGGCGATCTGATTTACTGGGCAGAGAAATACTAGAAGATGCTGAGAGTGATTTCCGATTGGGGTGGAGGTGGTGAGCCACTGAAGGCTCCACAGCTGGGGGTTCGGCCAGCCCCAGCTCACTCATCCCCTGGACCTCCAGCTTAGAACAGCCCTTGGTAGGCAGTTTGCTCTTGAAGGGGCTGGGCCAGTACCGACTCATTTCTTTCATACAAGCAGGTACTGCTGGAAGAAGCTGTTTGGGTGGAGGCTGGGCTGGCGGGAGCCTCTTACCATCATACAGGTCCCGCTCCATCCCCTCAGCACCCTGGGCTGCTGGCCAGGGAATTCCCAGCTTGGCTGCAGCCCTTTTGCAGACCTCGTACAAGTTGCCGTCCATGGGTGAAACCACCTCAGTAGCACTTGAAGGTCTGGACTGCTGGGGTGGGAAAGGAGAGTCATCCTCCTCTTCTTCCTCCATATCCCCCATGTCGAGGAGGTCAGAGTTAGCATCACACTCTGCGTCCTCATCACCCAGTAGCCCTTGATCTAAACCTTCGAACAGCGGGGTCATAACTGGGGATTCTGCGTCCATCATGTCCGCCCAGCTCAGCGGAGCTCGCGCCTGATGGACGTCAGCCTGAGAAGTCGGGGCCGCCAGACAGGGGTCCTGACTGTTGGCTACCGCTACTCTCAGCCTCCTTTCCAAAATTTTCTCCGGCATTGAAGCGCAGTGAGAACAGCATAGTGGGTCTGCTAGCGAAGCTTGGGCGTGCTTAGGGCCCATGCACGCTATGCACATTGGATGAGGGTCCCTGCCCGAGATGGTGGCACCGCATGACGCGGGACACGGGCGGGATACAGCCTCTTTAGCCTTCGGCTCCGACCCTTTGGCGGGGGTAGCGGCCGTAGACATACTTTGGAAAGGGGGGTAAATATAAGACTCGGCTCGTAAAGACACGTAGCACCTGTCCAAGCTAGAGCTAATAGCGCAGCTATAGCCTAGCAATAGCAATGTTATGAGTTAGCTCGTCGTAACACGTTAGCTAAGCTCAGAGTAATAAGTTCGGATAACAACCTAATGTTACCCAAACCGGTAAAATTCAACTCGCCTTGACGCGTTAGTCTGGTACCTCGTGTGAAGTACTTACTCAGCACGATCCGGACTAAAATGGAAACTGCGTTCGGCAACGTACTCCTTGACGGAACGTTTGAGAACTGTTAAGCAGCTAGCCAAAAGCCTGGAACGTGTTGAGGGAGCAATGTAGTTTCTCACGGAAGAAAGCGAGAATGATTTAGGAGGGAAGGGTCGACCGTGGTAATAGAAGGGGGCGGGTCCCCAAGCACGGCTCGACCTGTCTGTCATTGACAGACGTGATGTCATTGGAGCTTCCGTAGTTGATGGTCACGCCTAAAGCGCTTCCCATAGTGAAACACCGAGCGAAGTTAGAAAAAGAACCACACACACATGCACACGGATGACACACCGCCACTCCAAGACATCAATTCCACAGGAAACACTGGTATCATTACATGACTCCTGTGCTCACGTTTTTTTTTTAATATTTCAGTCACTTTGGGGATAGTGGGGGTCACCAGTCTTTGGCACTGTTGTTTTGGGGGTCATGAGTTTAAAAGTTTGGGAACCCCCGCTCTACTACACTGTTGACCATTGAGCTGGAATAAAAAATTTCTACCTCTTCACTTTAAATGACTGTGACACTTTGGTTTATACTTAATAGACGAAGTGTAACTGGAATTCAGTATGTAATCATTGCACCAATAGTCAAAGATGATTACTGATGTGTGGAAACAGGAATTAAAAAATGACTGTGTCTGAAAACAAAATTATGCCAACTTCATGGACAACAGTGTATATTAAATAGTTATTACTCACCTTAAATAGTAATTGTGAGCTGCCACAAAGCAAAAATAGGATCCCTGAAGTCATTAAAATGCATTGTGGGATACTCTACAGCCAAGGATGTAGATAAGACACCTGAATGTGGTCAAAAAGGACCAAACTAAAGAGGGATGATTGTATCTGGTTAATTTCAGTATTAATTTCAGTATTGGCTAACTAGTTTAAACTTAGGTCAGAGTGTATCATCATTCTCTGATGTCTCCTAGCATTCACCTATAGTTAGTCTTGTAGTAGATACTGCAGAGCAAATATCTCAGTCACTGCTGTAGTGATTACCCTCTGGGTTGTCTCTTTTGGTCTCCTTTAGTTTCAAAGATATAAGAAAAAAAGAGACATAGAAGTGCATGTGTTTGTGTACATGACATACTTCAGAGCCACTGCTACCTGATCCCACCCGCTGCAACAAGTAAAAACTGACTTTCCTCTTACAAAATAATCATTTGGTTACACTGTAGATCTTTCCTGGTATCTTCATGATTTACCATTCTATGGATAATATGTTAAAGATCACAGAAGTTGTTATGAAACCAGCTGTTTTAGCCGATAAAGATTCACAAAGCTGCCAGTAACCAAAATCATCTACTCACCTCTAATGTTTAATACCTGCTGATCCACTAATTCTATCAATCCATGTAAATAATTGGTGTAACATGCAGTTTTTCATCTTTTTATGGTCATCAGATATGACCCATTTGTACCTTCAGAGGTTCCATAGTTACCATGGAAACACCATCATCTTCTACAAACATTGATTCACCAGTAAAACCCGTGGAGTTTGACAAGTGACAGTGGATGGAGACACTTGATTTATGTTCAGTTTATGACATATTTTACTGAAAAAGTCACATTTTCTTCAGTTTTCCGTTTTTCTGACATAATTACCCTCAACTTTAATCTGATCTTTTATGAACATCTACATGATCAGTAAATTACATATTGGAAAATACCTGATTTTCACTTAAAAATGCTAAACACACAGTATAATAGAGATGGTGATAAATGACTTAGGAAAAGTTATATATATTAAAAAATGTATATATTTTGGAATTGCCACAAAAGTAGCGCTGGGTCTTTATGGGTTAATAAAATACGTTTGCAGTTTATTCAGTGAACTGAGTGTCTTCTCTCATAGGAATTCACTCAAGGAGAACAGCCTCATGGTCTCTGTTTGACACACCCATGGCCGTGATGCGTTTACACCCAGAATATAGAATCTTTTGTCATTAGTTACATCATCTTTGATGCATTTCCACCACTGTGAACTGTTACCAACTACTCTTGTAGCCACTTGTGGAACTGCAATGAAAAAAAAATCCCCTGTGGCCTACAAAGCATTTTCCCTATAGACAACAACTTTTCCAAATTGATTACAATACCCCTTTGGTCAGAAGTTGGCCGAGGGGTAATAAAACTGCTGACAGGATACCTACATCTGCAAAGCAGGTCAGAAATTAGAGAGGCGAGGCAAGGGGTATTGTTTTTGGTTCGTTTTTTTTTGTTTTTTTTTAACACTAGCAGCAAAACTATTTGTTGAATTCATACCAAATTGGGATTATAGATTGCCAGTGATGCAGAGTAAATCTGATTATATTTTGGGAACAGTAGGTCAAAGTTCAATTTTTTTGTGAATTTTTAAAATCTTTTTTTTCCCCATTTACTTATAATGCGTGAAATTTCAAATGTCTTCAGCAGCAAAACTACTGGTTGAATTCATACTAAATTGGGTTTATGCATTGCCAGTGACCCAGAATAGATGTCATCACATTTTGGGAAACATAGGTCAAAGTTTAAATTTTTTATGAATTTTTTTAAATCTTTCTTTTTTTTTTGTTTCATTTACTTATAATGTGCGACATTTCAAATGTCTATAAAAACATCAATTTTGTTTCAATTTACTCCAAACTTGGTACATATATAGAGGAAATTGATATGCTGACATCACCAAACGCATGGACATGATGACATCAGCTGGATTGATGCCAAAATAAACTACAATATGTGCGAGGGGTGGGGTTTGTTGTGCCTGGAACCACTTTTTCTCTTTATCATCAGATTTTATAGGATTGTGTTTTATATGTGCTAAATCTTCTCAACACCTAAAAAAGTGTATCTTAAAATTGGTTTGTGATGACAGTGTACAGTCTGAGTGTCCATTGATCTGAGTGTGAAGGTGTGGATAAGATCAGTAGGTGTAATGCTGGTGCACATGCACAGTGGGTCTAATCTGCATGTTTTATGCATAATGGACATCTTAACACAGAGGTGACATGAAAGGCATTCATCAGTAACACAGAGAACTGATTACTTTACTTTCCGAACTAACTTATACCAATAGGTTTCAATTTGGATATCTCCATGTTGGCTTTTAGGAGGTGGAAGTCACCATATTTGGACAAAAGGGGTGGAGCTAAAGGACTGCAAGGGGGTCAAAGCTGACCCAGTGCTAAATGCTAGAACTGTAAACTTCCTCAAACGCTGTGTAACAGAGTCCTTTTACAGTTTTGTTGGTTTAATGTATTAACCACAACTGTATTAGAGCTGTGTGTCAAGAACAGCAAACTCTAAAAGTCCAATAAGGCAGGTGAGTGAGTTGATATAGACCTGTCAATCAAAGTCTAACATGGCGGACCTCAAGCCCTTCTATTAAACTTGACATTATTATTAATGGTGAAAAAGATATAGAGGAAACACCAAAACACTCACTAAACGTTCCAAATAAAATGAATCAGACTGCAATGACTACTGGAAACAATTTTTTGACTTAGCATATTTTGAGAGAAGTCCGATATAGAGGGTATGCACATGACATCACCGCTAGTGAAAGTCACTGCGGTTACGCCCACTGAGTGGCAGAAAGAGGGAGATGAGTGGTAGCATTGGCTTCAATACTATCTAAACTTAAGAACAGTATTCAAAGAAAAATGGGGAAGAGCTGTTGTGCGATTGATTGTATGAACAGGTTTGAAAAGCAGTCGGAGCTATTGTTTTACAGACACCGAAAGACGAAGTAAAGAGACGTAGATGGATCCACAAATCCAGGAAACCAAACCTAGATTTGTGGATCACGTTTCGTGTCAGGTAACATTAATTTATGCTGTATTTTTGGGTAAAATCATACCTTAAATTACGTATTGTTTTGGCTAACATTACTTCTTAATAAAGCTCTTGGTTTCATGATCAGATCTTTCATGGTTTTTGTCTTCATTTTGTGATTATGAACCTTGTGCTCCCACATGATTAGTAAACTAACTTAAACTGAGGCTAACCTAGTTTTTCAACTCCAGAATAAAGCTACGATGGTGCATTAGGGCCACATAAGAAAATAAAAACGTTTGTCACTATGAGTTTAAAGTCATAAAATATCGATATAAAACCTGTAATTTTATGATAATAAAGTTGAATACAAAAAGAATCACAATGTTATGAGAATAAAGTTGTAGTTATAAAAAAAAAAAACTCATAATTTAACAAAAATGTCATTCATTTATGAGATTAAAGTCATTATATTCTGACAATAAAGCCATAATATTGCGAGAATAATGTCGTAATTTAAAAACAGATGGGAAAAATATCATAATTTACCAGAATAAAGTCGTACCCTGCTGGTCCACAGCAGTAGTATCTGAGTTGTATAAAGTACTTGATATTATTTAGACGTAAATCTCCTCAGTACCAGTAGATCATGCATATATTCACTGGGGTCAGTATATGGTCTACTGTAAATGCACTTTAGATCAGTTGGTTCTCTGCCTAGTTTTGGACCCTGGTTGTCAGTAATGATGAAACCATGTATATTTGTTTCAGATAAAAATAGCGATGATCCCCTACACCCTGGATGTCTGGATATGCGATTTCAGGCTGTTGTGCTGAATTCTACTCCCTGCTGGAAACTGCTCCCCCTTCCTAAATCAGCCATGAAGAGGACAATGTGCACCAAATTCACCCTGTCACAACTTTTTCTCCTTTCTGACTGTAGAGTATGGAATTAATTGTGAATTATTTAACCTCTTAACACCATCATAGTTGTGTAGCAATTAAGTAACAAACAATATTGTAAGATATTGCAGTCATGTTTTTTTTATCTGGTTAATATTAAAGAATGTGCAAACTGTAAGGTATATAAAACTTTGTAAAGTTAAATCTTAGATACACAACACACATAATATCATAACACTAAAAACAGATACCACGGTTGGGGATGCAGTTTTTGGCAGGGAGCAGAATTCGGCAGCAGATATTGCCGAAAACTGCATCCCCCATTACAATAAGCTTGCGAAGCTGCAGGAGAGAAATGACTTTAGCAGCTCACATTTGGAGCTATTCTGGTGTGAAAGGGTGAATTTGGTGCACTTTGTCCTTATCATGGCTGATTTAGGAAGGGCGAGCTGTTTTCGGCAGCTGCTGTGTGATGCAGTTTTCGGCAGGGAGTAGAATTCGGCACAACACAGGTCACGTGTCAATGTTCATGGACCACTTGTTCTTTGGTAGCTCGTACGGATCCATGTCAAGTCCAATTGTCTTTAATTTAATTTCATATTTCACATTTTCCAGGTCTCACTGTGTTTACTGCTATACTCTGTCATGTTGAGCAGGTTGGTTTTTGCCCCTCAGTCTGGCTTAGAGGGGCGTGGCTCAGGGGGGAGTGACGTATGTGCATACCCTCTATAGGTCTAAGCAGAGCCGTCGTAGATGACGTAGGCAAGGTAGGCAGCTGCCTAGGGCCCTTTTGCTGAAGAGGGCCCCCGATGGCCGCATGGTCATTTATCTGTACAACTTATTAAAAACCATCCATTGTAAACAAACCACCACAGTGAGGCAGCGCTAACCCTCTCCTGTACTGTTTTGTGACTGGGCCCCCCCCAAACTAGAGGGATTCCCCCTATGCAATGACAAACGCTATGAGGGCCATGTAGAAGTGACCTCCACCCTCGCGCACCCCCCATCACACCCCCCACTTGCTGTCAGTGGAACAAACGGTCTGTCCACACTGAGCACGGCGGCGGCCATTTTAAAAGAACAACAATGATGAAGCGCTCCTACCCTTCAGGGTTTGCAAAAAGACAAAAAAAGAAAGAAGAAGAAAAACGCCAACGCCACAGCAGTAAGTATTAAGTAAACCATTGCGTTCTCCAAATAGGCTACAACTGTGTGATATGTTTGAAAGTGTGCGAACAAAAGCCCTCACATCAGTGACCAAACACACAGATAGATGTTAGCATGAGAGGGAGAGGATTCAGTTCAACAACTAATCATATACACACAACACAACTGTGTTCTGTTGGAAGAATTTAAGGAGAGAACAAACACAACTTCTCCATCGCCCTTTTCTACTGTTGTACAGCGTTTCTAAACTTCTCTGGAGCTAAATAATTTGGATGTGGAGGACTGAAGTACGACAGCACTGAAAGTATTTAGTCATGAAAAGCCCAAAGCTAAGCCTACTGAAGTGTTTTCACTTACTCTGGACGGTTGTCTGCTCCTGCTGCGGTCACCCACACAACTTTATTCCAAACAAAATCGTCTGCTCCTATGAATCCCATCCAGTTTGGACAAATAATCCATCCAGTTCAGTGGACATTTTCGGTTAGCTAGCAATTTCCGTTGGTGATCTGTCCATCCCATTTGGAGAAAAATGTCCCTTTTCCATTGCGTTTGTCCATCTCATCCATACATCTGTTCCTTGTGTGTCAGCTGGTTTAGGCACAGAAGAGGACTAGAGTAGGACTGCAGCAAAAGTTTGTATTTTCAAGCCAACATTTGTTCGAGTCCCTCACATCAGCTCTGTGCCCTCACTGCGGAACTGAGTTCTGTTCACGTTCAAGGAGGCACACGTAAACAGTACATGAGGCGTTCAGGAACAATTAGAATAATTAGGAAATTACAACACTTTTCAAAATCGTCAAATATTCAGAATATTCAAATACAACATCAAAATAAAAAATAAAAAATGAATGGCGGTGTCTGTGAACCATGTCTGTGAACCGTGTGATCACAATCCTACATTTTAAACTCTGTAATTATCTATATTTCCCACACTTGCCCATCAACACATCACAACACTTTGCACCATGTGCTCAGGTAGTTTTGCCGATGAGGTCTGATGTTACATTTTGGTGCATTATGGGAAGTGAAGTTCTTCTCCTGCAAAGTTACTATCAAATCCTCCGCACTTTAATCATATACTTCTAGAATAAGGACAAAAGTAAGCCTACTCACCAAATGCCTTTCTTTTTTTTTTCTTTTTTTTTTTCTTTTTTTTCCGCTTTTTTAGGTGCTTTGCTTAAATTTCTGTCAGCACCAGTTGATAGTGACAATGCCACCTCCTCACAAGCTAAAGGTATTTATCAGGCTACATGGAATTAGTAACATCACAGTCTAGGAAAAAAAATCTTACCATTATTAAATATATCACAATCAGTACTAATTGCATATTATTATATAATAAATAGGCCTAAAAAAAATAAAATAAATAATAATAATAATAATAATTTTATTTGTTTACCCTTTTATCACCAGTAGTATTAGTACTAAATGCACCAGAAAACAGGAAATCGCATCTGGATTTTATTTTTCGTCTTCGGTGATTCGACCACCACATCTTCGCGTATTAGGGGCCTCACTTTACTTTCTTGCCTAGGGCCCCCAGATATCTTGAAACGGCCCTGGGTCTAAGGCAGGGGCTCTCAAACTTTTTCACATCAAGGACCACTTTATCATAAAAAAAAAAAATTCATGGACCACCCAACCAGCCGGCCAGTTTCCCACTCCCACCCTTAAAAAAAAAAAAAAAAAAAAACCTTTTCAAACAGCCTATATTACAATATTACTGTATTACACAAATTAAGTCTGCAGTATTTTACAAATGGTGCTAACAGCTCGATGCTAACAGAATGTCTTTGCATCTTGTTGCTAACATTGGTCATCCTTTCTCCAGCTTTTCTCTACAGTCACTGATCCATTGTCGTATTTTAGAACTGTTCAGGTCATGTTTTGTTTCGTTTCACTTTTCGTTTCTGATTAGTTAACTATTCTACTTCATTTCCACCATAATTCACAAGTAATGAGAGGCTTTAATATGACAATAGGCCACCTAGGTAACCTAATTGTAAAGATACGGTGACGCAAAAGGTGGGTTTGCATAGACAAATACAATAAAAGTCTACTCTTATGCTTATTTAGGCTACATTTGATTCGCTTTTAATTTAGAAAACAATTATCTGTACTCGTAGCTTTGCTTTGGAAGTCAGGTAAGGGTGATTTGAGAAACAGTGATATAAATTTGACTTTTTTGTTACATCCTGTCACGGACCACTTGAGGGTGCTCAACTACACTTTGAGTATCATTGATCTAAGGGAGCAAGGGCCTGTTGTAGCTACATCCAGTGGCTGTCAATGGTATTACAATTATAAGCCACAACTTCCAACTTCTACATTAGCTTCACTTTGCAGCCAATGTCCTTGCACCCTTGGACTTGGGCTTTTTATACCTTTATTAATAGTTAATAGTGAAGAGAGACAGGACATGTGGGGAGAGAGTGTGGAAGTGACATGCAATAAGGTCTCAGCCTATATAGCAGAAATTGTGCGAGGTGACCTACTGGGGCGCCCATGGAGTCCAGTTCTAATAATGCACCTGAAAGTATATCACACAGATAGGTCAAGTGACATCTACATACTGAAAAATGTGGCCAGTGTAAGTATATATACCACTATCTTTAGAACACTGAAGGTCTGTCACATACAACAAACTACTCATAACTTAAGGTGAGAATCAGTTTGCCATTTTGAACAAATACTTTACCTGTATTTTTCTTGTTTATGCCCACATAATAATAAATAAACTGAACAAAACTGTTGTCAGTGGGAGGGTTTCTTTCTTATTTTCAACTGGAAGGGCTACTATTACTACATATAACAGCCAACACACTTAATGTATACTGAGAAACTTAATTCTAGATCACACACCAGTGTTGTTTTGGATAATGACAGCTTTAAAGCTGCACTTTATGTCCATCATACAATAACCCATAAACACCCAGTGCTACTTTTGTGACAGTTCCAGAATGAATTTTTCTCTCTATTTAAGAATTCTTAAGCGATTTATCACCATTTCTTATAATATTATCCTCTGTATTTTGCATTTTTCAGTGTAAATCATTTATTTTCTTATATTTAAGTCACTGATCATGTCGATTTTCATTAAGTAAATTCAAAGGTTGTTAGATCAGAAAAAGAAAAAACTGAAGAAAAAGTGACTTTATCTGCAAATATATCAATAATTGAACACAAAAACAAGTGTCTCCATCCACTGTCACTGATCCAACTCCATGGGTTTTACTGGTGAATCAATGTTGTAGAAGATGATGATGTTTCCACGTTCACTACGGAGCCTCTGAACGTCCAAATTGTTTATACTGATTCCCATTAGCTTCCACCATAGTGGTTGCTACTCTTCCTGGGGTCCATTAAAATACAGATACAGTTACATACAGTTACATATCTGATGACCAAACAAAGATGATAAACTGCATTTTACACCAATTATTTACATGTATTCATAAGATTAGTGGATCAAAAGGAATTAAACATTTTAGACCCATAGATGGGTTTGGTCACCGTTGGATGTTTGGGATTTTATGGGTTAAATTATCTTCCATCAGCTTTAAGGAGTGTTTACTGAGTCTTTCAACTCAATAATGATTTTTCATCTAACATTAAATACTAGTGCTGTCAAGCGATTACAATTTTTAATCAGATTAATCACAGGGTTGCTGTGGATTAATTTTGATTTATCTCAATAAAATATCATTCATTTTTAATCTATATTAATTTTGTTTCATTTTGCATGAGCAAAGAAGGGATTAAATATGCACTTAACATGTTTGTCGCAAGCTGGGCCAAAGTGCTAGCAGAATCCCCAGGTAACATATGCTTCGCGTTAATGTGTTGTTTTAAGATGGAAGTGCTTTGGTGAAAAGAAAACTTCTTCCTGCTGAGTGTGTATAATACTTTGTCGGTCAACTGTTCCATCTTGGTATTTTTGTCCTCATATTTCCATCTAGAGGGACAACGTGCTGTTTAGCGTCTTCCGTCTTTATGGGTTGGTTGTGCTGCCTGTCACTACCAGACCAACTGCCCAACTGTGGATGCGCAGTAGTAACTCTACGTGGACAAACTGCCCCAAAAACATTGGTAGAGATGTTTAGAGTCATTCCTTGCTGCAAATGGGTTAACTGCATTAAAATTTTTCATTAGATTAATCCTGATGATAGATTAATCTGAGTTAATGCTTTTATTTTGACAGCCCTATTAAATACACATTGCAACTTTCATTCTTGTTCCTTCTTTCAATAAATTGTGGACGATCTTAGTATGTCTTATATGGTGTTAATTATCCAAAACACACTATGAAATATCTACAGTATATGGTGTGTCTGTGTGAACATCTGTAACTTAATATAGCAGAAAAATGGCAGTACACTACTTAGACAAAGCCCAGACACAACTTCACTACCAATTGTTGCCTATTGTTAAAAAGCTGTAAACCCATAAGCATGTAACAACACTTGGCAGAGCCTTCTCTTCATTTACATCCTGTTGTTGAAGTCCTCGCTCACACCTGACTGCTCAGTTTCATCCCAAATGAGCAGACGATAACATCTGGAGTCTTACGGCAAGGAAAGCTCTGAGGACAAAGAGAGATAGGCAGAACAAACCCTCCTCCACATGCACACATGAGCCCACATACATGAGGAAAACAAGCCTGAGGTCATTAAAAGGTAAAGCCCTCTCTGTTCGAAGTAATGCACACGTCACAACACATCGCTGTCACTGTCCAACAAGAAAGTTTTCTGCTCCAGTATTAAACTGATGATCAGCACTTTGAACAAAATATGAAATCCCCTAAAAAGACTCACTATCAGGCGGGAAGGATATTACACTACACGAGGGAGAGGCAAAGGGTCGGAATGACACATTTTTCTTTTTAGTCAGAGCAAACCTATGAGGAACAAAAATATTGTTTACGGTTCAAAGCACAGGCAAATAGAAAAGGAGAGCGTTCTTTGTCTTTTAAGTGCTTTTTGTTCATTTTGTTCAAACTCAAGGGTCTTTAGGTTATCTGATTTTTCTTGCTATATACGAAGAGACAAATTGTATCTACTGTATCTACCTGCACATTCCTTTATGGGCTCCATCTCAACAGATGATGAGAACACGAACAGTATGTAGAAAAGACCTGTTTAATCTTTGTAGGGAAGAAAGACTATTTATATTCTTCAGTTTAGAGTGAGCAAACAGAATCACAAATGTTAAACCTATAGAACTGTCAAACACACAACACCCTGTATATAAGAATAGAACAGAACAGAATAGAACAAAACAGAATGCAATACAGTACAATACAAAAAAATAGAATAGAATAGAATAGAATAGAATAGAATAGAATAGAATACGATGTGATACGATATGATACAATACAATAGAAAACAGAACTGAACAGAATAGAATAGAATAGAATAGAATAGAATAGAATAGAATAGAATAGAATAGAATAGAATAGAATAGGCTTTATTGTCATTGCAAAATACCATTGCACAGTGCAACAAACTTTGGTTTTATGTTCTGTAAGGCACTAAGAGCTGACCTTCAAAAAATAATCCTGCTAATCCCAACAAATTAAAACTACATCTATCCGCTGTTCACATTAAAGCTCTGTTACATACACAGTAAAAGCACAAATCACTTCCGTATTCTGTAGGGTTTTATTGTCGATAGCTTTACTAAAGTTCTGCTTTGAGTTCTTCAAATAATGTCAAGAACCATCACCATTTAGTCTGAATCATGGATCAACACATACCTGTAAACATAATAACATAGAATAGTGACTTCACACCTTCATAAGTTTCAGCTCAACTCTTTTACTTTAGAGCTATGTCCAGTTATGAAAACACAGCAAAGCTTATATTTTCATTTTCACTTTCTATGACTCTAAAAGTTGTTTCTCACAAGTTCTCATCCTCATGTCGCCACATTCTGTTGCTTTGGTTAAAGACACTTTTGGTTTTTGGTACACTGGCTGACGGCCAGACTCAAGGCTACAGGCTGTCTCTGTGTGTGAATGTAGTGTAGTCTCACATAGCCAGACTTATCTCCACACTTAGCACTGGGCCAGCACTGGTGATAGGTCTGGCACCCTCCAGTTCCTTACTGAGACAGGGATAAAAACTCTCTAGATTGTTTGGCTAGGTCTTTAAGGGAATCAAGCTCGTGTTGGGCAGCGCTGAGCACAGGATGCACTGATGATGCCTTTGAAAAATAGTGCCTTTGAAAAATAGTGCCAGAAGAAGTTGTTTTGGTGGAACATGTGCACATGATGAATCACACTGTCGTATTAAAGCAGCATATGACTTTCATCACTAATTTTTCTTCAAATATGTAACACCCCAGTAATAGCCTAATTATCACTAATCCATTAGTCTTTCCGTGCTTATGCACCTAAATCACTTCTCTCACAGTGAACAACTTCGAAGATGACTCCATCACAAGCTGTTCGTTTGTTTACATACTAAAGTGATACGTCACTCTGGCCTTTTCGGAAATTTTGTCATGAAGTGCATTGTGGGAATGGGAATTTCACGCAGCTGCAGCAGCAACAAACACAGAGACAACAAGCAATGAAACTGTGTCCACTACCGGGTCAGAAGAAATGGAAGGAATCACTGTAAGTCAATTGTCATCATCATGTGACAGTGAAAAACAATACTTATACATCAGTTTCATGGTATTTTTGGAATACAGTCACGGAAAAAATCACCCCTTGTTTTCTTCCATTTCTTGTTCATTTTAATGCCTGATACAACTAAAGGTATATTTGTTTGAACAAATATAATGATAACAAAAATAGTTCATGAGAGTTTAATTTCAGAGCTTATATCTAACCATTTTCCATGTTTTCTTGATAATAACCAAAATCACTTCAGTTCTTACATCAATAGTTATGGCATTGTACTGACAAAAACAGTGCTTTTTGGCATTCCATGTTTTCTTTTCTGTCTGTTTAAGTCACATGATACACACAGGAGTTAGTACTGGATTGCATAACCATTGTTTTTGATGACTTTTGATGGTCTAATAATTTTTTCCCCAACTGTACGTCATTGTGTAGGCTTATCATACACACCTCACAAGCATACAGGGTATGGCCAGGCCTTCACCGCTCACTTGCTCCTTACAGTACATGTATGGTAAGCCTACACAATGACAACTGACTCACACTGATTCCTTCCATTTCTTCTGACCTAGTAGTGGACACGGTGTCTCTGTGCTTGTTGCTGCTGCGGCTGTGTGGAATTCCCATTCCCACAATGCACTTTGTGACAAAATTTCTAAAAAGGCCCAAGTGACATATTGGTTTGGTATGTAAACAAACTGACTGCTTGTGATGGCGTCATCTTCAAAATTGTTCACTGTGAAGGAAGTGATTTAGGCGCATAACCACGGAAAGACTAATGGATTAGTGATAATTAGGCTATCACTGGGGTTTTACAAATTTGAAGAAAAATTAGTGATGAAAGTCATATGCTGCTTTAAAATGACTGAATCCATACAAAACAGAATGGTTCTTTAAATAATGTGTGTCTTTGTCAGTGCATGTATTTGCAGATAATGTTTTTTTCACATCATAAGGCTGATTAAAACTCCTGAAGATCTATAAATATTTCAGAAAGTTGAACTTAGGTATTTGAGACTCCATGGTTTTCTCTACATTTCACTTTTCCTCAGCGATTTAATACCATCTATTGTAATATAATCTTATGTATTCAACAAAGGAGGAGTTTTCTTATATTTAATTCACTGACCATTCATAAAGTTCACAGTAAATTCAAAGATTATTACAACATAAAACGCTGAAGCACACATGGCTTTTTCAGCAAAATATATTATTAACTGAGAATAAAAACAAGCGTCTCCAACAACTACCATTCACGGATCAGAATCAGTGTTTCCACAAGGACCACGAAGTCTCTGAACATCCACATGACCGCAAGATGGGAATATTAACCTTTATTCAGGTAGAATACATTCGATGAGCTAGACGAAATTCAATGTACATCTCTGCAATCCAGCACACAGACATATTTGGGATACCATCAGAAACCTTAATTCTAAACACCCCAATAGTTATTGATTTGTAAGGTAGAGTTACAAAAATCTAAATAAAGTTTGACAGCAGGGGCAGATCTACAGGTAGGCATGATGTCTACCTGTAGAGACTTTTTTTTAGAAGTCTGGATTAAGAATCATCACCGTTTCCACAAGCATGAAAACAAACAGTAAATTGACCAAAAGTATTTTAAATGCTGTTTTATTCTTTGTCTACTCCACTACATCTTAGAGGCAATTACTGTCATTATTTATGAAGCAGAACTTTTACTCGGAATGAAAAATGTTCATTTTTCTGTTAAAACAGCATGTTTCGAAGGCTGGTCTTGTTCCTGTTGTGCTTTAAAAACATTTGGGTAATGTACTGATGTAGTGCATAATGTTACAATAAAGACTTTCAAAGTATTTTTGGATTGTTTTTTGTTTGTTTAATGTATTTATGATGTATTTACAGCACTGTGCCAAAATGTTTAGACCACAAGTAGTTTTGTTTGTGTTTTTTTTTTTTTTAAAGAATCTCATTATATACAGGGTGGGGAAGCAAAATTTACAATATTTTGAGGCAGGGATTGAAAGACAGTGTATGACCAATTAGTTTATTGAAAGTCATGAGAATTTATTTGCCACAAGAAAATTTACATAATAGAAATTGTTTTTATTCTATGTGTCCTCCTTCTTTCTCAATAACTGCCTTCACACGCTTCCTGAAACTTGCGCAAGTGTTCCTCAAATATTCGGGTGACAACTTCTCCCATTCTTCTTTAATAGTATCTTCCAGACTTTCTCGTAATAGTTTTGCTCATAGTCATTCTCTTCTTTACATTATAAACAGTCTTTATGGACACTCCAACTATTTTTGAAATCTCCTTTGGTGTGACGAGTGCATTCAGCAAATCACACACTCTTTGACGTTTGCTTTCCTGATTACTCATATGGGCAAAAGTTTCTGAAAAGGTATGGATAATAGTGTTAGGTATGATTATGACATCAATATATGTTTGGTTTCAAAACAATTGACGTAGTCCCTGCTGAGAAAAAACAACTAAATGTTCATTGTAAATTTTGCTTCCCCACCCTGTACTATAACGTATTTGTCAGCCTGTGTAACAACATACAAATAAAGTATAGAACAGCATTAAAAAAAAAAAAATTCAGAATAAAAGAGACTTAAGTATCCAGTATTTAGTGTAATTATTCCTTTGTACTTATCATGTCTTGAGCTGTTCTGCACAGACATTATGACTGGACTAATGTTCTACTGTTTTACACCAGGCTTCATTAATCATATGTCCAATGTTTCTAATTGTTTGAGCTACTTTTTTATCATGGGAACAGACATCACACTAAATACTGACTGTTTCCTGTGGAAACCACATAGTTTATAATGAGTTTTTAATGTTGTTCACAATATTCCTCTCTATTGTCTTGTTGTATTTTAATAAAGACACTGTGAAAAGACATTATGCTCATTACAAAACAACAAAGCTAAGACATACACATAATATTATATGTGGAGAATCCCCTCTTCCATCCTGTGATGACCTCTTGCTTCCTTTCTGCATATAAAATCTTCTAGAACCACCACTGATAGATTTGTTGATTTGTTTTGGCAAGTTTAATAAGTCTGCACACTGTGTACTTCTGTATTTGATTCCACTTTTTACAGTTACTAGAATAGTCTAATTTTGCTAATGTTAACACAGCTGTTTCTCCTAAAAAAACATTGTAATAAAACACTAATTTGCAAAAGTAATTACTTGTTGGTAAGTTAATGCCAAAGCTGACCTTTAGAAGTCATTATCTCAGTTAATTGCACAAACAATTCTGTAAAGATAGCAGTGTGTGGTAACATATATTTTTGGTAGACAACTGTGAAAATCTGTGTAAAATCTCCCATTTTAAATTGCTTATTTTCTTAATGGATTAAACTAACACAACACAATCATTTAGCTGGGGAGATGCTGGAGAGAAGGTTAGTTGTTTCTGTGTGCCTCCAGTCTTTATGCTAAGCTAAGCTATTCACCCCCAGACTCCTCCACGCTTAACACATTGATCTATTTCTAACTCCTGGCAAGATTAACTGTATTTTTCAGAGTGTTTACAGTAAATATGAGCCATCTATGCAACCACTTGGCAGTTCTGGTGATGTGCATTTCAGGGTCCAAATGCTTTATGGGATTTCCAAAGTAAGAGATGGTCATTGAACGCTGCACACAGTGTTTATGGTTGCATGTCACTTAAATGCCAGGTTGACACAGTTTATTTATATCTTGATCATTGCATGCTTGTGTGTGTGTGTGCGTCAGTGTGTGAGAATGAGGGCTACCATGATGACAGCCAATTAATTCAGCTCTTGGGGACTCAGCTAGAAGAAACAGTGACTTGCGGGCTGCATTAGTCATGCAGTGTGGCAGCGTTGGCATCAGGGAGCTCTTATACACTTTAAAGGTGACTGTATGTGTGTATGAATGTGTGTGCTCACATTTGTTGTTTGCCTCTACAGCTATCCTGTCATCCCTCCCTCACCCATGGGGGCTCAGCATGAAACAGCCTCATGACTTAAGGATACTGTCGGCAGCGTCGGGTGCAGGCTGAGAAGCTGAGTGTCAAACTTCCAACAAAGCATTTAACAAGCACAACAGTGCACAGTGCTAACAGCTCGTTCAAAGACTATCGCAGAGTTTACCCCCTACAAGCACACAAACAAACAACTTTATTATGGTTGATATAATGCTGAGTCCAAAGGGATGCAAGGGGAGTTTTTCAGAAGAAGAGGTGCTCAGCTGAAAGCAACAGTGCAATGGTATAATGATCACTGTGAAGTGGGTCACAGAGCTGTGTACAAGTAATTAAAAGCTAAAATGTAGATTTGTTGTTAAATGTGGCCACTGTTGGACAATGAAGAAAAACAAGGACAATCATGGAAGGAATCTGAAGTGAGGTAACACACTGAACGGTGAACACGTGAAGGACACACAGATACTACTTTGCTCATTGGCTACATTTTATTCTCATTATCCATCAACGCTGACCATGAACAGCCTGCATAACAGCTTGAAATACTCTACTTTATTACCACAACCAATCAAAAGCTAATATAGTACATAAGCCGTACGGTTAATTTTTGAAAACCTCTTTGTGATAGTCATACAACTGCAAGGATGCTTTACCTTTAAAAGGCAATGGCAGAGTTTTGCAAAGACACCCTGTAAAACACTCCTATAAAACTCTTCTCCACACAAAATTAGTGCATCTGCTCATGAATAAAAATGCACTGTATGTCTTTACGTGCAGTGTTTCGTGTTTAAATGTGTTGCTGTGTTCAGAAGGTGATGATTAAAACTCCCCTAAGCACAAAACTATGATTTACTTATATTTTTCATTCGTTCCTTGACCTTCACTGTGAATAGTGGTAGATGTGCAGCATTTGATACTGTCAGAGATCATCTGCTGAATATGCTCCTTTGCTCTAACTTAAATCTCAAAATGTAAGAAAAACTATTTAAAAAATATCTTTTTCATTGGAAGAAGTCTGGTACACACAGATAATTTTGAAAATATATGTGCAAAACTTTGAGATGTAGAAAAATGTATGAATTAAGTTTACATTCAAGTTAAGATACTGGCTTTAGGTTAAACATTTAGTGACTAAATACATAAGGCATAAATATGTGGGCGCCTTTCTAATTTGAAAGAAATTACATAAATACATAATAATTTAATAACATTATATAAAAGATAATTTGGTCTTAATAATGCCTACCTGTAGGTTATCAAGTAATGACAACAATTTTACATAACCATAACTAAAATAGATTATTTTCTGTCATTTACATTCAGATATAATGGCTCACTAGAAGTAAATTATTAATAAAGATGTAAGTTTCAATTAAGTAGGAAGACACCAGGTTATCTGTAAAATAAAAAAGGCCTCTTACAACATAATAATGCATATGCATACTTAGATGTAAAAAGTTAATTTTCCATTTGAAGAATTTGTCTAATATTTTGAAAGCTATAAGAGTACATACGCCTACTATAATGATTATTACACGACTTATCACTTAAACTTTTTAACCATTAGAGGTAACTTTTAAAACTTATAATGTATTCTTCACACTGACATTTTATCAAGTGGTGTGTGTTATGGGTTTTGCGAGTAATGACTTTTAGTGGTCTAATCCTGGGGTCTGCATGCCTGTGGTTTGATGATTCTGGATTCTGTGAGTTGGAGGCAGATTGTCTCCATGAGAAACAAATGATGAGGAGGGCCAGTAGGTGGCTGGTGTGACGCCTCAGCCAGTGCGCTGCTTACAAAGGGCCATTAGCCAAGGTCTGCAGCTGACAGATGAAGGCCCCCTAATGGAGCCGGATCATGCTGTGATTTACAATCTTTATATTTAACCAGGGAGAGATTAATTATTGCCGGCAAATTGACAGGTTCAAGGAGGTGAGGGAGGTTTCTGACTGACATTGCCATTCCTCACAGCGCTTCCTGCCAGAGGGCATTGCTTCTGACCTTGGAATGCCAGGCTTGTGGTGCACCCCGTCTCTCTTCAGCAGTACCTCCATGGTCTTTTCTTTAATAACTATCCTTTATTCTTGGCAGGGATGCCACTCAACCTTCACAAGCTCATAGCCTCACAATGGCTGTCAAAGGAAAGTGAAAATTTGCTGTCAAACAGCATTCTCTTATGTTTTTGATCGTAGATACTTTATTGTTGACTTGTGTGCAAGCTTGTGTGCGAGAATGAGTGAGTGAGGGAAAACAAGCCTCGCCCAAAGCCAAAAAACACAAGAGCTATGATTCCACTCTGTGTTTCCACCCTCCTGCTTTAGTGATGCCCTGCAGATGTCCTCAGCCACTTTTTATGTCTAAACTATTGTATCACGTGTAAGGTTTTTTGTCTTGTTCCGTGATGTGTTTGGGTTACTATCCAGCTTGCGATACCTCATGTCGCTGACAGGCCTCAGCCCAGGACGCAAAATCAATTTTCCGCTGTGAGGACAATAAAAAGCCATAATATGATACTTAGGCTGTAAAATAATAAAATCTCTAACAGCCAGTGTCATGGGATCTCAGTCAAGCCCAACAACAGATAATTGAGACTGTAAAAGCTCTCGTGTTGCTGCTTTCACTGGTGCAATTACATTTATTCTCATTTCCATTTTGTGTGATTTAACTTTAACTGGAAATTATACACGTTATTCACATTAAAATAGCTGATGTTGTGTTTACTTACAGGCTGATTTACAGACAAATAAATCTGCAACTGTTCAGGACAAGACATGTTGTTGCAAGATTGAATATTAAGTGCACATGTACAGGTTTTGATACTTAACATATGGTTTAGCTGAGAGCAAAATATTCAAGGAATTAGGTTCAGTCCATGGGCTTGTTAGTCAGCTCTTAATAGCATTGTTGGCGGTCTGTCAGTTTACTTTAAATCTCCAACAGACTAAATCATACAAACATAATTTAGTTTGCTATCTGTCATGATTTCTTAATGCAGCAGGACAGAACACTCTCTTTTGAAGGTAAGCAAAGAAAAAAGTGCACAATACAGCACACAATTTGGAAGTCTTTTCAGGGGAGGATTTTTTGATTTGAGCTTCAGACAGAAAGTTGTTTTTGTTGGCAAATAATTGAGGTATCACAGGAATAGCATATCTTTTATACCTGTTGTTCCTATACAGCAGCTGTCACCTCACACCCACACTCCAGCTCCTACTGGTCCTATATTTCTCACCTCTCAACTTTGGCTCACCAGTGTCATCCACCTCCATTTACTGCTTCCTACAGCAAAAACCTCACCTATGGCATTCTCAGCTGGCAGCCACATGTACACCTTACAGACTGAGAATCACAATAAAGGACTTGTTAATGATTTCCATTCAGTTTAGCCCCAGGCAAAGGAATATACATATACATCCCATCTCAGTAGATATTTGACGTCGACATTTTATTTCCTTCTAAGCTCAGGGTGGTGAGAAGGGGGACAGCAGGCAGTACCTGATCCACGGCTACTTCTACAATTAGATGCAGCATGTGAGCATTTGGCACCCTTAGCAGCCTGCATTACAGATGGAAATCAGTGAAGGATTATAACAGTGAATCTGCTCCGCTCAGTCAAAGATGCATCTCACCATGAAACATCTCACCCCTACCCTTCCCCCTTCTTCCATTTCTCTCTCCTTACCACCCTAATATCACACTCCCTTTATTTCAAGTTAGTGCTTTAAAAGGAGAGATCACACCAATTCAAAGTGTCAGCAGGGGAACAATTAGCAGGCAGGTGCAGAAAATTGCTCTTTTCATAATGAAGGTTATTTATACCTGACCCTTCATAGCGTGGGACATGCTGGCACATTGTTGACCACTAAATTCTTGTTTCTAGCCACACAAGCACTCATGTACAGGACCGAAATTCATCGCTAAAAGCCAAAAGAGCAATGATAAAGCCTGTTGCTGACATCAGCTCAGATGTCAGTTCAGACTGAGACATTGGTGAATCCAATTACATTAATCGACCATAGAAAATCCATACTGAAGGATGATGAGCGATCTTTGCAGCCAAATTATGGGGATCAGATGATTATAATTGAAGTTGGTTGTGGCTGTCACCACTCATCTAATGAAATAATCTTGCTGGACTTACACTCTGACTGTGATCATGATAGTCATAATCATTTCTAAAATGCTGTCCTTTCCTTCCATCACAGCACTCCATAAAGTCATGAAGCACACTTCAAAACCTTTCTGAGGAAAGTAGACAGGTGGGGAGATCAAGTCGACGTGAGTGACATGAGGACGATGCAAGTTGTCCACTATCCATTCGGTTCAGTTCACTGACTTCACAGGCACTAAAGGCATTGAAGGTCATGCACTTTCAAAGGTTCACTTATTGAAAACATCCTTGCATAATTCGATGATGTCCACATGACTTCATAACAGCTTCCACTTTGTGTAGCAGGCTTAATTCAGTCTGCAAGGTCAGAGAGGTCAGCGGACAGTGTTGCTCATTTTAACTGACTAACAGCTACATGCTGCTCTGCATGTGTCTGGCATTAACTCACAGAACACTACTGCTCTCTACTGGTCAATTTAGTTCACAGAAGGCTGAGCTGAGACGTGGTCTACCCCAGTTTACTTTAGCCCTGGTGATGTATATGATAATAAAAGGTAAGTCAGATATACATCCATCCAATATTTGAGACAGCTCAGAATAGAGAAAGTTTTTGGGGGTATCTTTTTTCAATTGAGCGGGGTTAAGAATAGTAGCTGATAGGCTGAGGATACAATCGCATCACGTTGTTGCCTGTATCGTGTGGGATGTAATCCCCAATGAACTGAGTAAGGCCTTATTATGATAAGATACACATCTTTATCCTCACAGTAAATGGCTTTCTGATTGTCGACCATGGCAGAAACCTCCAGAGATATCCCCCTCTCAGACAAATGTCCGTCCCCTGCAGGATTTGTCTGGTAAATAAACCTGTCAGTTCTTAAGGGATCATTTAGATTGTTTGAGTGTCTCTGTGTATTTTGTAATCATTATGTTTCATTTGATTCTTCGACTGAAAAGCAACCTCTAATATTTGTTCCATTAGTGGTGAGTGTGCTGTATGCTGTTGCCATCTAGTGGCTTCTATTGAAACTGAAATGTTTGCTGGCAGGTGTATCCTCATCCCTGATTTATTTATTTTATCTTCAAATATGGTGTGTTTCGGCTCAGCTGATCACATTAACAGCTTACATCACCCAGTCTGCTGTACACCTTCAGATTCACATGAAATTTTGAAAAACATATCTCTCCAATCGCATAAATAAACAAACAAGCTAGGGACAATCTGTCATCTTGAAGGTCATTATCTTTTAAAATATTATGCTTAATTATAAGAACCCGATGCAAAATTTACATTCATGGGTGAACAGAAATACAAATAATACCCACATGATGTAGTGAACAATGGAGCTGTAAGGAAGCTATGCAAGGTCTTTATCAAAATAAGGAATGATGGTGTTTTTTTTTTTGTTTGTTTTTTTGTAAATGTAACATTTTATTGTAATTATAATTTTAATAGGACACTGTGACACTGTGAAGCAACATTTTATAAAGGTTTTATTAATTCATTTACTGAAAGCTCAAAGATATAAATTAACACATTCAACTCCTGGAAATATGTCCATATAGGTTTAATACACGTGTGTGCTTTTCTGTGTCTCAAAGCATTACATGAAGCCATTATTACAAGCACAATAGCCTGAGCATCTATTACACAGTGTAAGTGTTTATCATCTGCTGTCAACTCTCAGAGTCCCTGATGCTGGAGTGTCTGGGAGTCTTTCTTGTTCTCTGGATGGACTGGCTGTTTGGAGCCCACTCCACATTTGCCTATCTGCCATATGGTGTGCTGGTGCAAGCAAAGAGCTCAGTCAAAATGGAATTTTTAGCCTGCCATTCATGAGGGAAAAAGCAGCCAATTAAAAGAATGCTCTTCTCCTTTGACATCAATTAATCATCTAGACAATTAAAGGAAGAAGACCTATCCAACCATTCAGAGTAAATGGTAACCATGTTAATATTAGCCTCATTATTATTATTATATGATAATATAAGTATTAATTTGCCACCACCTATAAGTTAACCATATTTAACTCAGATAAGAATTAGGAACAGCTTCAAAAAAAAAAGAATTACGAAAATAAGTAAAAGACAGCTGTTATTAAGAAAGAAATCCATTTAGGCTACATATCATGTTTCTAATAAGTTAACATGCTGAACCAGTCTAACAGAACCAAGTATCAGTTACATATTTTCACTGAAGTTGTTGTTAGGCTTGTATTGACTTGTGAGTCAACTGTATAGTTCACTCTAATGTTAGTTTATTTATTATTGGTTGCTGTCAATAATGAAATGTGTGAATATCTTCTTCAGTTTCTTTTTTATATCAGTTACTGTGTGACATAAATTTGGCACATATTTTTAATATTGTTTTCTTAGTTGTGGTCAATAATGTAAATAATAATAATAATAATAATAATAATAATAATAATAGGAAGAAGAAGAAGAAGAAGAAGAAGAAGAAGAAGAAGAAGAAGAAGAAGAATTAAGACAACAAATAATTTTTTTTAAAAATGCAGTAATTCATTTCATACTGAAATCCCTTTTAGTAAGTTTAAAGTCTTTTTTTTTTTTTAAGCTAACCTAGCGTGATTAATGTCTCCATTTTTGCATATCTATGTACTTAACATGGAAGTGTTTTATTACATAGACACGTGTCTTACAAAGTTAGTCTCTTTTAACTCCATCGTTCAAAGGGGTGCTTTGTTGTACCCGTCATGCACCACTAAATTCACTGCTGACCCCGGGGTCGCCCCCTGTCCCCCGGGGAGGTTAGTTTAACCGAAGACCCACCCTCCCCTCAACCATCCAGACGTATGGCATCGCGACATTTCCCTCCACTTTAACCTGACCCCCTCAACTCTCGCGATAACACATAAGCTAGTTTTTAACTTAACTGTTGTAAGCTAATTTTAAAAAGTTGTTCGTTTCGGGTGTTTTAACTCTTCTAACCAAGAAGTAGGCTAATCTCCTCTTATTGTCCTCCGCTTACAGGGTTCATCAATTAGCCTTTTAAGATAGGACCTACTTAATAAACCGTTACTTCGACAAGAATATTAGGCTACTTCCCAAATTAATGAGGCCGCTAATTGTGCTAATTTGCGTCTGAAACCCCGGCATTAGGATTTTTTTCTGCTCACTCGAACCACCTCCGTAGCTCCGGGTGTGTGAGGGATAATTACAGACCAGAGACTGCTCCCGACATCAAGAGGTTCCCTGTTCCCGGTGCACTGTCCTAAAGTCTATTGTGTGAAAAATGGAAACGCTCTATTGTCTCGAAATTAAGAGGTCTTTAATTAAAACACAGGAGACAACCGGGCCGAAGCGTGGCTCGTACGTTACAGTCTGAGTTAGCAAGGAAGCTAAGTATGCCTTTAAGCACACAAACAAGACTTCATCTATTATTTTATGTAATGTAAACCTGTTATTTTCTGTAATTCACTGAAATTTGTAAATCAAACTACACAGGTTTTTTTGTTGTTTTTTGGAGCTGTACTAACAGGGAGCTTCTTACCTTAATATCTGAGGTTTGTATGAATATAAGGTGTAGTGTCTTGAAAAGGTGGACAAAGAAACAGATATAACTCAGGCCTGGAAAATAGACTTGAATTAATTATAGATTGCTCGGGGCCACAGTTCTCCAACTACTTCCCCAGGGATAATTGAAGAGGTTTTAAGGCGTCCCCAGTGAAATGAGGACAGGTTTAATTTCACTATTAGGCCTGCTTCATTTACTAGAAATTAGAACAATGAGAACATGTAGAATTATTAATGGAGCTATACTCACAGTCTCTATTAAAGGCCCATGAGTTGAATCAGAGAATCCCTGCAGTTTTCAGTGGGGACCTAACAGTGGGATTCGTCATTTGCAACCACAGACGGTAGGAGGTGTGTAAACCTAATCTGTTAATAGCAGTGAAATTGCAGCCAAACCACAATCGTGCATGTGTCAAGAGAAGCTGTGGTTGAGTTGGTTTAGAAGAGTCGAGAATCACTATAAACTTCTGTTATATTTGCTCGACTGTTGACCCCAAAATAGCCACAGTAACCATCTTATTTTTAATCATCACTAATTTCACGGTGTGAACTTCACAAGTTGCAATTAAAAGGGCATAATGGCAAGCATATTGGATCAGAGGCTTTCTTTCAATAGTGTTTATATTCTGTTTGGATCTGGGAACCAGTCAAATCTAACCTTGTTATTGTGGGGATTCTGGGTTTTACACTGTATTATCGAGATAACTCTCTTGGAAGGATGCCCAAGTAAATACTATACTGCTTACACAAACGTTGAGATGAGGAACTCCTTGTTCCTGTGTAGGCTTAAGCAACATCTAATGGCAGAAGATTAAAAGTGAATTGTTGGCTCTATAGGTAGTTTTATCAACGTGTGGTTTTAGGTAGTGATGTGCAGATGTTTACAGGGGACTTGCACATGTCTTGAAAGTCTTAAAAAGTATGGAATTTTGAAATGCTGTTTTCCAGACCTTGAAAAGTCTGGAATTTTGTGTTAAAGTCTTCATAAAGTATGGAAAAAACGTTTCTCTCATAGTCGAATTTTAGAGTACGCTCAAAGGCACATCGTTTTATAAGATAAGAAATACACGAGGAAAGCATATTAAAAAAAACGATGTGGTTTTGCTAACCGGCTGTTACAGGAATGATTCTAGTGAGACTTGTTTGTATGATACCCATGCACTTTTGTGATTTTCAAGTTTTGAAAACATTTCTGTTAGTAAAACATAATTTATTGCAAATTATGCATTCAGCTATTGATACATTTATTAAAATGAACTTTCCTACTGCACACAGCAGGTACAATCTCAACCAAAAAAAGTAGGCATGCAAGTATAAAAGTACATAAAGTCAAGGTCTTGGGGGGAAAAAATAGCAGTTTTGAAAAAGTATGGAATTTGTATTTGGATAAAGAGCCAGCACCCTGTGTTTATTAATTTACAAATGATGCTGACGCTGAAATTGTTCAATCTTTTACAGGGTGGTTCCAGTTTCCTCAGAAAGACCAACTGTAGCACTAAGTTAATTAGTTCCCAGTAGAGCTCCCACCAGTCCCAAAAGTTGCCATAAGAGCATCAGTTGTTGTGGCTCGTGTTGTCTACCCCCCTGCCTGCTGAGACTTGGACTCATCAGTCTCACTCTTACAGAAGGTCACTAGAAGTTGACCTTAGAAATGTTCCTCACACCTCCTCGGCCTCTACTGCCACTCCCCGCTCACGCCCCACACCAGATGGGAAGTGTAGCCGCATTTTTTAAAGCCTGCACGCAGGGTTACAGGCTGTTGCGCTGGCAGTGGGGCTGAAGGAATGAAATATTCATGTAGCCAAAAAATGAATGGACACCCCAGGATGGAGAGCGTGCCGATTTATTCAACGAAGAGCAGGCCTCATTAAACTGCTGGCGGAGAGGCAGGTCACGGTGATTTTCTTTACTAGTGCTCGACCCCGATTGTTACACACACAGACACAGACACACAAATACACACCGAGAAAAAAAAGCCAGAGACTGGACACTGAATTTGTTCATCATCACAGTCATCTGAGCTCCCCCACTGGACAGGTCCATGGTGATGCTGGACCGGGTCTTCTGTTGTAATTGATGGTGTAATGAGTGATTAGCTCTGGTGTCAGAGGGAAGTGTCAGTGTGAAAGCTGAGTTGTCACTGTCTGCAACATATGGGAGACGTGGATAACACTTCTGACAGAGGTTTGAAGCTTGTGTGAGGTGCCAAGGGACACCAGCTGAGAGGCATGGGGGCCACATAACTAACCAAAATTTGCAGCCTAGTTAATCTTACTCGATTCAGCCTCATTTAAAAATAACAGTATGAAAACTTCAATGAGAACACATGCGTGACATTTTATTTACATTAAGCCCGTATGCGTAATGTTGTCCTGGTTTTACGCTTAATGATTCATAAATTACCCTTAGACGACTTATCAGTTATCATGTCTGTGCTATAGACAGGTGTGTTGAAAGTCTTGCCTCCCACCTGTTCTTTTTATTATTCCTCTGCAAATAATCCTAGAGAGATTGTTCACCTTTTACTGTCTGTTTGAGAACAAACCTAAACACTGCCAGACCCATCAAGAATCAGAGCCAATTAAGAAGTCAGTTCCTTTGCACATGAGAAAGATGTTGAAATGTTTTATTCTGCATCGCTGGAGGAGTGTGGATAACGATAAGGGGATTTACAGTGACACACAACAAACCCAGTGAACACATTAGATATATTTTTTATTAATAATATGTGTACAGTTAAAGTAAATTATTGCAATGAATCTTTCTAAAATATATAAATTGTGTGTTGAATTCATTTTAATTTTAAATGAATGAGCCAATATCCCATCCCAGAGAACAGAACAAGTTCATCAGATCATTTTCTTCACTTGAAAGCCTTTTAAATATAAGCCAAGCTCTTAAATGATTAATACTTCACGGGGCCCATAGTGTAAGGATAATAACAAGGCTGTGGTTGAATTACAATGCACAATGGAGGGGGGACAAAAAGTGGAGCTTTGTCTAATTGTTCTTTGACAGGGTCAGGGGGGACTGTGCGATTGGCTGCTGCCTCCTGAAGCTGCAGGGCTGTCAGGGCTGTTGGAGGGCTGGGACTGACACCAAGGTGACTGAGGGGAGGATGTATAAATTGCTGGCGCAGTGCAAACACTCCAGAAACGAGGGCAAGAGCCAGAGTGTCCTGTCTGACCTTTTCCTGCAGAGAACCACCACAGGCCACCACAGTGATGACCGCAAAGGCAGAGCTTCAGAGCTGGACAGAATACCCGGAGGATTTTACCCTGTTGCAGCAGCGCAACCTGGCGCAGGCGATTCAGACGCAAATCAGCGCAATAAGTGGCATCAACTCCAAAAGTTGGATTTCTTCGAATTCTCTCCGTGCGTTTTCCGTGCGTAAGGATGCGCACGGATCTGCAGACGCGGGCCTGGCACTGGACAAACTGGTACCCAAAGTACCTGAATGCGCGTCCGAGGCCGGCATGACAGAGTCAGCCCCTGACCAGGCAGCAGAGGGGGGCAAAGCGACCCACTTTGGCCCCCAGAGGCACAGACGAGTCGCAGCCAATGCAAGGGAAAGAAGAAGGATGCACGGCCTGAATAAAGCCTTCGACGAGCTCAGGAGCGTCATCCCCTCCCTGGAAAACGAGAAGAAACTGTCCAAGTATGACACCCTCCAAATGGCGCAGATCTACATCACTGAGCTGTCCGAGCTCCTGGCCGGGGTGGTCCATCCAGACTGCCGGAGCCCCCTCCCAGGATCAGCGGACATGACATCCAGGAGGAGTCTGATCCACTCCCTCCAGCCCGCGAACCCGCTGAGCGCAGATCAGAGGGACTCCGTCGGACACTTTATCATACTGGGACCAAAATCTGAGTCGGGGTCAAATAAATCAGCGACCTCTTCTAACAGCAGTGATGGGGAATGTTCCCCTCTGAGCGACACGGAGGAAAGTCAGAATGGAAGACAGTAGCACACATACCACTGAGCTGAACTGGTTTTGTACTGCAGTGTTTATTATAGGTGTCAGGGAAGCAAAGATTACAGCTGGTAGAAATGTTAACGAGATGAGATAGTTCTGCAGAATCTCTTGTCATAGCTTAGATGTTGCACTGCCAAAAGATGACACAGGAACAACGCAAAAACAACTCTATCATCATGAATTTCTTAAGGCCATGAACAACTCCCAAAGGCCTTGTCTTGCACTTTAAACTTGGCCTAAACCATCACTAATGACACTCATTGGTGACAACTGTTTAAATGCCTCAAAACAATTATTTTGATATTTATGTATATGTTTATTTTATGATTGTTTCACTACAATAAAGATATTCTTAAGAGACGGGTGTGTATTTTTAAGTTATGTGTGTACATTTCCTATCTTAGTCAGTATTACATTGCATTTTTCTGAGTTAAATTTCAACATCTACTATGATGAAAAGTTAAGCATGCAAGTCCAAAAGTATTTAACCTCCTAAGACCCAGCTATGGGTTTTCTGTCCACATTTGTGGACAAGAGTTTCACAACTTAATACAAGAAAAAAGAAAAGAAAACTGTTCACCACAAAGGACATTCCATAAAAATTTTAAAAACTGCATCTGAAAAAACTGTTGCATCATGATGTTTCCAAAATAGGCACTTATTTAATAAAAAAAAAAAAGCTTGGACTTTGCTGACATTTCCTGGGTCTTAGGAGGTTAAAGCACAATGTTTTTTATCTGTCTGTACTCATGCCAAAAAACTTCATTCATGTTACAGAAGGCATATCTAAAAAGTGCCAAACATACAGTCCACAGAGCAAAAGTGGCCCGCAAAGGATCCAATCCAGTCTGTGGGATGAATTTGCAAAAAAAAATTACACTGTAGATATTGTCAGTCAAGGATGTCAAAATCATTTTAGTTCAGGTTCCACATACAGACCAATTTGATCTAAAGTGGATCAGACCAGTAAAACACTTTCATAATAACCTATAATTAATGACTACTACAATTTTTTCTCTTTGTTTTGGTATAAAAAAAGTAAAATTACATGAAAAAGTTTGCATTTGGAAACTATCCTTTCACAAAAAATGTGAATAATTGAACAAATATGAACAACCTGAAATGTCTTAAGAGAAGTCAGTGTAATTTTACCAATATTCTGCTTCTTACTAATGTTTTGTGTCTTTGTAGATCCACTGTGATCTCTAAGTTGTAATTTATAGGTATAAATGATGAACAGATATTCTTAAAACCGCACTTAAATTTCTAAAGACATTTCAGGTTGTTCATGTTAATCATATTTTTAATTAAACTTTGTAGTTGTAAACATTATTCTACTGTAATTATACCTTTTTCCTCTGTTATTTTTTTTACTGGTCCAGCCCACTTCAGGTCATATTGGGCTGAATGTGGCCCCTGAACTAAAATGAGTTTGATATCCCTGTTATAGACAATATGAAAGAAAAAACCATCTGACTGGTTCCTATGAGTAAATGTCTATTGCAGCTACTGTAGCCACATCTCAGCAGCCTGGTGCTTATCAAAGTCCACACATGACATTCCATCAGAGGGTGACAGCACTCACTAAATGGTCTTTTTGGGAAAATAATCCAAAAATAAAGCTGCTGAAAGTGTTCTTCATGAGAGGACATGCACAGATAAACATCTGCAAACCTCCTCTGATCCCTAACCACAGAGGTGGGAATTTAAAAGAAATAAATGAACTAATTATGCACACTGACAACCCATCATAGTTAAAATAATTCATTCTATTCTGTCGGTTAAATAATAGCCTACTGAGAAAATGTGAGACTGCCTGCTCCAGGGGGAAGGGGTGGCTGGAGCTTTGCCAGGTCCTTAGAAATGATGGCCGCCAGCCTGTGTTTAAAACTGCCAGGGGTCTCTGTGGGGGTAACATTGCAAGAGGAGCTGATGGCCTCCTCAATCTCCTTCATGTTATCCACTGCATTGTACCCTGGTCGGACGGAGTTACTCACAGGAGGCTGGAGTCGTGGTTTGGGTAGAGGATAGGAAAGGGTACAGGAAGGAGGAGGAGGGAAGGCTGAGGACGAAGGCTGCAGCGGAGGGTTTAAGGAAGACTCACCAAAGTTCAGACATGAATAGATGCACTGTGAACCCTCCAGCTCAGGTTTAAACTGATCTTTCATCCTCAGTGGCACGGCTCTTTGCAGGTTGTAATAAATGCTGTCCTCTACGGCATTATCCACATCCTCTGCCTCTAGAGACTGACACCTTTCATCTTCTCCCTCACTCTCCGCTCCCACAGCCTCCCTGCTGTTGCTGAGAGGAGCTCTGACAAGAGATGACCAATTACACTTGACAGAGTCTTCTATAGTGGAATAGTGGTTGGCAGACTCATCCTCTGACGCAGCAGAAACATCTGCAGGTGTGCAGGCTGGGGGTGTGGCTGGTTGTTTGGTTGTTTTTGGTAATGGGACAAGAGACTGGTCAGATAATGATCGCCTGTGGACATTGAGCTGCTCCATCATGGACTTCTTCTGAAGGCACTGGCTGGATATAAACTGAAAGATCTCTGGACTTTGTCTGGATAGGAAGATAAACAGTCCTTGTCCTGACTCACAGCGTCGGCCTGCTTCAATACTGAATCCCCCCTGGAATCACACCCATTTATGTGCTTGTTAAAACATGTAAATGATCAAAGCTGCAGATTTCTAATGCAAATATTTATGTAGTGAAATTAATGTGTTTTCTTTTTTTTTTTTTTTTTTTTTTTACCTCAACCTGACCAAATTTTCGTAACATCCTGTATGGCCAGCGGTAGATGATGCAACTGCTGCTGACATCCAGCAGCATCACAGCCTCACTGTCTGGAGAGATCAGAAAGTCCCCAGATAACTTGCACCTCCTTGAAGCCTCTGTGCTCTGCACAGTAACTTTGTAGATATTTGGAGGAAGGTCAGTGTCTAAACATGAGAAGACATGAAAATATTTTCCACTTAAATATTACAGCCCACTCAGGCCAGTGCAGCATTAATGCAAATGAAGGTAGACTTGAGAAGAGGTTTAAGCATTAGTTTATCAGCAGAAGGGATAAATGTACACAGAATACATTCCTATACCAATGAGGCTGATTTAAATGTGCTTGCATTCCACTAATCTCTGCATGCCTGGACTGCCAGGATGTTTTAGGTGAAGTGTGTGTAATCCTTTAGGAAATAGAAAGAAATAAATTTGTATAAGCCACATCTTGCTGACGCTAATAACATTCCAGCATTCATGTTTGAATATATTATTGGCAATAGCCCCTACTCAAAGATATTCATTTTTTTCTGCTGATGTCATGAAATTGTGCCACTAACTCCTTGCTTTTCTTTGGCCATTTTACTTATTCATAGTACATTCACCAATTTACAGCTTTGTGTGAATTAACCAAGTTCTGATGCAACAAAAACTCAGTAGAGGTGAAAGTTATTTCTGCTTGTTTAACTGATCAGCTGTCAGTTACAGGGTTATGAGTATTACCAGTTTTCCAAGATGAGTAAAGATCATTCTCCTCCATGGTCAAGCTATTTCCTCTGTTGAAATCCCCTTTGCTTGATTCTCCAGGATCCTTCTGTAAATACAGTGGCATGATAAACATTACATGGAGTGTACACCACCTTCTTATCACTGTTTTATGACTTCAAAGAGGGTCAGACTCAAGAAAGAACAAAGCTTGTGCAAGCAGATAATTTAGAGAAGTGAAGTGACAGAAGTTGCAGATACTGAGTCAACTTCCTCATTGTCCTATCTCTGATTGTGGCTGAAACTAATCCCTCTTTTTCCAAAATAACAACACAATGTCTGATCCGTAGGGAATAACTAAGCAGTGGTGTTACCTGAAAAGCTAGGAGACAGAGGGCACTTATCCAGTCCTGGCTTGTGTCGGAGGCCAGAGTGTAAGTGCATATTGTGGTGTTCAAATAAAAGGCTGTGCACTGAGATGGGCATGACTCTTTTGGGGCAGAGGTGATGCTCAGGCAGTCACTTAAACGCACCACCTTTCTCTCTGGTGGTTTGAGCCGTCCAGCCTTCTTCTGGTCGGTCATGGGACTGTCACAAATATTACACAGCTCCAAGCGACCAACCCCTGTGGAGCTGGGTTTAAAGAGAACCGTCCATACTTTCCTCCATGTTTTCTGTTGAAGACGACAGAAAAGAACGAGTGAAAAACATTGTTGTTGCTGTGATTTGTAAAGAAATGCAGTTAAGACTTGAGAGACCACTTTTTTCACTTTCCATGAGCTGCTTTACATGGTGGCATGTAATTGACTTATTAAACTCAATATAATAATCTTCTACCTGTTGAAAACTGATAAATGAAATACAATTATGTACTTTAATTACAGAAGAGCACTGCAATAATGACACTATGAGTAAAGAGGTTTCATTCGTAAAAACATTAATGCTATGGATATTAATCTTTAATTGCACTTTCGCTGCAAGGTCACATCATTCCTCTTTTACAGCAACTATGAAAACATGTTCATTGCATGCATAATATCACTATTGGCTGCATGATATACAATACAGTTTTAAGTGTAGTTTTTCAATCACTCTGCAATTGAATTTTACTAACTTTGCAACCACATTTTTCTGAGAGATAGTGAAAAAAGTACCTTTTGTGTGACTGTAGCTAATTTCTGAGGGAGTAGAACAAAGTCATAATAGAGGGATTTTCACAAGCCACATTACACTGACCCCTGTGTATTTTTAATATTTAATTTATTTACATATTCTTATTTATGTGTATGCGGTTTTATAACTATGGTGCACCTCAAAGACCTCTTCTGTGCAATGTTCAATGACAATAAAAACTCTGTTACAGAAATAACACCTGTTAGTTCACTGACCAATCTTTAAATAGTCAGCGTCTTGAATCACCTTGTAACTAAATATGAGCTCAACTGACTGAAATACTAACTAGAAAAGCACTCGGAGAGCGCAGACCTCCGCCAAGGCTGATCAGTGCCCCCCCCCCCCCCCCCCCACGCCAAGGAGGTTATGTTTTTGCCAGGGTTTGTTTGTTTGTCTGTCTGTCTGTCTGTCTTGTTTGTCTGTCCGTTAGTGTGCAACATAACTCAAAAAGTTATGGACAGATTTTGATGAAATTTTCAGGGTTTGTTGGAAATGGCCCCCCCCCCCGTGGGCCCCCCCACCCCCGATCACCACCAAAATCATTTAATCATTTCTTCCTTATCCCATTTCCAACAAACCCTGAAAAGTTCATCAAAATCTGTCCATAACTTTTTGAGTTATGTTGCACACTAACGGACAGACAAACAGACAAACAAACAAACAAACCCTGGCAAAAACATAACCTCCTTGGCGGAGGTAACTAGAAAAGCACTCGGAGAGCGCAGACCTCCGCCAAGCGCAAAAATTCCCCACATAATCGGTGATACAAATCCTACATTTATTTTTTAAAATAAAATCCGCCTCCTGGATCAGATCCGGATCAGCCATTGAAATGTGATAGAGGACCCCATTGTCAATTCCTGAGTTAAATTTCATGAGTTTTGGTCAATAATTAAGCGAGATATTGGGAAACGAAAATTTTGGCCCCATTTACCACAATGTTAACGAAAATTTCAAAGTGATCCAGAATCCAGGATCTCTTTCAGATCACCCCCAAAAGTTAATCATTTCTTCCTTATCCCATTTCCAACAAACCCTGAAAATTTCATCAAAATTTGTCCATAACTTTTTGAGTTATGTTGCACACTAACGGACAGACAAACAAACAGACAGACAAACAAACCCTGGCAAAAACATAACCTCCTTGGCGGAGGTAACAAAGAACTAAATTGGTACTCTGCTAACTTTTGCTTTTATTTTACATTACCATATGTCTTACAGGACATGAATTAGACTGGATTTAGATAATTAAAACTGACATCGGTAGATAAATCAACAGGGTTACATCTGCAACCTCTACAGCAACATAAGAGAACACTAGTTTATTCTAAATACATGCTTCAGAATAAAAATTATGTGAAAGGTGGTCAGTTTTTGGAGATCAGTACCTGCAAAATGTGTTTATGTGTTGCAGTTCAATGAAATGCACAGTTGCTGACTCGCATGGTTGTGACTTAAAGATCAACAGTCTTTCAGATATAGACTAAAAAATTGGAGAAAACATGGAAAATGTAAGACAACTTTATGAATGCTCCTCTAAATGGTGGTGGATTTAACACTAAAAAATGTGTCCAGCAAGTAGCCCTGAATTAAGCTTTATACTAAATGATTATTTTTTGGTCATACTTTTAGACTCTGATGAATTATCTGGTAAAATAAAAAAATTAAAAAAAAAACAAAAAAAACTGAGCCTACTTCACAAGTAGCTTTTTGACTTGGAAAAATATCTTAAGCCACATTACTTAAAAAAAAAAAAAAAAAACTTACTTTTCCAAACTTGGCCCCCTGGAGGTATAGCATCCCCTCTTTGACGATGACATCCATCCCTGTACACTGTGTAACACCACGACACTATAACAGCTTCTGCTCTAACCACCCAGAAGTTAAAATTAGTCTTCCTACATCGATAGACAAATAGTTTCCCTTACGTCATCAACAGGTTTCATAGTTGCCTTTAAATGTCCATCCATCAGGGGTGAAAGGAAACCTAAGTCTGATCTGCAGCTATTGCAAAACAATTCATTACTATGTGCTGCTGCTGATGTTTTCTTGAGCCAAACTTCCCTTTGCATTATTCAGCCTTCTTAGGCAATTTCCTTACACCATACAACACTGTACCACACCTTTCTGGTTCTACACATAAACATCAATGATCAAGAACAGTTAAGAGTGGCTTTATTTACAACTGGAGTAGCAAAAATACTGTATGTTACAAGGGGTCCGTATCAACAACAAGGAGAGAAATGGGTGAAAACAAACCAAAAAAAAAAAACCAAGAGGCTGTAAGTGGCCAATCATGTAATCTATCAAACCTGTAGCTCTACTGGGTAAAGATAAAAATACACTTCCTCAGTTCGGTGACATGACACGTAACTGTACAATTGCTTCAGAAGTGTTTCTCAGTTCCGTCAAACACGGGAGAAGCTTCTCCTTGATGAAAATCTCTTAGAAGTCCATTGAGCTGTGGGCCAGGTAGTCTTTCCGGCCAATGTTGGTGACCTGCTTGGTCTGCATGGCCTCCAGCTTAGGACAGTCAGTGATACGATGGCCCAGACCACCGCAAAACGTACAGCCCCTCTCTCCTGTGAAAAAAAAACAAAAAAAAAACACAAGAATGAATGAGGTTTATGGAAGTGGATGTAAGAAGAGACGGATAAACAGGTGAGCGGTGTCGGTGTGGGTCTGGACGGTAGCTCACCTCCGATGTCCAGCATCGTCTCGTCTCCCGTCTGGAGCACCTGGAGAACCGGGGGAACCTTCTGCTTGGCTTCAACCAGCAGGGCTTTCAGATCCATCAACACAGACTCATCTGAAAATCATACACTTACAGTTAAAACATCATCAGTGAACAGCTGTGATCGGGGTTCATACATGATTTTCAAGGTCAAATTCAAAATTCAAGCACTTTTAATGGTCATTTTGAAATTTTTCCAGTACAGCACCTTAAGGCTGGGGTAAAATACACATCTACAAGAATACATATACTCAGGATTATTTTTGTCATTTTTTATCCCAATGACGTACATTGTATTATGCTATAAACATCTAAAATTATGTTTCATAATAGCAAAAAGTTTAGAAATTAAAGGATAACACAAAGTTTTATCAAAAAAAGGGAAGTCACTTGGCGTTCTTCTCACACCAAGACAAAGATTAAGATAAAAATGTACCTGGAGTCGACCTGAGAGCACCTGCTAATTGTCTTTTTTTATATAATGTTTTATTTTTCAAAGTTTATCACCTCTCGATCAGTAGCTCTGGCTTTCCATTTAACCTGGCAGAGTTAATATTAAAAATAAATAAATCAATCAATCACATCACACTTCTACTTACAAGCACTTAAACTAAAATTCAAGCACTTTTAAGACCTTGAAAACACAACGTTGAAATTCAAGCATTTTCAAGTATTGCAAGCACCTGTACGAGCCCTGTGTAATTTATTCATCATTCATTAATTCATCAGTTACGTACCGCAGCCTTTATTGATGAACGTTGTGGCGATACCCGTCTTTCCCGATCGTCCAGTTCTACCAATTCTATGGACTGAGACAAGACAAATCGATCAAATCAAGGACAACCTAATGTTCGTTATCCAAACGCACCCATTCTGCAGGTGCTCTGAAACTCAAACCACGGGCAGATCCACTCACCATAATTCTCTATCTCTTCAGGCATATCATAATTTATTACATGCTGAATAGCAGGGAAATCCAGACCCTTGGAGGCGACGTCTGTGGCGACCAAGACATCTTTCTTTCCTTCTTTAAAAGCTTCTATAGCTTTGGTTCTTTCCTCCTGATCTGAAAACAAATCATATATAAGACAATAAATGGAAAATTCAATGCAGTGTCATAGCCTTTGAAACTTTGAAAGGACGACATTGTAAGCATGATGGCATCTGGTGGTAATGATGTGCAACTACAAGAAGAGAGGTATGAACGTCAACAGGAATCACAGTTGTTCAGATTAAAAGTTCAGCATACCTTTTCCTCCATGAATGGCCACAGCCTCCACACCTTTCAGGAGCAGATACTCATGGATAGCATCTACATCTGCCTTCTTCTCGGCAAATATCAGCACCTTCAAACACAAACATGTAACATTATAAGATGAGTCAAATGTTTCAGTTGCATTTTTGAAGGTATGTCAGAGTCTTTGCATGCAGAGGTACTGACAGGAGGTGGTGTTTTCTGCAGACATTCCAACAGGTACACCATCTTGGCCTCCTCCTTGACATATTCCACTTCCTGCGAAACACACAAAAAATATTTAGTTTCTATCATTTTGCCAGATGTATTCACCAAAGCCCCATTTACATAGGACTAGTATTACCACTGGACCTCTGATAGTAGTAACTACAGAGGTCATTTCTGGTTTTAAAGGGGTCATATTTTGCTAAATCCACTTTTATTAGTCTTTGGTACATTTATTTGTGTATTTGGACCCTAATAGCTCATAAAGTTTGAATTTGAGCCCTCCAGGTGCTGCAAAGCTATCTTTAAATTCATTTTGGCAAAAATCGAGTGGACTTCTACAACCCGTTTCAATTTCTTCTTAATTTGTTACGTTTTATAACTAGTTACATCACAACATTTGTACATATAAGGTCAAGACTTTCAACGAACATTTCTCCGAGTATGCCATTATTGTTTATGTGCAGCAGCGGTTGTAGTCCATGCTGAAAATACACTACAAACAAAAAGTTATGGATATTTTTTAACTTTTGGGCTATTTTTTTCAGTTGGGATTCTTTTTACTTTTTTGTGTGTGAATTCAATTGAAACACATTTTTTTTAATGACCAGACATAATTTTTTATTTACAAATGGCAAAAATGACAAAAAAAAATGGCCAAAATAAGAGAAATATCCTTAACTTTTTGTTTGTAGTGTATGTCCAAACTTTGAGCCGATTACCTAAAATGTTCAGTTGTTGGTTGTATTAATGAACACAAGTGGCTGAACAGGACAAAGCAGCACAGCCAACAATCTGGAGGGGGTGGGGCGAGAAGTGGCTCATTTGTATTTATGTTTGAAGACGGACCTGTGGAGTTGAATTAATGAAGAATTCAGACCCAAGCATGGCATTTACAGTTTATGTAGACTACAGGGAAATGTTTAAAAATACATAATTCCATTTAAAAAGGCAAAAATATCACTCCTTTAATGTGGAGTGAGTCTGTCATTAATTGTAATTTCTAAAGTATAAAAACCACTGCAAATTACCTACTCTATTTAACCCATAAAGACCCAGTGCAACATTTGTGTCAGGTCCCAAATTAATTTTTCCTTTCTATTTAACCTTTCTTAAGTGATTTATCACCATATATTGCAATATTATCTTCTTTATTACTTAAAGCATGTATTTTCCTATATTTAATTCACTGATCATGTAGATTTTCATAAAAGCTCAGATTTAAGTTGAAGGTTATTATATTAGAAAAAGAGAAAACTGAAGAAAATGTGACTTTTTAAGCGAATCTATCATTAACTGAACATAAACCCAGTGTCTCCATCCACTGTCATTGATCAAATTCCGTGGGTTTTACTGGTGAATCAATGTTGTGGAAGATGACAGTGGTTCCCCGTTCACTACGGAGCCTCTGAACGTCCAAATGGGTCATATCCGATGACCGTGAAAAGATGAAAAACTGTATTTTATACCAAATATTTACAATGAATTGATAGGATTAGTCGATCAACAGGTATTAAACATTATAGATCAGTAGATGATTCGGTCACTAGTGGATGTTTGGGTCTTTATGGGTTAAGAAAACATAGATGTGCTGTTATAATATTAGATCTGTGTGAATCGGCATCTCTGTGATTTGGAACCCCCCCCCACTGATGGATTCATTCTGTTTATTTCCTGGCTGAGGATTATGGATGTTGTGCTAGTGATGAGAAATGAAAGTTTTATGCGGAAATTCAGGAGGTTTACATCACAATATACTATGAATACTCACTGAAAAAGCAAACTTAAATATATAAATGCAGTGTACAGTAACATTTTTCTAGTTATTCTGCTAGTTCTTTGTAAGTGGTGGGTCTTGACATCAGAACATGGGAATAATGTCTGTAAATTTGTGTAAAGAACAGACTTTGTCACGTGCGAATGCAATGCAGGAAAACAAACCACTTGAAGTCCACAGTTTGTACTTGTCGAGTGAAAAAAGGGCTTAAGACTCTACATTCTTCCAGTGACAGATCAACCTACCTGGATGACGTCCAAGCTGGCGGCACCTGCCCTGCCCACGTTAATAGTGATGGGTTTAACCAGGGCGCTCTTGGCAAAGTTCTGAATCTTCTTTGGCATAGTGGCGCTGAAGAGCAGGGTTTGTCTTTGTCCCTGAATAAACATATGACATCATATAAGACTGCAACTGTGTCTCATAGTCTCACAAATTCAAGCTATGAGCGTTCACAATGAAGAAAGTACAGTGTGGACAGATTGAGCTGAGCAGCTGGAGGACGGGCCGATCAGCCAACTACGACAAGTGTTAAAATCATAAGAGAATCTGCTGCCTCTAGAATGAATGAGAATGGAAAAACAACACTTTTCTGTAACTGCATGTACTATTTTTTCCTTAATCTCTTTTCACACATTAAATTGATGAGCCAATCAGTTGGTGGATTTTTCCAATCAAAATGAACAAACAGTTTCTATTCACGTAACTGGGTTCAGGAAAGTGATTAATACAGGGTGCTTGCTCCAAATACAAATTCCATACTTTTTCAAAACTGCTATTTTTTCCCCCAAGACCTTGACTTTATGTACTTTAATACTTGTGAGCCTACTTTTTTGGTTGAGATTGTTCCTGTTGTGTGTAGTAGAAAAGTTCATTTTAATAAATGTATGTAAGAATGAATGCATAATTCACAGTAAATTATGTTTTACTGACAGAGATGTTTCCAAATCATATGAAAATCACAAAAGTTCATGCATATGACACAAACAATTTCACTAGAGCAGAGCCAGAAGAATAAAAGCATGAATGTACAGATGGATGAATGTATAGTAAAGTAACAGATTTAACCAGTTCATAATAACGTTACCATATACAGGTCTGTGTCCAAACTGCTGCTATTACACGTCATTTTTATATGCTTTCCTATTTCTTATCTCACAAAATTATGTGTCTTTGAGCACACTCTAAAATTTGACGATGAGAGAAACTTTCTTCTATACTTTATCAAGACTTTCACACAAAATTCCAGGCTATTTAAGGTCTGGAAAATAGCATTTCAGAATTCCATACTTTTTAAGACTTTCAAGACCTGCATAAGCCCCCTGTTAAAAAGCATAGTTGAAAGTATATTTTCTTGTTGAGCCTCACCTTGAAATAAGAGAAAATGGTCCTGATGTCCTCCTCAAATCCCATGTCAATCATCCTATCAGCCTCATCCAGAGCCAGGTAGCGGCAGATGTCCAGACTCACCATCTTCTTCTGCAACAAATCCATCAGTCTGCCAGGTGTGGCCACCATCATGTGGACCCCACTAAAGCCCAGAAGCAACACAGGTTTAGAGAGGAATCTGGAGCCACAGCACAGACAACTGCTTTAATTAAAATAAATTATTAAGCAGAAGTTTCAGTGTGACTTACTGTTTTACTACCTCCATCTGTTCCTTCACAGACATTCCTCCGATGCAAAGGGCAGAGCGCAGCTGAGGAGCCCCCTCCTCCTCCAGCAGCTTGCAGTAATACTCTATAATGCCATGAGTCTGCCTTGCCAACTCTCGCTGGGATTAAGGAGGAAATAATAAATAAAAATCAAATGTTCTTCGGAAAATACCAAGCTTAAGAGAATGTCTTTGGTGTTTAGATGCTTAGGAAATATTTTTTTTGTGCGATATACCATTAATGCCATTAATGTGATTTTTTTTTTTTAACCACTACTTTTAACAGAAATTAAGCTACAAAAATGTATTTTTCTGAGCCACTTGTAAATCATGCTGTGTTAAAGTTGTTGGACTTACAGAAGGACAGATGATCAGTCCATACGGTCCCTCTCGCTTGAAGAAAGGCAGCCTTTTCTCTTGCTCCAGAGAAAACATGATAATGGGGAGAGTAAAGACCAAAGTTTTTCCAGAACCAGTGAAGGCGATGCCAATCATGTCCCGACCTGAAAGACTACAGGCAAACAATCTCAGCTCATTAATATATACTCAACATACTGTACATATTCTACACACACACATACACCATATACTGTGCTTACACTGTAGGGATTCCTTGAATTTGGATTGGTGTGGGATGCACAATACCTTTCTTCTTTAAACCTTTTAATATAGCTGGAAGCACAAACAGGAGTTGTTAAGTTATTGATTATGTATCTCCACTGAAAGCCACATACAGGACAGAGGTGTGTTGTAACCTGGTGGAAACTTCATTTCTCTGAAGCTTTTGATTGGTGGTGGGATGCCATCACCATCTACCAGGATATGGAACTTCTTCCTAACACGCTCGTGTCTGGTGTCTGGCATGTTCAGGATGTAGCGAGGTGCACTCCAGCTGAAAAAAAATGACTCAAGTTATAGAAAATGTAAAAAATACACCTCCATGTGTGAGACATCTATTTAGAGTTAATATAAAGAACTCACCTTGTTTTGATCGGATCATCATATATGATACCTTTAGCCATTTCCTTCACAGACATCAGAGCTGAAAGAGAAGAACTGCAGTTAATTTAGAAATTTTAAGCAATGTTGTATTTGTTTCACCATTAGCATATTAGTTTGATTAATTCTTATTCAAAGAGCAAAGTGTTTTCATCTTACCTCTGCCCTCTGCAACACTTTCTAGAATCTTCTCTTCCTCTTTCAGCTGCTTCTCCTTGGCTGACTCCTTACGGGCTGTAGATATAACCCATAAACAAGCACCAATTAGCAACATGATAAAATATCAGAATATGTCAAATACTTTAGGACTCAAACAAATTTCTACTGATGCTCCAAAAGTAGGTTTTGCTGAAATTGGATACCTTCTGCTTTTTCCTTCAGGTGTTGATGCTGGTCAAGAAGACTGACATTTGAACGAGGACCAAGACCTTCATCCTCATCCCTTTGCTCCTCCCCACTGTCCTTTTGCTCCTCATCCACTGCCTTTCCTCTGAGACGCAGCATCTTCTGCAGCTGTGAGATAAACACATTCCAACAAATGAATTAACCACATGCAATGTAAGGAAGGATATGGAGGGAGGACAATGCTCATTAACTTACCATTTGCTGCTTTCTCATTTTGACAGGAACATATGGGACATAGTCATCATCCTCTGATCCTTCTGACCCTGAGTTTTCTTTTTCCCCATATGATCGCTGTATGAACACATAAAAGTTATCAGAGCATTGTTTTCATTTGCTTAGTCCCATGTATAAGGAGGCTGCAGCACAGCCACAGTGATCATAGACATGGTCACTTCAAGTGTATTTGAATCAGTCCAAAATAAAACACAGAAGTATGAGATTATAAAGATCACTGATTAATCATTTTACTGACTATTTGCTTTATAAACAGATAACATGCATCTCTTACATGCTATTAAATTATTTCATCTTTTATTTCAACTAAAACTAAGCTAAATACAGGTTTCATCTGGAGTAACCTGCCACAGTAAAACATATGACTACTATTTCATGTATTAGTCTAACTAAAACAGTTGATTATGTCACTTTTTGCTGATTTCTGTGCCTGATGGTTGGAATTGCTTTAGAAAAGTATGACCTTAACCCATAAAGACCCAAACAAACACTGGCAACCAAAACCTTCTTCTGATGTAAACTGTTTGATACCTGTTGATCCACTGATCCTATCAATACATATAAATAATTAGTGTAAAATACAGTTTGTTATCTTTTCATGGTCACCAGTTATGACCCATTTGGATGTTCAGAGGCTACGTGGTGAATGTGGAAACGTCACCTTCTACAACGCTGATTCACCAGTAAAACTCATAGAGTTGGATCAATGACAGTGGATGGAGACACTTTTTTTATTATTTTGTTAGTGATACGTGTAGCTGAAAAAGTCACTTTTTCTAAAATTTTCTCTGTTTTTTTTATAAAATAACCCTCAACTTTAATCTGAGCTTTTATGAACATCTACATAATCACTGAATTAAATAATGGAAAATACATGATTTCACTGAAAAAACACAAAATACAGAGGATAATATTATCATAAATAGTGATGAATTGCTTAAAAAAAGTTAAATAGAGAGAAAAAATAATTTGGGAACTGCCACAAAAGAAGCTTTGGGTCTTTATAGGTTAAAAGTAATAAGCTATTTTGGCTCCTGTACTTGTATTGCATAGAACGGAGGATAAACCACTGAGAAATATTAATATTATTTTCCTCATTAATGAGCTCACACACACTTTACTGGTATTCAGTTAGGTTAATGATTAGCAACGACCATTCTGCATTCCACGAAGGGGGACGTCAGGCTTTTATCAACAACACTAACCTGCCATCTACAGTCGCGGAAAAAATTATGAGACCATCAAAAGTCATCAAAAACAATGGTTATTCAGTCCAGTACTAACTCCTGTGTGTGTCATGTGACTAAAACAGACAGAAAAGAAAACATGAATGCCTAAAAGCATTGTTTTTGGCAGTACAATGCCATAGCTATTGATGTAAGAACTTTAGTGATTTTGATAATTATCAAGAAAACATGGAAAATGGATAGATATCAGCTCTGAAATTAAACTCCTTTGTGATAGTTTGTTGTTATTATATTTGCTCAAACAAATGTACCTTTAGTTGTAACAGGCATTAAAATAACCAAGAAATTGAAGACAACAAGGGTGGTCTAATAATTTTTTTCCGTGACTGTACAGCAAACTAGATAGAGTTTTACCTGTTCCTCATACAAAATGAATTTTAATTTGGTCTTTATGATTATACTAAACTTCATCGCCAACGTCAGTTATACGTATATGCTAAGATCGCGAATAGATGTAGTCCAATGCGCTTTAAATATAGACAATGAATCGACGCTTGTTATAGTTTGACAACATTCATAATTATTGGTTTATAAATTGACTCGTTTAATAAATAAAAGAAGCTTCATAAAATACTGTTGGATATTATACGGGTCTACATACGTAGCTTGTTAGCTACCGTTAGCCTGAATAGCCTTTCCTCAAAGGGAATGACAGCCTAACTTACCTTTCTGGGTCGATTTTCGGTCTCCATCTTATTTATACGTACTGTAGCGCCTTATATGTATTTAATACAAATAATTTCTGCACAAACGCTCGGCGCAGACTTTAATTTTTCGCACTAATCCACATGTTTACACAACACAGGAAGCTTTGACGTTACGGATCGCTGAAAGGGCCAAACCTTGTAAGGCGCTATGCCGGGTCACAGCGCCCCCACTGTTTCAGTCTAGTATTGAAGGCACAGCTCACACTAGTGGAATATCATGTAAACCAAACCAAAAGTTTACACAGAAAACAAACACCACACTGTTTTGTCAAAACTGTATTGTTTTTAATCTTTCTGTACGAAAGATTTTTCACAGTATCAAAAGTGAACTTTAAAAAAAGAAACAAGCCAACATACACTTGGCTATTATAGGTATAGTATAAATCTACATTCGGACAGTAAGATAATCTTCTCTAACTGAATATAACCTGGAAAGCATCAGATGTTATATGAAAACAGAATTCCAACAGACTCAGGAAAGAAATCATCCATCTCAAAGAAAGCCATCAGCTGAAACACGGTTACTGGTGTAAACCTCATGGTCCCCGTCCCAGGATTATCAGGACGGGGTCTTCAGAGAAGCTTGCTGAGGTGGAGGGTGCCACCAAGTCACAGTACAGGGAGAGTGGTATGGTTGAAAATATTTATCTCACACACACACACACACACCCCAGAAACTCATGACAAAGGCTCAAAAGGGCCCAAAATAATCACTCAATATGTACAAGCATAAAATGAAGTGCTTTAAACAAAGTTCGATGGTTCCAACGTTAAAAAAAGCATTGCACACCGGTGCACCTGTCACTGCTTGAATATAGAAGTTAAAACAAGTGTGAGAAAGGACTTCTACTGAACAAGAGACCGCAGAATGTTGACAAGGCATTAGACCACAGATCTACTGTATACTGGGTAACACTATCGAAGTTATAATTGCTTAAGGTTAACACCATGGGAGGACTGACATTGAAGCAAGAGACACATTAAACGTTGGCCAATACAGGACTGGGGGGACAGTATTTAGACTCTTCTGTTCTAAACATCATGCATGGGGACCTGCTTATATATTTCAAGATGCATCCTGTGAATCAAGTGTTAAACACAGTAAGTTGATATTTTCCCACAAGGTTATATTAGTGTTGTTGGTGCACAGGAAACTGTCAGACATTTATGGATTATGTTTTAAGGTTGCTTCATGATTCCACACAAAAGATAACAGTGTAAGCTGGGAGATCAAGTGTTTGCCATTTCATTTTCTATCATAGATTTCTAAATATTGTGTTGATCACATGACAGAATTGAAAAAAGTATTCCGATTTAAAAAAAAAAAAAACATCAACAAACACCAAATGCACTGCAGTCTGCTTGTGAGAAAACACTGGAAAGACAAGCGGTTAAAATAACTGCAATAATCTCCTCTGTTGTGAACCTCCTGCAGAAAAGGAGGTTACAACTGTGTGTCACTACAATCTGGTCAAATTTGGCCTGTGCTCCATGATGACAGATTACATACAGTATAAAATCAACCATTTCTAGTGTCTACTCGGACTGGTGTAGTGGGCAGTAAAGTACCGATGCAGAATCGATAATGAGCACCAAATTCAACTGGATCGGCATTCAGAAGTTTAACAACGTTAAAATGTCTCAGATTTGTGATAAAAAACATTTATTTCATGTAAGGTAATTGTTTACATACTACATACTTAAGCACATGGATGCAGTGGATTCAACAGACTTTTTTCCATTTTGCATCTCTCAGTGAACATTGCAGTAATAGCAAAGGGTAGAGTTGGCCTTGAGTGATCCCTGGCTTGTTAGCCACAAGTTGTTTCAGTCCTCTGAATGGAGTATGATTTTGAACCAGGGTCCCTTGGCTTAGTAAGGAAGAGAAGAAAACAGGGGAATGAGAGAAGGCCTCAGGCCAGATAGCGCTCTACTGAAAGAGTTTGTGGTGTGAAGTTTTTTTTCTTCTTCTGGCACTCATCCAATTTATTGAGCTGCATTGGAAGGAACCTTTTTTAGGCTAAAGTTGGACCAATTCACTGCTACCTTCTGGCGTGTTTGTTTTGCAGAATCAAGGCAAAACCTATAAGGAGCACAGACAAACAGGAAAAACCATATTAGGGATGCAATGAATATTTCTCAGTGAGACAGATCGGGTGAAGATGAAGAACGCACCTTTTGAAGTATTCCACTTCCCGATCGATCTCATCCATTTCAGTTGGATCCACATCTTTAGGGAGAAACACATCATCTGGAAAATAACAGAAATGTTAAATATTAGATATTGAACAATCACGTACACAATCATGTAAATAAAGTCTCTGTATGTTTTCTCTTTTTCAGTTGAATATTAATGTTTTGTACCGATAGCACTGCTGGATTTTTCACCCTTGTTCTTGTTCTTCTTGCTTTTGCCCTTTGGTTGCTGCAGTTGCTGTCCGTTTGCAGAAACAGAGGGATGGCCTTTGCTTTCTGATTCCTGCTCAGGTCGACTTCCACGCGTCTCTGTGTCGCTTTTCCCCTTTTGTGCATTGGAAAGGCCACCGTTAGTGCCGCTGGTTGTGTTTCTGGGAAATCTGGCCTCCTCAGCCTTCTTGGGCCCATTTCTCTGGATGTCCGCCGAGTGCTGGAGCTGTTTGTTCAAAACTTTTGAGCCATTTGAATTCACTTCAACGACCTTACACTCATTTATTTTCTGTGTTTCATTCACAGGGACTGCTTTGGTGGTTTTGTTGGAATTTTGCTCCAAAACACACTGCTCCTGTCTTTGCTGCTGCTGCTTTTTATTCTTCTTTGACTTTGCACCCCCGTTACCAGCTGTGTTGTTCTTGGAGTCGATGGAATCCTCCTTTGATTTAGCTGTTGCTTGGACTGGCACCTGCGGCAAAATCTCAGATCCAGCTGAAGTACACCTTTCTGGAGAGCGAACCCTTATGAGCTTGGAGAGACTAGGGGTAGTGTGTAACCTCTGGATGTCTTTGGACCCAGCTGTGACTCCTGATGCTGTGGTGGTGGTGGTGGTGGTGGCGGTGGTATTCGGGGATGAGACAGTGGTTGTGTCCTCCCAACCATTAACCAAATCCAGGTGGCTCTTAAAGGTTCCCAGTGAAAGAGGTGCTAGGTCAAGGTCTATTTGCTGCAGGTCTGAGGAACCGTTGAGATGGGAGAGTAAATGGTTGCTCTCCAGTGTGGCTGCCTTCTTTGGGAAGTCATTGACGTCCAGATTGAGGTCATACATGCTAAATGAGGCCCGGATTGAGTCTTTGATGGTGTTTTTAATCTCTTCGAGCCGACTGGTGAGAAAACTATTGACGCGTTCAAGTTCCAGCTGTGGCCAATCCAACAACCTGCTGGCTTCAGAACCATCAGGGATGTGCTCATCAGCAGGCTCCGATGGATTGGAGTGAGGGTCGCTGCCTGCAGCGCCCAGGTTGCCCTGCTGGGCTTTCTCCTGAAATAGACACAGACAAAATCAGAACCATATACTGTACACAGAAATCCTGTTAAAATGAAAAACAACATTCATTTGTTAATTACCTTTTTCTTCTGTTTGTGTCGCGCCCGCTTGGCGGCCTTGGCACTGTTGACAGGTTTGGGTTCAGAACTGTTGATGAAGTCTAGCAGCTCATCCACGTCCCGGTTGTCAATGGCACCAGCCACTGTCAGCTCTGAGTCCTGACGCTGAGGCAACTCCTCTTTACGCCGCGTCAGGCGCGATCGGAGTTTCTCTCGGATTTCAGCATAATTCCGGCTCGTTGGTGCAGCTGGGGGCTGTGAGCGAAAAAAAAACATATTTTAATATTGATAGCCTTTGTTTCAAGTTTTATCACATAATCACAGTTCGGCCAAGGCATATTAGTTAAGGCAGATGCTCCTCTACTTAGGTGTCTGTGGCCAATCATGGCATTTACACCTGAGGTCAAGGATGTCACAACCAACACTCATCCAAAAATTTCATTTTATAATTTTTTTCCAGATCATCTTTGCCACTAGTATAGTATAAGCCTAACAATAGTTCATTTATGCTAACTTACAGTGCATCTAATACAGAAGAGTAATTTATTAGCTTTGAATGCCAAACACATTAATAATGTGAAATGTGCATTTCTGTTCATCTTTGTAAAAAAAAAAATTGAAAGTGAAATCAAGGCAGAACTGACATCAATAACTGAAATATGCAAAGGTTATAACATAGGAATTACTGATATTGACAGCTACACCCCCCCCCCACACACACACACTTCCCAGGAGTTAACCAAGTCAAGTCTCAAACAGTTGAAAATTATATGGAAATAATGAGAGTATTGATGTTTTTTTGTGGTTTCATCCAACTGTTTCGATACAAATTACCACAGACGCTGAATTCACCATGTGAATATTTATACCTACCAAGGTGTACATAATGGCATACACAATTCTGTAATTAACCCATCTGCACATCCAGGTAAAGTAAACTACTGTAAGATTTACTGTACGATGTTTACCTTCTGGCAGAGAGGCTTATTAATACATAGCTATCGTTGTAAACAGGCCTATTTAACCCAAACCATCAACCTTTCATAAATATAGAGGAAAAAAAAAAAAATCCATCATCTTTTATGAATCAAATCTCAGTACAGTAATGAAAATCCTAGGCTTTACCAATTCCCTTGAAGAAATATACTACAAGTTACATTACATGTTTTGTACGTACTTGTTGACGTAAATAGCTGTCTCATTAGAGCATCTGTGTGGTTATTCTCACATAGATGCAAACAGACGTTGATTAAATGATAATTAAGACATACCGCATTGTGTCCAAAGAACTCGCAGTAGCAGCAGTCGCAGTACTTCCCATCCTTCTGGTTGGTGGAGGAGGAGGCACAAGAGCTCCTCTCAGAGCTACTGTCTTCATCCTCCCCCTCCTCCAGCTCTGATGAAGGATGGCACAATGTCCCATTTGTCAGTTTATGCCCCTTACATGCCTGGTCCCTTAAAAAAAAAAAAAAAGAAAAAAAAGAAGAGAGAACTGATATGAGCACTCAGAAAGCATTTGTATTCTGAAATTCTGCAACAAGGGAAATTTCTCAAACTTACTCAAGCAATGCATTCATTAGTATTCAGTACTAACCTGCAGGCTCCAGCTGTCAGATGGCCCACATTGGATGAAGCCACCGTTCCCCCACTATGCCCATTGCATGCGTGGTTACAGCCAATCATAGACGTGCCCAGTTTGCTGTGTTGAGAGTTCACAGCGGGAATGTGGGAGTTTTTGCATGGGCTTGGCTTATGGACAGATGTTGGGCTGTCTGGACTAGGAGAATTGAGTTTGGCCGTGGGGCCGTGAAGGTTTGGTACCAGCGGGGAGAACGGAGCGTGAGCTGCCACACCAGTGCCGGAGGAGGAGGTTACATGGACATGCTGCCCAGAGCTTGGCTTTTGGGGGAGAAGTGAGGAATGCTGGGAAGACAGGCCAGTAGGACTGTTGGGGGGTACCGACAAGTCTGTATGTTGATGGTGGTCATTGGGATGGAAGGCTTCACCTGGACAAAAGAAAACAAACGATGAAGATGAGCACTTAGAAAATGCTGGGAAACACTAACTATTGCAAAGGTTTTCTTATTACCTGAACAAGTGTGTGAAAGCCATCCTCCATATGTATGGGCCAATTACTAGTAATGTAATTATCACTAATGACTTACATAGGGTCTAAATGGAGTCTGATGAACGGAGCTTACTTTGAAGTCGAGTGTAAAGTAAAATCCCAACACTGGCTTTTTACTTCAATTTAAGTAAGAGAAATAACTGAGGTGATTTTTATACCAACAAAAAAAGATGTGTTTACTATTACAAGCGTTGTTTATCAGCTTTTAAGGATATAATGAATTAAGCATAAGCAATAAATAACCTCTGCATATGGAAACTAACCATGTTGTTTGAGTGACATCTGTTCAACAAACACTTCACACCTTATGCTGTGTACAAGAATAACTTTAAGCATGACATCCAAGATAAATTCCTGACCTGGTGGCGTTGGTCGACGGCACATGGTCTTGAAGTGCTTGGGAGTGGTTTTACAGAGGTCTGCTGAGGTAGACAAGGGGCTCCCAGCAGAGGATCCACTGGAATTTTGGGATGAGGGGTGACTGTACGGGCAGACTTTGGTCCCCGACACTTTAGCAGATTTTCCAGGCGCTTCATGAAGTCCTCGTTTCTCATGACAGGACGATCCTGCAGTTACACCTGGAGCTAAAACATTCATAGGGAGAGTACTTTAATACAATGCTGTAATTACAGGAAAATATTATCATTTTCAATTTTACAGATTTTAGCAACTTCAGAGCTTAGTTCATTAATTGAGTAAAGAGTAAGTGCCATGTTACATGTGATACTCTTGGCACGTTGCACTGAAAAATTCCTCCCGACACTGTGTAGAGGTGCAAACATCTGATTCAGTAATTACATTTTTTCCACCTCTTAACACAAACCTATATTGACTCTTTCCTCAACAGAATTTTGTTACAACCTAGACGGCAAATCAGCATAATAAGCTTAACAAATGTTTATAATATATAATTTCTATTATAACTTTCTCCATTCACAGATGGCACAAATCCAGTCAGTGAGCACACATTCATTAGATAAGACGAACTTAACTCACTCACACTAGTTCAAACACAATTTGGCAAGATAACGCATTTGAGAATTTGCTGAACTACAACTCCAACAACTTCCAAGTGACTACTACAAGTGATAAGAAGAAAGAACAACACCGTAAACAAGGATGAAATCAGACAAAGATCACAGATGGCATGTCAACTTCCTACTTCAGCGATAGCTGCCACAACAAATATTCTCCTGGTCATCTCTGTTCTTGCTTATAAATGTAGTTGCATTTCTTTTGAATTAATAAAATCTCAAAAGACAGAATATTAAAGGTGCGGGAGACTTTCGTGACCAATTTTTCATCAAATTTTTAAAACCTAAATCATAGCCTCAGTATCACAAATTTGTAAGTCTTTCTGTGATTACTCACCTGAATCTCTTGCATTACGGTGAACAATTTTGACGTGCCATCCATCATAAACAAACCATATGTTTACAGTCGGGAGGTAACTCGGGCATTTTCGGAATTGTGTCGCGACGTACATTGTGGGAACTGCTGGTCCATGCTGCTGTCTGGCAGCGGCAGCTGCTAAAGACACGACGTGGAAACGGCAGGAGCTCCCTTCCCTCTATGCATATTCCTCCAGCCGTTTCTGCGTTTCAGCCATTTCACATTATGTGTGTTTCATCCATATAATATTCCATGGTCACACACATGGTCTGTTATGGTGGATGGCACTTCAAAATTGTTCACCGTAATGCAAGAGATTCAGGTGAGTAATCACAGAAAGACTTACAGATTCGTGATACTTAGGCTGTGACTGAGGTTTTACAGATATGATGAAAAACTGGTCACGAAAGTCTCCCGCACCTTTAAATATCCCATAAAGACTAATTCTATGGTTTATATTTTAGCTTTAAAGTACAACAATGTTATTGCTGCATGTCATATTTTAGTGTCTATAACTGTAAAATTGAAAATAAACCAATGTGTGACTCTATCAAAAACATGAAGTAAAGCTAGAGGATTTGTCACACTTTTAACACATTAATGAAACAGGGGAACACATTAAGAATTCAGAATTTTCAAGTAATCTCAAGAGTAGTGAAGCACAAATTAACATAAGCAAACAGTTGTAAAATATTTGCCTCATGATCTGCTCAGTACAATAATGTGAGTGAAAATGATGATCATAACACACTGTCACTACTCTGATGAATGCTAAATGATTTCTTTCCCATTGCCAATTTGAAGACACATTGACAGCTGCAGAGCCATATTGATGTAACACTGTAAAATTATTTAGAATACATTTTTTCACTAGCAAGGCTGTCAGTTCTCCTCACCACCTTAGTTCACTCGACAGTTCTCATAAAACACTTGTCCTCAAACATTTTTAAGTACTACTCAACTCTTCAGACCTTAGTGTAAATTAAACCTTGCTTCTACACGCATCATCTTTTAAAGCAGCGTATGACTTTCATCACAATTTTTTTTTTTAATTTGTAAAATTTTTCTATGCACTTATTTATGTCAAATATTTTTTTGTGTATTACTGTTGCACAGTAATTGCCTCATTGGGGACAAATAAAGAGATTGATTGACTAAGAAAATCTAACACCCAAACACCTGGACCAGGCCCCACTCCCTCAGCCTTTCACACCCCTGGCCCAGCTCAACCCCACACCACTTCACAGCTTCAAGCACCCATCCACTTCCCCAGCCCACAGCCCCCCTGCCCATCCCTGTCCTTCTCATCAGTCCAGGTGAGAAGAGAGCTGAAAGGGGTCAAAGCCAGGAAGGCACCTGGACCAGACGGCATCAGCTGCAGGCTCCTTAAGTCCTGCGGAGATGAACTGTGTGGAGTAATGGAACATGTCTTCAACCTGAGCCTTGAGCTGAGAGTGGTACCACAGCTCTGGAAGACCTCCTGTGTGGTGCCAGTGTCCAAGACACCACATGCTAAAGACCTCAACAGCTTTAGGCCAGTGGCTCTCACATCCCATTTGATGAAGACACTGGAGAGACTGGTCTTGGGCCACCTCCGTTCCATGGTGGGCTCAGCGATGGACCCATTGCAGTTTGCCTACTGCGCTGGGATTGGAGTGGAGGACATGGTCACCTTCCTGCTTTACTGCACACTCTCTCACCTGGTGAAACCAGACAGCTCTGCGAGAATCTTATTCTTTGACTTCTCCAGTGCATTTAACACCAGAGAGCTGGAACTCCTGAGGGACAAGCTGAAGATGGCAGGGGTGAACTTTGACTTGGTGGAGTGGATCCTGGACTACCTCACAAACTGGTCCCTGTTTGTGAGAGCTTGGGACTGTGCATCTGACCTCTGTACCTGATGTATGGGGGCCCCCCAGGGCACCGTTCTGGCCCCCTTCCTTTTCACCCTCTACACTGCAGACTTCAGACACAACACAGACGGCTGTGTCCTGCAGAAGTTCTCAGATGACTCAGTGCTTGTCAGCCTCATCACAGATGACAACGATGTGGAGTACAGGGGACTGACACAGGACTCTGTGGACTGGTGTCAGCGGAACCACCTCCTCATCAGTGTGGGGAAGACCAAGGAGATGGTGGTCATCATTCCCACAATGCACTTTGTGACAAAATTTCTGAAAAAGGCCTGAGTGATGTTTCAGTTTGTCATGTAAACAAGCAGACTGTGTTTATAAAGGAGTCATCTTCTAAGTTGTTTACCGTGAGGGAAGTGATTCAGGTGTGTAAGCACGGAAAGACTAATGGATTAATGATAATTAGGCTATCACTGGGGTTTTACAAATTTGAAAAAAAAATTGTGGTGAAAGTCATACACTGCTTTAAGGTATAACAAGCAAACACTTGCAGAGTTGCCGAATCTAAAACAAGTACAACACATTTTTTAACAGGTAACTAAGCTAACAGTCACACTTACAGATATAATAAATCCTTCTGACTGAATTTAACTATTATGCCCATTTTACTACTAGGATTTCACTGATGTACTGTAGCTCGATTACAATGTAGTGATGTCCTGTATCTATCTGTTTCTAAATAATGATAGACCTTGCTGTGAGTGTGGAGAAGTGTTGTGGTTGCAGAGTTCCCCTCCGTTGGTGTGAGTAGAGTTCCACAATCCTGACAGTTTGTGGGCTGACAGGAAGGAACTCGGGTCCCAGTCCACTGTACTTTGCTCTGGGTAACCATTCCCACAGCTCTGGGACTTGCACGAGGATGAGTGTGATAATGGCACCTGAAAAACAAACAAACAAAAAAACAAACAAACAAACAAAAAAAACGATGGGTTATTCACAAAGCTGTATACAGAGGCTAACTCTTTGTAAGTATAGCATCAATAAACAGTGGCTTTAAATCTTAGGGTCCCATTATTGGGAGTATGGAAGCACAAGGGAAAGCAACATAAAATATGCATCACTAGTGTTGGGTTCTTTGCAAAGCCAAACATTCACAAAAATGCTGCCAAAAACCAGAATATGTCTAAGAACCATGTACACCAGCTGTCAGGCTTAAATACTGTGATAAGTAAAACATGATTTTTGTAAACAACACCACAAAATAAAAAGTAAAAGCAGCTCCTACTCTAAAACACCACAAACACAAAAATACAAAGGTTCTGAAACAATAGAGAAAACACATTCAAACTTGATTCAAAGTGATGTTTGATGGGTGACCGGGCAACCTTTTGAGTGAGAAGGAATATGCAAATGTAACAAACAAAAATAGAATTTACCCTAAATAACCTCTAAAAAAGCAGACAAAAAACAAAAAAACTGTGAAAAGGACCCCATCATGTGACCCAAATCAGTCCCCTTTTATTTACCGATGTCGGCTGCTCCTGGGTGCTCCGTCTTTCCTCTTCTTCTACACTTTTACAGCAACTCTGACAGATCCACAGAGGCACCTCTCCCAACAGGGACTGAGACAGTGAGGGAACCGCATCAGCAAGCTTACGACCTGGTGCCTCTCGCAATAAGGCCTGGGAGAGTGCAGGCACGGCATCAGCCAGCTTGGTCCCATGTCCCCCAGGGAGCCCGTTCACAGAGCTTGCTCCCCAGTCCTTAAATTCACGGTGACACAAGAGGCAGCAGGTGTGCATAGGCTAGTTGGAGGAAAAAGAGGACAATGCAGTTAGGCATTTGTCTGCAATTACACAGTCAAACTGTATAACATGATAACATGGAAGCAATGTAGAAAAAAAACAAGAGGTCTTCAAAGAGTTAGCAAAAAAATTAATTTCAAAGCTTTACAGAAATAATACACTCAAATAAAATAAACTTTCACAATAAAATAAGTATTATAACATAATACACACCAAATTCTACTAACACTTTTATTTTTAAAATATTCCGTTATGGAAGTGCATTAAAGCAGCCATCATTATTGTAAAAATAAGTAATTAATCAACCTGAGCAGCAAAATATAAACCTCACAGAAAAGATGTAAAGTTCACTTGTTGCCAAGGTGACAGGAGTTCAGCGTGCAGGATGCTATGGTCTGTTTTTAAGGGAAGCTATTATCATAAAGTTACTAAATGATAATGATAATAAGTCCGACTTAGAAAGGCATGATTAGCCGATTACTGCATGCCTTCAAACTTTTGACATCGACTTAGTTTCTGACAGACTACAATAATACAGTGCGGTAAATACAAATTAATATAAAAAGTCCATTTTGCGTGAATAAATAACCAGATTCACGTCTCCCAGTTAGCTACCCTACGTATGAATCCGTTATGTCTTTTAGCTAACTAGCTGATTAGCTAGTGGCTGGTTAGCCAATGCTCACTATGTGGTTCCTAAAGGTCCCCTTCCCACTAAGCACGTTTGCAGCACGCTAGCTAGAGATGATAACCCGGCTAGCTTTCTAGCTAACATTAGCTGGGCGGATGAAGAGCTCTAAGCGCTGGAAATGTGACGACTTGTTCAAGGCACAATGTCACCTGTCCGGGCAAAGATGTGCTGCACTGCTAGCCACAGTTCCTTGAAAGCCGCCTGTTGGGGACGATTCTGTTCACCAAGTTGTGCGCATTATTTATTTAATTACAGATCAAACGTCATGAAAGCCATATGTTCATGACTACTAGAATAAGGCAATAATAGCTTTCTACCTAACCAGTGTATATAACTTCACCTCTGCAGAGTCTAGCAACATAATATAAAAACACAATGGAGGATGCTTTGATTAGCAGAAAGGTGCTAGCTGACAGGCTAGCTAGCCTATCTGAAGGCAGCGATTGGCTTGCTGCTAGCTACCTGGTTCGCCCTGGTAGTGGCCAGCCTATCCAGCCCAGCATCTCCGCCGCCACCGCCAGCTGCATCGCCGGGAGAGACTGGGCTCTTCGGTACCGTCTGCTGTCCAGGCACAAGATCCTTCTGGGTAACCACTTGCTGCTTGCTTTTCTTCCTTGCCATAACGATGGTGTTTATAATACGCTTTGGCCAAGTTTGCACCAGTTTCGATGTTTTTGAGAGCACACTTTCGTTTCTTCTCGGACCTCAAAATGTTCTCTATCTCCTCCAGTCAAGACAACAGTCAATATGGCGGAGGACTGGCACACTCAGGAGTTCATAGGTTAAAGATACTACTGGCAAAGAGGCCTCACCCTCCTACATAGAATACAATTGCTGAATTGCTCAGGCTTTGAAGCCACACAGCGCCATATCTAGTGAGGGCAACCCGCCCACTTCTTGTCAGAATAGGTCTCCTTGGTCAAATCACCTTAAAACGATTGTTTATGATTGAGTACATTTACTGAGAGAACATTTGCTATGATTTATGCCAAACAGAGCCACAAAATGTATTTTTATTTACATCTAACGCGGTGTAATCGTGCTTTCATGAATAACAATTTGGTACAGCAGCGAAAAAGAAACTCGTCAAACGTATGCATGTTGTGCCTGGAACAAGGGGGCGTTGGTTGTAAGTGGCAGAGATATAAGAATATATTAGGTCTTTAAAATTGTGTAGTATAATGTTTTGAAATATATGTGCCGTGGGAGGGGAGAAATGACGCTTCCTCCTGATGCCTTCAAAGACCTTCGACATAGTGGGACTATGCCAAAGTAAAAGGTTATCTACTCACAAACTATGTATATATGTAGATAACATTTTTGCATGTCATTTGGTAGAATGAGATATTTTGGTATGAAGTAAACAAAAGCATGAGTTCACAGTTTACAGATATAGTAGTCTGTAGCTGTTCACACCAGTATTATTTTGGGTGTAGATGTAGTTATTGTCGTTGAACTCATGAAAACACTTTTATACATATGTAATCTTTATGAACACATTAAGTCATGACAGGGTAGTGGTGTTTGGTGTTGTTATATTTCTGTCCTACATGAAGCCGGTCTGGACGTGATGTTCATATTTCCGAGCCTATATATGGCATGTGAAGGCAGCCTCCTGTTGGGGTTCAGAGGATTGAGGACGTAGCACAGAGAGCTTCATCCACTTCAGGCTATTGACACAGTACAGGGTTGTTGACCTTGTTTATTTTATTTTTAACATATTAAAAATGGAAGGGAATATTTGCAACATCCAGGTGCTTCTTCGAGCCGCAGAGTTTGTGGAGAGAAGAGAGAGAGGTAATTATTTTATGGCAATTCTCAGACTACAAGGGAGGAAGTTGGTTATTGTTGAAACAACAAAATGCACAATGAAAGGACTGGAACCGTCTATGCAAAACATATATTTGAAGTATGACTCGAGATACATGCTTATCAGAACATCGATATCGTAGCCTAAACGTTAGCATGTACGATGTTTTTGATTTGACTCAGTGACCTACATCTCGGGCTCATCATTGTAGTCAAAGGCGCCAATCTGGTCCCATTTGAAATGAATCTGAGCGGCGCAGAGCCCTCACTGCGGTGAATGCAAGTGCAGGCCGAAAACAACTAGATAGCTGATTTTTTTTTTTTGTTAATTACACGTACTAGGCTTTTTATTCGACACTTCTATTTGTGTGGCGGTAGACATCGGCTTGAAAGCAGAGAATAGGGAGTGAGTGATGGCGCCAAAACTAAAAACAAAACGTCCAGCTGACGATGCTGATGACAGCAGTAGAGATTTGTCATTGTCATTTCAGTTAAACAATGAACAAATGATCAAATACCTGTTTAAGTATAAGGCTGTATATGTGTTTGAAACCGGAAACATTGCATTTAATGTTATAATTGTGAAAGCCGCACAGTGATTTATCCGGTAATTTTTTACCAAGCTTTTTTTTTTTTTTTTTTGGCAGAGGCAGAACATGGCTATGCTTCCGTACTGCCTCTCAGCCCAGGTCTGTCTGATAAGAGAAGCAAACAGAAGAGCAAGAAGATATCTGCTGGTGGCAATAGGTGAATGCATTACATAAGTTGCAACTGTCAGAAGGGTGTGGTTCAGATGTTTGCTCTTCAGTTATGATAAAGCACAAACTTTTTAAATGTATATCTCACAGAGCAATAGATGACATCATGAATACTTGCCTGAATTAACTAGACTTGTTCTTATATGCAGGTCTGTTCACAATGAGCTGGAGAAAAACAGGTAATGGTCATTCATTCATTCATTCATTCATTCATAACAAAGCAGTACAGTTCTATCTATAAAATACATATATGTGTTGTTTTGAAGCCAAATTAGGGAAAATTAGATCCTAATTAAGTGCATTTTATGGTGTTTGTGCATGCATTGATTAACATCATTATCTGTACTCAATGTGCTTTTTTAGACGAGCTCAGCTAAGGCACTGCCTGGAGCAGCTCAAGAAGCAAGTTCCTCTGTCATCTGACTCAATGAGAAACACCACCCTCAACCTGCTGAGACGAGCCCAGCTTCACATAAAGGTAAACGCAGAATTTGTCTTGTTGCATACTGAAAGGAGTCTTTGCAGAGAGCACGGTTCAGGGATTAACTCAGATATCAGTATTTGTTGTGACTGAGGTTTGCTCACTTGTATCACCCTCCGATTTCTCATTTCAGAAGCTGCAGGAGCAGGATGAGCGTGCGGAGCAGGTGAAGGGTCGTCTGCGCTGGGAGCAGAGGGAGCTGAGGGTGCGGCTGGAGCAGCTGCAGAGAGGAACGGAGAGGATGAGGAATGATAGTCAGGGATCTACCATGTCCTCTGAGAGATCAGACTCTGACAGAGGTAGGTCTCACACTGACACAAGTTCAACCATCACAACACTGTCAGCAGAGTTTAAACACACCTTAGTATGCTTAAACTCTGAACTGTACTGTACTGTTTTGTAATGACCTTCTGGGCGGCCGTGGCTCAGGAGGTAGAGTGGGTCAATAACCAAAGCGTTGGCAGTTCAAATCCCATTCTGTCCTAGTCATGTGCCATTGTGTCCTTGGGCAAGATACTTCACCCACCTTGCCTCCAGTGTCACTCACATTGGTGTATGAATGTTTGGTGGTGGTCGGAGGGGCTGTTAGGTGTGGATTGGCAGTCACACTTCTGTCAGTCTGCCCCAGGGCAGCTGTGGGTACAAACGTAGTTTTTTACCACCAGAGTATGAATGTGAGAGCGAATGAATAATTGATCAATAATGTAAATGGCTGCCTTGAAAAGTGCTATAGAAATCCAATCCATTATTATTATAAGGGCAGCCACAGTTCCAGGGCTAAGACTGGTTTAAGACAATAACTATGAGGCTTGTTGTACTTATATTTTTTTGAATGTAAGGTTTTAAATTTGATCAAAGACGTCTTGAAAAATGTCTTAAAGTCATAAATTTGGCTTCCTCAAACCTGCTTATACCATGTAAAAAAAGGTACTGGTACTTATTCAATCTTTATTTAACCAGGTAGGTCAATTTAGAACCAGTTCTCATTTACAATGATGAACTGACCAAGAGACAAGCTGACGCTGTTTCATTCCACTACAGAAAAGTGAACCTACATTTTCATGCTGACACGATCTTAACAGTAATGTGTCTCTAACATATGTAACCTCCTATCTGTCTGTAAAGACCAATGACCAGCCTAGACCTCCTGTCACTGTTGTAGATTCTCTTCAGCTCAAACAGAGTTCAGACCATTGAGTAGACTTCCTGTTTCCTCTCAGATCACTAAGGCATTCATTTTTGCCCAGTGATGCCAAAAGACTGTGAAGTACTGTAGATTTAAGAAAACATTTAAAAATAATCATGTCACACTTCATCACATTCGATTATTCACTTTTGTTATTTAGAAATTTTATACCAGTGATTCAAGGTCAGAATTATAGTTTATTTGCTCTGCTTTTATGCAGATGTTCTGCCTGTCAATGCCACATTGACAAACACAAAAGACAATAAAAGATATTTCTGTGAAGTAGTGGCTTTGGACACTATATGTTTTTGTTTTGTTAAACATAATATACATGATCATATTGCACAGTTCTAACAGCGGCTTAAACAAAGACACATTGCACAACTTTTTAATCATCTCTAGTTGTAGCTTTTTTTTTTTTTTTTTTTTTTTTTTTTTTCTTTTTCTTTTTTTGGTTTTACAAGCTGGTGTGGTCTCCTAAAGAAGATCATGTTCAGATCTTATCAGTATGTACACTATTCTATTTCTCATCCTTGGTATGATTTGAATCAACATCTTATATAATTTTTACTTAATTTGTGAATATATTTAGGTGAAAGCTGCATTTGCAACATAACCAAGAAAACATGAAAATAATGATGATGAATACAGTTAATTCTGGAAACGACAGAAATCATGAATGAAATTAGAACATGGGTAATCAGTGGTGATAAAAGCAAAACAAAGAAAAGATCCAATAAAACCGTTAAATCCAATAAAAACAAATGTAATTAGCTAAAACAAGAACAGTTATTACAGAGGACAGATGTTTGGTGAAATTAAAATGATCAGAATTGCCCATGAGATACAAATGATGCAGACTTCAGCTTTTTCTGAGTAAAACTAGATTTTCCAAGATCAGTGAAAACAGGTGGTACTTACAACATAGTAAAATCAGTGAGCATGTTAAACAGTAGTAATGCAATCCTGTATGAAGTAAAACACAAATAAGTGCACAATAAATGAATTAGAGCCAGTGTTTATCACAGTATCGCTCTTTAATTTCTAAAGTTTTTGCTAGTATGAAACATAATTTTACATGTTTATAGCATAATACAATGTATATCATCGTGATAAAAAGTGAGGGGGGGGGGGGGGGGGGGTCATGAAATGTATTTTACCTATATTGTATTCTGCTTGAAAAGTGCTTGAATTTTTACCTTGAAAAATGTGTATGAACCCTGAAATTTAAGACAAAATTAACAGTCCAACCAGCCTCACAGTTCTGACCAGTCTAAACCATGTTCAATCTAGCTATCGTTCCATTTCCATTTCTCTATGTTTCTGCTACTGATGTTCAAGCTGCTAAAGCTCCACCCATGAATGACTGTTGGTTCCACTCATTCCCATCTCCGTTATGATAAACACTAATTACAAATCTGTCAAATTCAGTGATTTCCAAAGCAAATATAGAAATATCATTTATTGCTTGTGTGGAATTTTTAAGACCTCTGAGCGTCAGATTTAAGGATTAATGATCAGTTTTAAGGATAATTAACCAATAAAGACCCAGACAGTCACTGGTGACCAAAATCATCTACTGATATAAAATGTTTAATAAATTCTCAACTACTAAAACCTATCAATACTTGTAAATAACTGATGTAAAATGCAGTTTGTCATCTTTTCATGGTCATCAGATATGACCCATTTGGATGTTCAGAGGCCCCGTAGCGAACATAGAAACACTGTCATCTTCTACAACATTGATTCACCAGTAAAACCCATGGAGTTGGATCAATGACAGGGGATGGACACACTTGTTTTTAGTTGAGTTAATGATATATTTTACTGAAAAAGTCACTTTTTCTTCAGTTTTCTCTGTTTCTGATGTAATAACCCTCAACTTTAATATAAGCTTTTATGAACATCTATATGAACAGTAAATTAAATACAGGAAAATACATGATTTTCATTGAAAAATATGCAAAATACAGAGGATAATATTATAATAAATAGTGATAAATTGCTTGAGAAAGAGTAAATCTAGAGAAAACTTTATTTGGGAACTGGCACAAAAGAAGCACCGGGTCTTTATGGGTTAAAGCTTTAAACTACAGACACCCTGAGAATATCACCATAATCTAAATCAGATGGTCGGTCTCATATTTAACTGCACTAATGAATTTTATTTGTGGTGGATTCTGTTACAGAGGATGTGGAGGTTGATGTCGAAAGCATCGTGTTTGACTGTGTGGACTCTGAAGGACTGAACATGACACACTCTGGTGCAGACCACTGTTACTCCAGCTTGGACAAAGCCTGGCTATGACAGGCCTGAACACACAACACGGTACCTCGGTTTATATCAGGAGGAGGAGAAAACATTCCAAAAACAAACAAATGGAGGACGAGGGAGAATGGAGGAAGAAGTTACTGTACAATTGATTTCTAATATTGACAGAAGGAACACATTTTGGTGTTTTGATTTTTTTTTTTTTTTACAATCTGACTACAAGCTAAAGGATGCTGGTGATGAATGAGCTGTGTCCATTTGCACTGAATAGCAGTTAAAATCACTGGGCTGGGTTGGATGTAACATTACAAATAGACAGTAAATTTTCTGGCATTAACTAAGCCATAAAGTCTGTTACTGATTCATCAGATTTTTACCTTCAAGGGCTTTTTATTCCAAACTTTTAACTTATTCTTTCCTACAACGTTCTGAATTCTGCCTTAAAATCAGGTCTGGTCTAATATTCTTTATACCTTTTCTTCAGCACTAAACTCATTTTTCAGTAATGTCTTGTGTAGCATGCACTTAATCAGAGCTGTGTTTTATATTCATGTCTAATAATGTAAGCTCAGACATGTTTTTTTTTTCTCTCTTCTGTTGCACAAACTGTCCATACGTTGCACTTGTTTTGTTTCATCGTGGGTTATATGCATATATCAACAGGAAAACTGAACGCAAATTAACTGGTCACATTTGCACATTTATCGATGGCAAATAAGTAAATGCCAAATATCACTTTGGTGTATTTGTAAACTGTTGAGTGTGTAATGAAGTGCAAGGATTTCGATGCCTTAAAGACATTGTGAGAGCATTATTGGGGCTACTTTCAACATAATGGGTCACGGTTTTACACACTTCTAACATGAACTCAGATGTTTGTTAGAAAACGTCAAAGGAAATAAAAATTATGCATGCAACATCACCAGGCAGGTAAAATCTACTTGTAAAGATTATGCAATGTATGCTGTATTACAAGTATGTATCTTATTCATTGCTATGTATTTAATAACTGAAGGTGTACAGTCTGCCTTCACTTGTGTATATGCAAGATGCCTTATTTACCATGTTATCGTATGTATGCATTCATCTGTCTCTCCGCCCAGTAATATTATGTAGCAATTTTGTACTGGTGTAAGCTTTTTTTTTATGAATAAATATTTTCTATATTTATGTGCTATTTACTGTGGTGTATTTTGTGTTGGTGTAAGAACAGCTGTGATGTTTTTACACTAGTATACATCTCAAAAAGGGGCCATTTCTTACCTTAATGGGTAGAAAGATGACACTGAACAAACAGGGTTCCTGCACATTTTCACAATTACATTGATTTCATGACTTTTTGAGGATCAGTATAATTTCCATGACTGACCACTACATAAGTACATGAACAAATGTGTAGTATACATACCTGCAAACTACTTACCTCTTGATGAAATTCACCGTTTTGAACTCAAAATTGGCTATCCATGTGGATTGTCTAAATATCGGTCAAATTCCAACATACATGATGTAAGATGGATTTGTTTATTGTGATCAACTTGAGATGAGTTGCGGCATACTAGTATTTGCATTACTGCAATTGAGGAGATCTATTACTATTACATGCTGAATTTACAATCTAGCTGTACTCAGATTACCCCGTGCTAATTATACTCTGTCACAATAACACTGCTGCAAAAAAGACTTTTTATACATTCATTCATTCTCTGAACCTGCTTTAACCTCACTAGGGTCATGGGGGTCGCTGGAGCCTATCCCAGATATTTATGGGCAAAGGTGGGGCACACCCTGGACATGACGCCAGTTCATCACAGGGCTGACATCGAGACAAACAGTCACTCTCACATTCACACCTATGGGCAATTTAGATTAACCTATCAGTGCATGTCTTTGGATGGTGGGAGGAGCCAGAGTACCTGGAGAGAACCCACACAGACATGTGCAGAACATGCAAACTCCACACAGAAAGGTCCCACCCCCATCGACTGGTGTTGGAATCGAACCCAGGACCTTCTTGCTGTGAGGCACAAGTGCTATCCACTGCACCACCATGTCACCCTTTTTGTATACATCTATATATAAAACATACCCCTTTAAGCTGTACTGAAGTTTTTCTTGACAATCCTGTCATTTACTTATCACTTACTATAGTATAGTATAGTAACTTTATTTGGATAATCAAAACTACAGTTTTTCTGTTTTTCACAATTTCTCCAGCACATAAGGATTTTGATTTATGCAAAAGTCACTATACAGCAATTAGCAGCTGATCAGTTTTTATAAATTCCAAGTGATTAAAATTGGTGCATTAAAAAAAAGTAATTAAAAATGTGGTGCAGTCCAAAGTGATGCCTGAAACCGGGGATTTTCATCAAACTCCAGAATCAAGGATTCTTTGGTGATCCTGTGTTTCCCTCAAGGCTCAGCTCTGGAATTAATATGAGGATTAATTTATGCATGTGGTTTCCGAGCAACAACAGAACCTCAAATTATTATTAATTGGTGGAGGTGATGCTTGGAGCACATCAATGAATGAGCAGAATGTCACTCAAAATTCATTACTCCAGTTGCACTTTAATTTTTTTCCCACCCAATTTGGGTGTTAAACACAGTGAATGTTTTTATTCAGATATGTCTAAAACAGAAAACAGATACCAACGGGCTTCAACCCAAATATGAGGGGGATCACTGTTGGTTCTAGCAACAGGAAACGATCACAACTCACAAGATTATGTGTCTGAATCAATTTTGAGCCAAACTCCGCTACTGATTCTTTATTCTATGTAAAAGAGCATGTTTTTAGCAAGACAAATAAAGTAAATAAATAATAAAAAATGCTGCCACAACATCTAAACCCTCCTGAAAATGAGGGAAAGACCTGAGGGGGTGTGACAGATTTATTCACATTTGGGGAATTTTATTATGGCCAGAATTCACGGACACAAATTCATCAGGGCTGGTCCAGAATGTTTTAGCATTTTTGCATCATAAGGAAAACCTACGACCTATTTTCACCTATGACCTATTTTCCAAGTTGCTGATTTTGCCTGTTTGTTTTATGCCATTGAAAAATGTTTTACAATTATGGAATTGCATATTTTAATACCAGGACTTTTCCATGTTGTTATAACCGTAGGAACCAGAGTAAACTGGGGAAGTTGCCAGTTCATGATCACAATAAAATTAAGACACACAAAGACGTAGAACATGAAGGCTACTTAGAAAATATGAATTTATTGACAAGCTGATTTGATACAGCATGAGCGTACTGTTGCATGGGTTGCATCATCAGACCTAAGCTGAATGTAAAAAAACAAGGCATCAAATTTACCTTGAAACATTTTTAAAGTGAGATTATTCTTTCAGTAGCACTTTCAGTCGACAATATGGACCCTTCTTTTCCATGAACTTCAAATTGAAGCGATGAGATGATCAGTCTTAGCAGGATAACTGACGTATAGTCAAATGAAGAAATATATCAGGATTAGAAAATAATCATTTGCATAATTATACTTTTCTTTTTTCTTTTGTTCAGACAAGGTATAGTTTTTAGATGTTACCTGCTACTGCACCTGTCAAACAGGTAACATCTAAAAACTATGCCTTGTCTGAACAAAAGAAAAAAGAAAAGTATAATTACATTAACAGAACACAAAATGAATGTCATTAGCCTTTAATCACTTGCATAATTAGACAGTGTTTGCTAATGTTAATTCTAGCTGTTGTGCAAAAGGTTTGGTATTAGAAACTAAAATGCCATACTCAAAGTACAGGAATCAGAGCAGACCCTGTTGCTGGGTTCAGAGGTTGAAGAAAGGTATCAGGAACAGTTGTCAAGGTTGATGATGTGCTATTAGACGTTTATGGCACCCAGAGCCATATTCAGCTACTCATTTCTAAGATCTTTATCGATGGTAAATACTGAAACAGCTCGGTGTCAAAGGTAGAAGGTATTGAGTGTGACACAGGCATAGAGAGGCTGGAACAGGCTTTGGAGAACCGGCTCAGGCCTTTTATGGTCCACCCACCACTGGAGAGGCTTCCTCACAGAGCTGTCCACCTGTGACCAGGGTCAGTTCATCTTACCCCAAATGCTGGACATGAGGACAAGATGGGGTAAAGATAAATCAGTCCCAGTGTCAGCAGCAACAGAAGCAGTTTTTTTTTAGTGCAGCTTGTCACACATATTGTTTCTTCTGGGCATGTGAGGCGAGGTCTTTGGCTTTTTCTTTAGCTGCCAGTGCCGTCTCCCGGGCCCGCTCCGTCGCCGTCTCCGCTAATGTCCTCGATGGAATTTCACCTACAGGAGTGACAAATATATATATTCATTTTGTTTTGTGAAAAATTTTAAATGCAAAATATTTATATTATACAATACATAGTATATAACAGCAATAGAACAATGTCAACATCCATTTTGTGAGTGAGTCCTTTGGTATTGCTGTAGCATGAATGAATGTAGAATGGATCAAAGGTTCAGATGAAACTCCATTGAAAATGAATGCAGGTCATTTTAACCAACCCATGGAAGCGTGGGGTAGTAATACAAAAACTACAATTTCGTAAAATCTATAAAAGGTTATTTAAAAATTTAAATGGCATGATGTCAATAACATGGTTTATGAGAAATACGAAATAATCACAACTATTCATTACAAAGACACTAGAAGAAAATAACCTCACTAGGTCTTTTTTGACCTAATTATGCATCCAAGGGTTAAGTAGGGGTGTCACAGTATGCAAAAATCACGGTTCTGTACATCCCTCGGTTTTTGGGTCATGGGTCACAGTACAGCGCAATATGGAAAAATACAACAAACAATAAAAAATCCCAAATGCAAATGCCTGGACTGGTCCCAGCTGGACACACACTGGACCACTACACACTGATCAACTGTTTACAACTAGAGCTGACTGAAGTCTCTGACAGAGGGGAACACACACTGAACGACCCAGTCAGTCACTACAACACACTGAGACATCTGTATCCAACCCCTGGCATCTCAGTTTGATTCAACAAATACAGTCACTGATGAAGAAACTCTCAATTGGACTATTATTTTATCCATATGACACAGACTAGAGTCACCATTCATTAAAATCAGCCCATCCTTTACAAATGCATTTAGCCAAGATTATATATGTACATAGAGGCCAAAGAACAGTGTGGAAATAAAAGTTACCATTTACCATCCTCTTACTTTGATGGACTGAGAGTGTAGTAAAGTTTCTTTCCTTGTAAACATCCATAAGTTTGTAAACTTCACTGTCTGCACCTGACATGTCACTGTCAACATGTAGCCTCAGACAGAAACACTTCCTCTGATTTGATTTGTATGACTTACATGGATGTGACCACTAATACGACACACTGTAAATTGTTTACTACCTACAGGATAATCTGTTGTCACCAGATACCAGGATTACTTTCTGCATAAGGTGGATCTTTTTATAAACCACTAGTGTTGTTAACTTAGTGATGCCTGGATACCATCTACATCCAGGGTGCTTTCACCATCTCCTCTCTCTTGTCTGTGTTTACCTGGTGTAAAGCAGCATTGACTTCTGCAGTAGTGGTGATATACCGCCACCCACTGGGCTGGAGTGTTGCTACACTTGACAGACAGGCTGTCGAGCCAGAGGGCCAAAACCGGACCACCAAAGGGTCCAATCTGACCCACTGGTGGAATTTGTAAATGTCAGGGGTGTCAAACTCAGGGGCCACATACAGCCCAATGTGATCTCAAGTTGGTTTGACCATTTAATTAACACCATAATAACCTATAAATGATGACAACTCCAAATTTCCTCCTTGGTTTAATATAAAAGAAGTAAAATTGTATTATGGAAATGTTTACACTTACAAACTAAAATTTCACAATAAAAATGTGAATAACCTGAACAAATATAAACACGCTTTGAAATGTCTTAAAGAAATTAAGTGGAATTTAATAATGCCTGTTACTAAATAGTTTGTGGCTTTGTAGAAATAAATATTTTTCTGGTTGTTCATGTTATTCCTATTTTATTGTGAAAGGATAGTTTGTAAATGTAAACATTTTCATCATGTAATTTTACGTTTATCACACTAACGCAAACAGAAAAATTTGGAGTTATCATTACATTTAGGTTATTATTCTATTATTTTACTGGTCTGACCAACACGAGATTAAATTGGACTGTATGTGAAGTAAAATAAATTAAAATGAGTTTGACAACCCTGCTGTACAGTGTCTGTCTCAGAGTGAATGACAAGTGTATTTGTCATACCTGTACCATTTACAGAACCATGAAGAACATCAAATACAAGAACTATGACACCAGTAACATTAAGAAATCAAAATTCAGGTAAAACAAACAAACAAACAAACAAAAAAAAAGGTAAAATTATGATGCAGGCTGATGAAAACTCACCTTGCATTTTGGCCAGCACATATTCAAAGCCTTTCATTGTTTTTGTGACACTGGCCTTGAATCGAGCCAGTCCAAACTCCTGAGAGAGAAGAAATACAGTATAACGGTCAAAAAATGTATAACTCTCTATCATCACATATTAATTGTTATTCAGAGCTCAAAAGGACAGCTCTGGTTCTACGGTGAAGGTGGGGTCTGAGATGTTTTTCTGGAGCATTTGTTACTATATTCCTTAAAATCCCCTTCACACCCCGATTACAACTAATAAATTAAATGCTCTAACACAAAAATTAAAAAAAAAAATCAGTCACCTGTGGAACAGACAGGACTGAAAAAACACCATCCAATCATTTTGAGCGCCCACTCGAAATGACTGAATGGTGATATGTCTATCAAACTCAACTGCCATTTGCCCCTCCCTCCTTCCCCCCTCTGCGCGTACCCCTCTTCGAGCATGAATCACACGTTCCCAAAGGAAGCGCTTGTACAGGAAGCGAAGCCAGAACCTGGTTATATTAGTTATATTAGAATGGAAAGTTCTAGGAAATACTAGGAAGTACTAGGAAATGTAACATTAGCCACATAGGTGTGAACTGGGGATGTTCTGTAAGAGTGGGGGTGTTAGAGGAAACTGAATGAGGTATGCATGGATACGTGAGCTGGAGGCTCAGTAAGGGCCGTAGTCGGTGTCAGAGGCTCAGCCGGGACCGTAGTCTGCAACGGAGCCTCAGCCCGTGTAGGAGATGGAGCTGTGGCCGGACCCGGTCCGGACCGCATACGGAGTGGAGCCCAACCCGGGTTCAGAGCAGCAGCCGGCGAATTGTTGTTGTGCAGCGCTCATGAACCCTTGGGAACAAGCATTACGCGTGCCACTACTCTGGAGGCGTGGCTTCAGAGGGACGTCTGAAGAAAGGGGTTCAGAAAGATCTCAGACCCCACCTTTAAAAATCAGCGAGCAGTTCAAGACCAGGTGGACTACTGCAAGTAAATGCTCTACTCTGTACATTCTGTTACCAAGTGGACAAACTACAGGAGAGATGATACACCATTCTTCCAAAAGAGATTCCAATAATTAGTTTTTTGGGGGGATGGTGGTAAGCTGGTGGTAAGATGGTGGCACCATCTTGGTCTAAAAGCTCCTGAAGGTGTTTCTACATCTGCACAATTAAATCCAGTTGAATCTACCTCTGCTTCATTTTCTGCTTTGGTGCGATCTGTGTGGGCAGGTGTGGACACAGATGACTTACAGGTGCAGACCAAAACAGTCACACCTTACTCTTTAGGGGAGGTGGGCTCCGCCTAACCCCAAATAACCTCTAGAGTGGGACATTTGTGGTGGGAATGTGATGCAAACCCAATCAGACCCAACTACCAGGTGCATGCCACATGTGAGTAATGACGCTCCTGTTACTAGCTGTCCTTTGCATTCTGGGATGTAGCAGACCATGTAATCTGTAACAGCTGGTGCTGTCATACCAGTTTTTGTCTCTTGCAGATATATGCACTAGCCCAGAACTTTCTTCCAGTTTTAACCTTCTTGCTTCCAACTCAGATGCATCTGATCAATAGATGAACATTCTTACATAGTTTGGACTGCATGTTTTTTTTCTCTTTAAATAGAAACTGAACCAAATAGAAAATAGCCCAAATTTACAAAGTCATCTACTAATTCAGAATAAGTCCCACACCACTGTCTCTTGTTGTGTGTTGCTACACTTTACTCTACTGACCTGAATACCTCTGGAGAGCCCATAGACGTTGGAAGAGATCCAAGCTTCTCTTTTTATCTCAGTCCAGCTGCCATTCTCAGGGTTAATCCTGTACTCACAACGCTCTTCCACAGACTGGGACAGAAAGGAATAAACAAACAACAGCAACATGAGGCCATGTGATTATTTTAGGCAACGCTGAGTACTGATGAAAGTAGAAGATACAGTACCATGAGACGAGCGTGGCTGATGTTCCATGTTAGTGTGGTCATGGTCCTTTTCTGAGGGTCTACAATGGAGTCCTCAATAATGTATGCTGAGCTGGCCATGTGCTTTGGAAGGTACCGCTCCATCCAGCGAGGCGCTCTGCTAGTTTTGGTCAACAAACGCCTGGAAATCAGGCAGTTGGCTGGAGTAACTTCTCGAAAAATGATGTCTTCGGTCAAAACATGGTTACTGGGGAAGAGAAGTAAACATTAAGTTTAAAGATTGCAGCAAATGATTTTCATCACAGACAGGTCCCTAGTGGGTTCTAAAGTGATCTAAATCTAACCTCAAATGTACACCTTCATAAAAAGAAACCAAAATGGAGAAGTACTGTTTGATGATGCTCATCAAATGGTTCCATCCCCGTAGAACCACCATAAACAACAGTAACTTGAAGGAATCATTTTCTGTCTGACTATCAGTCTCTAACATCACTGTGGAGGAATTCTGACCAACTCGTCTCCATAACGGTGCTTCTTTTCAATGAGGTTTGTGGGGCTTTATTCACATACAGTCCCACAACTTCAGTTCAGTCAGGTTGATGTCTAGACTTTGAATGGGCTATTGCAACACATTAATTCTGTTCTTTTTTCAGCCATCCTGTTGTAGATTTGCTGGTGCGCTGGGGATCATTGCACTACTGCATGACCCAGTTTCAGCCAAGCTTTACTCTGGTATACAGAGGAGTTCATGGTCAACTCAACGACTGCAAAACAAGCCTGAAATCATTACCCCTCCAACACTGTGCTTCACAGTTGGTATAAGACGTTTGTACTGACATACTGTTCGCTTTGGGTCAAATACAGTACAGTGTGTTACAGCCAAATATCTCCACTTTAGTCTTGTCTGTTCAAAGGACATTGTTCCACAAGTCTTGTGTTTTATTCAGAAGCAACTTTGCAAACCTAAGCCAGTTTACCTCCTAGCAACCCTTGCATTTCTAATTATTCTTCCATGATATGCAATATATTTCATACTAACTGAGGCCTTCAGAGACTGAGATGTAGCTGTGGAGTTTTTTTTTGTCATTTCCCTATGAATTGCACAGTTTGACCACGGGATGAATTTTCTGGGACGTCCCCTCCTCGGAAGACTGACAGATGTCTCCACTGTCTTAACTGTATTCCACTTGTGAATAATCTTTATCACTGTCAAATGTTAGACTTAAAATTGTTTGGAAATTGCCTTAGAGCCCTTCCCAGACTGACAGGTATCAAAAATAGCTTCTCTAGGCTTACTGAAAAAAACACTACAACAAAATCATGACACTATGTTATTTATTTTGAATGTAATCTTATTTCCAATGAAAGCTTGTTAATCTTTCATGTCTTTGCTCCTTAGCATTGTATTAACTCACACCTTAACGCCCCCGAAAAGCAAACTGCAGCTTCCTTTATGTTAAATAAATAATGACACAATGGAACATATTGTGTGTTGTTTTATACCCGAGGTCAGATTAAAGCCTGGTCAATAAGACTCTAAATAATTTAAGAGCCTTAATGACCTGATTTTGTTATTATGTTATTCATTATGTAGTTAACCATTATGTAAACAAATGTTGAGAAAATGAGAAGACAAATGCAAATGTTTCTCAAATCCATGGTGATGCCACCACAAAACTAAGGCTTTTATCATCTACAAAAACAAAAAAATTAAAACAAACTAAATGTGAAAGACAGTTTTGGCAACTGAAGCAAAAATAAAATGAAAACTGTATTATGTATGTACAAAATGAACTAAAACAACCTAAAATCATATAGAAATGGTCTAATATTCATATTTTTCAGCTCATTCCAAATATAAGCCTAGTATTTTGTGAAATCTATCATCCAATGTATTAGTTTTGCCAAAGCATAAGGACATTGTGCACAGCTGGCATTATGGAAGTGAAAGTCAGCACAAAAGTGCCAGAGTCTGTTTAGGATTATTTTAGATAAGAACAAGTGCCTTTTTGTGGAAGGTGATAAAATATGTTGAACATTTTTTAAGAGGAAAAATCCCACAAATCTCTAAGTCCATTTGCTAACTTATCTTACTTTGACAAGGTAAGAGAGAACCAGCTAAGATAAACTATTGACAAAATAAGCAGGACGGAGGAGTGTAGGTGTGAAGAGTGAAGGTGTTTAAATCCGTGCTCATGTTTACATAACTGTTCTTGTGATTTCCAGTTTAATTTTTCCTGTTCATGACACAAATATACTGAAATGACACATGTCTGTGAAAGTTTTTGATCATTTCTAGAAAAGTGAATAAATTGGTAATAATAACAAAGTGTCATAAGTGTGTACAATAGTATTTTTATGACCATTTTTTATGTTTCTTCTGAGACACAACCCATATGTCCAAATATAAACTAATAAAAACTCAGATGCAAACCCACTTCCCAAAATAAACTAAAATCGAAAACAAGTTACAGTGGAATAAATATGAACAGCAAAGATTACCCATTTTCACATTAGAAACTGACTGAACACTTACTTGCTAGCTGCACATTAAAAAAAAACAAGTACTTGGAGAGTATTTTTGTGTATCATTGCTTACATTAAGCGTAAGATAAACTGTCTAACTTATGTATTTATGGGATGATGTTGAGACCTGAGAGAGGATGACTGGATGGATAACAGTCTTAAAAGTCACTTCAATTAAAATGTACCTGGTGCCATCAGTATTGCACTGTTGAATATGCTTTGGTTCGGTTCTGCTTTATCCTTACCTGTAAGGATTGGGATATCGTTGCCAAAAAGCAACACAAACTTGGTCCCAGGTATCTTTAAGAAGACCTGCGCAGCAGAAATACTTCACCATTGTTCCCTGTGTTTACTTTGGCCAAACCCTGTGGAAATAAAGTACAAACTGAAGGTGTGGGTTTGGTACACTGGTCGATATACAAGAAGAAGAAGTGTCATATAAGCACCCATAAAAGCAACACAACTGGTATTAAAACAGCCTGAATAAACGATTGGTTTCTGATTTAAGTCGTATTAGGAAAAAGGACTCGCTAGCAACGTTCAGGGGCGAATCTTTTCCTATTTGGCGCTACCATCGACCACAATATCTTCAAAAAACATGAAAAATTCATCTCTTACGACTAACAATGAAATGAAAGGCTACGTCGCTTAAGTAATAGTCATATGTAGAGACATGGCTAACTTCAGATATAATGCTGCTGTCATGTTACTTGTCACGTCCGCACTCTTCCCTATAGCTACACCGTTAGCATTAGCTTAGCTAGCATGAAGCAACCCGATGAATGAGCGGCACAGTTATACCCGATAACTTCACAGAGCGGCCTTTAAACGAGCGGATTTGACAGGAAGAAAACCAAGCAGAGACGGTTACCTGTACGGCGTTAACAGTCAGAAGATGAATATTTGCATTTTAAACTCCTGCTGGGATGAACTTCTCCTCGCAGCCACCCACAAATCATGTCAAACGTGACACGGACCAGGCAGAGGAAGGTCAAATATCGACGACATATCCGGTGGGTCCGTGAACGCAACGCCTGCTTTCAACAGCAGGTGGCAGCAGGAGCTCATGCACCAGGATGAACACCCTCCCATCCTCTGAAAACGCACCGCACAATAAGTCTGCAATTCCTTTAACTTGAAACATTATTAATAATAACTTAATAATGTAATAACTTTGCCATTGTTTTTCTGCTGATGCATCTTGACACAATGGGTCTGTTTCCACAAACCTAAGTTTAATGTCAGTCCTGCAAAGTCTTAGAGCTCTACAATAATCCCAAGGGCAGAAAGGAATGAAGCCAACGCCAGGAAACCAGTACTGTAGTCACTATGTCAAGAACAAGCAATAAAGACCCAAAATGTATTATTTATAGTGTATCACACTGTGTAGGCCATGTTTGTCTACTTATTTATTAATGTTTTATTTGGCTAGTTGCTACTTGTGTACACTGATTCCTTCCTTTAAGAAGCAGTATCAACATCGAACAGCATCACTTATTAAGAAAAAAAAGGAAGAAAAAAATCTTTTCCTCTGTTAAGCAGGGGCCTGCAGTATGGTATTGGATTAGTGCAGTCTCATACCCAAGTCTTCAAAGTTCACAAATCTATTGTTATTACTTTTTCCAGCTCCCAGCCAATAACCAGCACACTTTGATGTTACTTTACCTCCACTACAATTAGAGTCCAAATTTCAAATATTCTCTTTATTTGACAAAGAGGCACTAAATGTTTTTCTCTATATTTGGTCAAATTGACTCAGTTTTGTGTACAATGGGGGGTCAGTGCATGAGCCCGAGGGCCTGTGCTTGATTAATGTCTCTGCTTTTATTATTAAAAGACCACCATTAAAATGTAATGGATATTGAATGGCATGTTATTATTTCTTCCATATCTTCAAAGCAGCTTCTCACATGCTGGGATAAAAATATCAAGGACTTGTGGCACCCTATACAGTTAAGCAGTCTTCAGTTCCATCCCTTTGGATTTGCAGTCCACAGTCTGTCTCACCAGGTGAGGACAAGCACTGGCATAATCTTAGTTGGATCAAAAAGGACAGCAGCGGCTTCCTCTGGTCTCCTTGGCCAAAAATGGTACGTTACTCTGATAGATCTTTGTAATTAATCCAAAGCACAGCAGTTGGATTAATTGGGTGAAAATCATCCAGATATTTTGTACAGCTGACAAATAAAAAACAAGTGTGAAAATTAAACTTGTCCTGATAGTTACAATAGTCAACTTCTTCTCTTTAGTGAGTATAAACACATTAACAGCATCAGATAGGTAAAGGACTGTAGTGCACTGTATAATTATTGGACATTACTTACAAACAAGAGTTTTGCATTTACAGGAAACACATTATATACTAAGATAATTAACATCCTAAACATTTTAAACACATACAGATTTGACCAATGTATTTTCACTAGTACAACTTACAAAGGATAGAAGAGCTTTACATAAAGCATGTTGCATGCAAAGCTTTGAGCCCCTTATCATCAACATAACCAGACCATTCAGGTCAAAAGGCTTCTTTTGAACCACAGGCACCACAAACCAGAGGTGTGTGAATTGAGTATCTGATATATTCTACAAGGCTTTATAACTTTCACATTGTATCAAACAGCAGTCGGTGGGTGACCACCGTTTCGACCATTCAAAGTTAGTCGTCTTATAGATCGTGTCCTGAAGGAGCCCTCAGGATGAAAAGAATCTGGTTTATCTTCACATCGGAAGACCATAAGGAAGCCGTTCCTGTAGTTTTTATTCATCCACCCATACAGCAGGGGGTTGGTAAAAGTTGAACACATAGCTACAATGTGAAACACTGTGTATATCAGTTTGTACTCCTTAAACCTGAGGACCAGGTCCAGATCACTGGCTAGCTGAAACACATGGAAAGGCAGCCAGCAGATAGCAAACACCACCACAACCAGGGCCAACATTTTAGTTGTCTTTTTGCGACGGTTGATACTGTCATTGCGGCTGGACGGGCTGACGTGATTCTTCAGCTTGACCCAGATGCAAATGTAAGCATAACTAATGATTGCTAAGGGAATAATGTACTGTAGAAGGAGCATTGAAAGACTGTAGATGATACTGCTGGTCCCGTGAGGCCACTTCTCAGAGCAGACGGAAAAGCGCAGGTTTATGGAAAGGATCTCCTCAGTGCGGTACTCTCTGAAGATGGCCAGGGGTGCTGCCAGGACAGCAGACATAGTCCAGGTCATTGCCATAATGAGGAAGCTGGAGTGCCACGTGAGGCGCCGACCAAGGTGGAAGACAATGCATCGGTAGCGCTCCAGAGCTATGACAGTAAGGGTCAGGATGGATACATGCACACTTAGGGCCTGAGCAAAAGGAACCATGTGGCACAGCACAGCCCCGAACTTCCACTCGTCCAGCAGAGTGTAGACCAGTGTGAAAGGGAGGCAGAAGGTGTCCACCAGGAGGTCTGCCACAGCCAAGTTAGCTATGAAGAAGTTGGTTACTGTTCGCATGTTTCTGTAGCGGATGATCATGTAGATAACAAGAGCATTTCCAAGCAGCCCCAGAAGGATGATTAGGGAATAGGCCGTGATCAGCGTGATCTGGACCCAAAGGTGCTTGGTGATGTCAGTGTGGAACCCGGGTTGATGTAAACCCATACTGTCATTAAGTAGCTTCCAGACATCCGTTTCATCAGCCTCACCTTCTCCTGTGCTGTTGGATGTGTCTGGTGGGCTCATTTTATCTGAAACCAGATCGCAGCTGTGCTGACACCTGAGAGAAAACACATAAAGGAAAGTCATTGTTTGTGACAAGCCAGGCAGCATTATTCCCAACAAGGGGAGCAAAGGAAAATGGTGATGGCAGTCAGAGCAAAAAAAGTGTCAAATCTTTATTAATTTTACCTTTTGTGTCCCATTAACTAAATATAAGGTGTCACCAGTCACTGGTTTTCACCAAGGGATGATAACGTGTCCCTGCCTGCTTTTATACCCCCACCCACCCACACACACACCCTCCCCAGTGTCCATATATTTCAATGGGCTCGATGTGTTTGATGGGTTTTGACCTGGGTTTTCCTTGAGCAGTGCCACATTTGCTGATTTAGATTTAGACCCATTTACTTATTCTGTTTTGCTGCACATAATCTGTCAACGAAATGAACCATAGACATTCAGATCTCATCTATGTAATTGTTTTTGTTCTCCATATCACAGAGACAGGGTATTGTCTGCATTTTAAATGTCATACTGTTATTAAAGATCTAGTGTTTAACTTGAAATTAATTAAACTGAGAACAATAGTTATGGGCTGGAGGAAGTGGATGTTCCACAAAGAAAATGAAATGCTCATTTCAGTATCATACAATAACGAGTAGAACACCATGACAATTTGATGCTCTGTGGCCACCTTCCTTTCCCCCTTATGTGACCCCCTTTTTCTTCTTTTTTTTTTGTCTGCTTGAAGATTGGTGGGATTTTTTCTCCCTCTTTCTTATCATGTATTTGTGAATGTTGTTTTTGTATCTGTGTGTGTGTGTGTGTGTGTGTGTGTGTAAGAATTATATTATTGTTAAAAATGTTTCAGGTGTTGTAATGTGATGAAGCTCATATCAAACTGAAATAAAGAAAATGTGTAATCAATCAATCAAAGTTTATTTATATAGCGCCAAATCATAACAAAAGTTATCTCATGACACTTAACATATCGAGTTGGTCGAAACAAGACTCTAAGTCAATTTACATAAATAAATAAATAAATATTGCAAATGAATAAATAAATAAATAAATACTGAGTAGAAAACCAGTCATCTTTACACACCTGGTCCTATCTCTCCTATAAAACCAGAAAAGCACCTTGAAATATTTATGTTAAGCACTGCTTTGCCAATGTCTGAGGTACAAGTATTCATTTTGTTTCACATCAGTTTTTCCAAACAACATGAACACTGTGAATTCTAAAGGCTAAAGGAAAATGATAGAAGCAGTGTGATCAGAAGACATCAGTCCATTCAAAGCCACATTAATAGAACTGCAGGCTGCTCTCTTTGGCTCTCGAGTACCCTGCATCACACAGAGAATAATGTACCTAATTTCTTACAGCGAGTCCTCTACTGGTGTTGGGCAACTGGATGCATATTATCTTGTAATTTCTGTCAATTTTCCTGCAGATCTTGCTAAGCTCTGAATATAGAACACTTGATCACCAAATGTACAAAAATTATACCACTGTCTTATTCCTTAATAACATAGTATATGTTATTGTAATTTTATTGGTTTAAGCTTGTTAATCCAACAAAATAAAATACTGATTAAAAAACTCTCCAGCTGCAGTAAATCTGTCAAAGCTGATTTTAAAAGGAATAACTGAACATTGAAGAAAAGTTATGTAATGCTTTGAATTAACTTACATTTTTTGTGGCCTTGACGTACATTCTATCCTTTTTTGGAATGACTGAGGCACAACTAGACACCATTTACACAGGGATCTTTGGTGACAGACACTCTTTAACTGCTCTGGGGATTCACAGCCTATTTCTGACAGAACATTGGAAACACTGATAATTTGAGTTTACTTTACTGACATCATTGTTTTTGTCCATTATTCAATTTTTATTTGACATTAGAAATATAGAGTAAAACAATTTTCTCATTTTGCTTTATTGTCATGTTCATAAGCACCACAAGATCGGACTGTCCTCTGTGCATCTGCAGGAGGTTCAGAACCAAACTGACTCATGAATGGTGTGTGTGTGTGTGTGTGTGTGTGTGTGTGTGTGTGTGTGTGTGTGTGTGTGTGTGTGTGTGTGTGTACAGCAGGTCTACATTTTACAGGAATTATAAACATTCATACACCCTGCAACTTCCTTGAGACTAAAGTACAATAGATAAAACTGCAGGTGTGGAACTTAAAAAAACGGTGACAGTATAGGACATAAAAACATTAAAATGCATTATGTCATAAAATGATTTGCAGTAAAACTCTGAATCCTTAGGGAACTGAGAAATTGTGATCATGACGCCAGTGTTGCAGTGCCAGATAACTAAAAAGCATATGTACAGACTGCCTGTACAGTCTGTGACAGGAGCAGGGAGCCCCACTGGAGCACACAGGAGGGATTTATCAGGCAGGCTGCAGGCGACATGTGCACTTTACAAAGCATCAGTAATTTGTCAAAGCACCTTTTTCTGATCATCTATGGTAATCCTTGACTTCAGGCAAGCTTGTCTGTAAATATTATGTTGATATACACCTACTGGAGCAAAAACCATCATGCAACCGGATTCTAGTGACCTCCACGCACTGCCATGTAATTATGTAGATACCTGATCAAATATGCACTGATGCTCCGTTCGTGCGTAATTTGTTTAACTTACTAAATAATGCGCACACAAAATTTTTCACATGAGCTCTTAAAGCTTTAGCCAGGTGTAAATTAATTGCAATCAACATAAATAGTATTCCACGGTGCGCAATTTGGACACTTGTTCATTTAGCTTTCCAAAGGTTTCCTCTTATCCAAATGGCACATACAATAGTTTCAGTAACTACAGGTGACGCTGCCACAAAATACATTAATATCCTGCGTCTCAGGAAAAAAAAAAAAAAAAAAAAAAAAAAAAAACATAATTGCCACCAAACTAGGTTCGGAATATTCGTTTTAAGTCTAAATATGCGTATCTATATAATAACAGACTCACCTTTACCCCTATATCTCCTTTTGGAAGCGAGTCTTTACTCCAGAGTGGTGTGAAACAAGGGGAAAAATCCCGAAGCTCCTCCCAAGCTGTAGCGCCTAGTGCGCATCTTGGGGATCGACTGTGCGTTCCTGAGGCAGGTCTACAGGATTCAGTGTGAGCGTCCGCATCAGTGCCAGAGGCTACAGAGGCAGATTTGGACAACACTTTGATGTACAGTATTTGTGCTCTTTCCTTAACATTGCATTACTCGGTAAAGACATTTAGATGGATCTGACACCAGTGCATCCAGTGTTACGTCACTTGCATTTCCAGTTTTATTTCCATCTTAACTTTATTTCTAAGCAGGATTTCCCCTTCATCAGTTACCCCTTTGCCCTAATCGTATGTACTATTTTCAATGAACTTTGAAACAATAAAAGGTTGTAAAGCATTTCTTTTAGACTCCATGTTACTGCACTCATATGTGACACAATTTCAGATTGTTGTGCAACAAGCCTCCATATAAAGCATGAAATAAGCTTTAGTTGATTCCCAGTGAAGACAATAAAGATCAAAACCTGTCACACATTCATTTCTGTGTCATCTTCAGAAATAGATTAAAAACCTTGGTAGATGTGTTGTTTTTTTTTGTTTTGTTTTTTTTTTGTGAAAAGCATACATACCATGAAAGGGTAGTTTTGGCACAAACTGGAATCAAATAACACATTGACTGGTAACAAATGAACAGATATTCCAACTTAATATTTTAAATGCAACATGATTTTGCTGCCTGTAACACATTAATTCTTACAAGTAGACATTTTTCCAACTCTCACTGTTTACAAGACTCAGGCAGTGATGGTCAGTGTCCAGTTCTCCTCTTCATAATGTCCCTACATTTTCAGTAGGAGACAGATGGGGACGACAAGCAGGACAGCCAAACATATGCACAGTACGAAACTGCACAGACAGAGGCATTATCCAAGTGAAATAACCACAGACTACAGCAAAAAAACTAAATCCAATCTATGCCTTCACATCAGCGGTACCTTTAAAACATATGTACAGTCATGGAAAAAAATATTAGACCATCAAAAGTCATCAAAAACAATGGTTATGCAATCAAATACTAACTTCTGTGTGCATCATGTGACTAAAACAGACAGAAAAGAAAACATAGAATGCACTGTTTTTGGCAGTACAATACCTTAGCTATTGATGTAAGAACTTATGTGATTTTGGTTATTATTATTATTATTATAAAACATGGAAAATATCAGCTCTGAAATTAAACTCTTATGAGCTTTTTTTGTTGTTATCATTATATTTGTCCAAACAAATGTACCTTTAGTTGTACCAGGCATTAAAATGAACAACAAATTGAACTAGAAAAGCACTCGGAGAGTGCAGACCTCCACCAAGGCAGATCAGTCATTCCACCCCCCACCCCCCCAATCACCACCAAAATGTTAGCACTTGTTCCTTGTGCCAGTATCAACATTTCCTGAAAGTTTCACCCAAATCCATCCCTAAATTTTTGAGTTATCTTGCTAACAAACAAACATACAAAGCAAAGTGATCACAATACCTCCTGCCAGAGGTAAAAAAAAAACAAGGGTGGTCTAATAATTTTTTCCATGACTGTAGGTCTGCTATGTGGGTACTGATGCACCCCCAGACCATCACAGATGCTGGCACCTTTTGCACCTTTCGCTGATAGCAGTCTGGAAAGGCTTTTTCATCTTTAGCGTGTAGAACAGGGGTGTCAAACTCATTTTAGTTCAGGGGCCACATTCAGCTAAATTTGATCTGCAGTGGGCCAGACCAGTAAAAAAATAACATAATAATATATAAATAATGACAACTCCAAATTTTTGTCTTTGTTTTAGGGTACAGAAAAAAACCCCCATTAAATTATGAAAATACTTACTTTTATAAACTATCCAAACAAAAAAGATGTGAATAACCTGAAAAAAATGAAATTTCTTGAGAAAAATAAGTGCAATTTTAACAATATTCTGCCTCAACTTATCATTTACACATGTGCATTATGGATCGGATCTACAAAGACACTAAACACTGAGTAACAGGCAGAAAATAGTTAAAATTGTGCTTAATTTTCTTTAGACATTTCAGGTTGTTCATATTTGTTCAGGTTATTCACATTTTATTGTTACAGGATACTTTGTAATGCAAATATTTTCATAATTTAATGTTATTTTTTGCACTAAAACAAAGAAACAAATTTGAAGTTCTTAATTCAAGATTTTTTGCTTAATTCAAGATTTCTTGCTAAATTTAAGATTTCTTGCTAAATTTAAGATTTTTTTTTTTACTTAATTGAATTTTTTTTTTTTTTTTTTTTTTTTTTTTTTGCTTAATTCAACATTTTTTCCTTAATTCAAGCTAATTTATTTATTTATTTTTTGCTTAATTCAATTCAAGACTGTGGAATTTTTGACTTGGCAAAAACATCCCAAGGGCCGGACCGGACCCTTTAGCAGGCCACATTTGGCCCCCGGGCCACATGTTTGACACCCCTTGTGTAGAACCAGATGTGTTTTTTTCTGGAAAACATGCTGGATGTGGGCTGGTTTGACCGCAGCACATCTCCAGTGTGTTTATTTTTGTAACTTAAATCTTCAAGTTTTTTTGTAGAATTGTAACAGTAACCAAAAGAAAAAGACAAAGACAAACAAAAGAGACCCCAAAAAACAAAAGAAACAAACAAAAAAATAACAACAACAACAGACAAACAAGAGCATAAATGAGTAGAAAAGAAAACATTATGGCTGGGTAGCAACAGTCAGTCTATTGATTTTGTGTAAATATAGTCCATTTATTCCACTTTTTATCTATTTGTGGTTCTTGCAGTCTCAGTCTCTGTGTTAATTATATTTCTTCAATTGTGTGTTGCAGTCCATTTGGCATTGTGTTGTGTCATTGTGTCTGCGTTTCTGCATAGAATGGATATAGGGCTTCAGCTTTGTGTTTTATTATTTATTTATTGGTTTATTTAATAGAGACCATGCACATGTATTAACAATGCTGCATAAAAAATAAACCCATGTAAATATGCCAGAATTAGTAAAAATAACTACTTCTCGTCTGCAGTCCCTGGGCAGGTGACAGAAACAAAACATAAAACAGCCAACATTAATACAACACTCGTTTGCTATAAATTAAAAAAAAAAAAAAAAAAAAAAAAAAAAAACACATCATGATGACATAGGCATCATCAAAACAAATAAACAGACAAACAAACAAATAAATAAATTAAAAAAATAGACATAGGATGATCACAGGGGCATTAGCTTATACATTCACCTCTATACTTTCAACTAAACAGAGAAAGTGTTTTTACTGTTTCTGGACGCAGTTACAACAGTTTTCTTTTCTTTTCTTTTCTTTTCTTTTTTTAAATTAATATTTTTTAAAATTTGACAGCAGTGACAACAGTTTTCTTTTCTTTTCTTTTCTTTTTTTTTAAATTAATAATTTTTTAATTTGACAGCAGTGACAGTTTTCTGAAGTATTCCTGAGCTCTTTCAGCTACACTGAACACAGCAGCACAACACTTTTCATGCTCTGCTTCCTGAAGGACTCCCTAAGTCTTTTCACATTATGTTCTGTCAGTGGTTAAAGACCTGTATTTTGTTTACAGTTTGTAATAGTATGTATTTGTTCTTACTATTCTATCACAAACTATGGCACAAACATTTGCCCCATGCCTCATACTTACACAGACTAGACCTTTGGTGATTCTCATTTCGTGGCCAGCGATGACCCCTTCACCTGTCGGCCTTGTAGCTGTGAAATCTTACAGGACAATGTCACATACAGTATATTCTTTAAAGTTTTCAATCTTATTTTTGTCTCTTTACCAACTTTTTTGTGTTCCAGGAATCACTTAAATAAAACAACTGTCCTTCACATTTAATAGGTGTTGAAAGCCTATTTTCAGATTTCTTGATAGTTAACTGTTAGGGTTAGGGTTATATGAAACTGCCATCAGTTGGGGAAAGGCTGTCATTTAAACTTAGCTTTATAAGATCAATAACTGTCTAGTTTGGGAAGAGAAAGTTGATGAATGAATTTGAATTTGATAAGAAAGGAGGAAATCATGCTGCCCTTGAGCCTTGATTATGGGGCTGTCAAGACTTGTCATTGTCCGAGCTCAGATTTATCGTTCAGGAAGTATCATTGTATGAGATCCCTCAGTCCTCCTGGTTGGATCTTATTTAATGACGCACTAATTGGTGCAATGATTGACTCAGCAACAGTGATTACCCTTATTGATTAAGGCCCACTGCCTCTCCACCTCAATTTATTCGTTTAATTATTGGAGTTGTCCAAAGCCTCCATATGAAGAAACACCCTGCAGTCAAGGTTACCAGCTTATACTGTTCTGACCTGCATGCATTAATGAAACAAGAATTTTATCCCTCCAAAACAGATTCATTCTGACGGTATAATATAAGTAGTTTTACTGTGTAGCGGAGCAGAGTTTTTAATGGTATCTTTACATTCAGTTCAGACAGTGCTATTATTAATTCTTTGCAGCACTGTGCAGTTAAATTTCCTCATGTCGTTCTGCACGGACCTAATTAGAAAACTCTCTAGGACACCCCTACATATGCTGTATTTATGCTCGACTGCTTCCTATCTGATCACTGCCACTGTCCAGCTCCTGGGAGCCCCTGATGCCACTGATCTGATGACATGATCACAGACCATGGCATCCACACCTGGCACAGTCTCTTTTACAAGACTTACCATGCATGCACACACTGTTTATGCTGTTCTTCCTGCCTCTCTTGTCTGTCCATCTGTTTTTCCCTGCGTAGGCTGTGCAGATTAATGAACATGGGAGTGGAAGCCAGACAAACTGACAAACCTCATTCCTGCCTCCTGCATTTTCTCCTGCTCCTCACACAAATGTTCAGTTTACAAGGTAGCGACTGCGGTCAATTGTGGATGACAGCCTTTAATTCTTCAGTGATTAAAAATATTGATTTAAAGAGACGGGTAGTCTGTGAAGTTGGCAAATTGGATTCCTGGGGCAAACATTTGTGTGGGTACTTCCTTTTATGTGTAGTCAACAGAGACTTCAGCGCTAATCTATGCCAAATCTGTTATCCCTGACTGAACCGGAAAGCACATTTTATGTAACTTAATTACTATAAATGTACATTACAGTCAAATATGTGTCTAGGAGACAAGTGTTAAGTGTTTCTCCATGCTATTTACATATTAATAGAGTGCCTTTAATACAGTTTATACACAGATGAAGTCACTGAATCCATGCTGGTGTATGATTAGTGCACAAAGTGAAAAGCATCTGTCACACAAATAATGCCTCTGCAAATTGAAGATGCATCCTTTCATTCAAGCTTCAATTCAGAGGCCTTGCACTATGTGAAGTTTGCAAACTGGCACACGTGGAGCAACAGTCTCCTCACGTCCTGATGTTTACAGTGTTTAACATATGCGCCAATCAAAAGCTTGTGTTCCGCACATGCGCAGTACGTGTGTACTTCTTGTACCGTGAGCGTTTCGGAACAGCAGCAAAGAACAGATGGAGGGACTTTGAAGTATTTCTATTCGCCTATCTCCTAACATCAAAACACGTAAGTTTAGCAAAGTATTAAACTAGACTTGACTTTATCCCGCATCAAAGTTGTGGTGTTTTTTGTTCTCTGCTGACTGAACAGACCGTTCCCTGGCTGCTGTATGCTAGCGGAAGCCTCAGGTAAAAGCTAAACAAACAACTCACCAAACATAGATATGGAGTTCATAGATACACAGTAAGTTTTCAGTATCTGTGTGACCAGACGTGGCTTTCACTGTACAAATCACAAGTTAGACTAAGCTCCAAGTGTCCCGTGATTTATCAGGTGGTTTCCAATCCCGATTAACGTTCACACTTGAGCTGATTGTCTTTTTTTTATCCTGAAAGTGATGCATAGTTTTCCCAAGAGCTGATGTAAAACTAGTTCTTTTGTTGGGTTTCGTATCAGTGTTCGACTGGGCTCCACTTTCAAACAGTAAATCATGTGACATCAAGTCAACAGCAGAATGTGTGTGTTTGTCCTAATGTGAATTTCAGCTGACTAAACAAATAAGACTGGAGTTTCTAACTTTACATTCTTCCTTCTGCCTCCAGACTTTTGCTTTCACTTCCTCTGCGTGGACCAAGTTTGGAGAAGAAACTTTTTGTCACCATGGCTGCTGCGTCGCCTGAAGGCAGCTTACGGGAGGACCTGACGTGTGTCATATGTTGTGACCTGTTCCGAGAGCCTGTCATGTTGGCCTGCATGCACCACTTCTGCAAACCCTGCATCACAAGGTACTGGAGAGGGACTCTGAGCCCTGTGACCTGCCCACAGTGCCGCAAGGAATTCAGTACCAAGCAGTTTCAAACCAACTACCTTGTGGCTGCTGTGGTGGAGAAGGTCAGGGCCAGCACCTCCGACACTCAGAACCTAGAGGTAAGTTTATAGTCTGTTATCTCACCTACACTCTATGTTTTATCATGATCCTGCTGGCAGCCCTCCATGCCTTTATTTTTGTTCTGGAGAGCATGAAAGGCTTTGTTAGTCTTATACAAATACCACTATTCTCCAAAGTATACTGATCAATTAGAAATGAGCTGTCTGTGACCTTTTAGGTCTATAAATTGAATGCAGTTGTATGTTCCAGTCCACATCTGTGTTTATTTCACTTTAGTTCCACCCTTAATATATCTTGCTTGAACTGCTCAGGGCAAAGTTCACTCACCACTCCCTGTTATATTCCTTTGTTGACGTGATATATGACTTTAACACAGCAGGAGGACAATTTAAACTGCCAGAAAAATAAAGCCACCTGTGAATTTTCATCATACCTGTGTATTTTTAAGTGGTGCTGACACTACAGAAAAGTGTTGGTTTAGAGATTTATGAAGACTGTAGGGTTGCAAGGTTGGATTTTATTGTTGTGTTTTTGATGCTGAGTTCATCCAGATGAATAAATAAACTGTAGAAAATATCAGAAACACATCTTTCTCAGCTCATGCTGTAGTGCTGGGTTTCTGTTTTTGTTTCCACTCACTGAAAGCCTTGCTTATAAGCAGCTACACATTCTCCCTAGGTGCAATTACTCTAGTCTAAACCCACGCTGATTTGATTTGCATCTTGTGTTACAGAAAAAAGTAAAGGAGGCTTTGGAGAGTCACCGCCGGAGGAAGGAGGACATCATCAACATTATTCGCAGAGACAAAGACAAAATGGATACCATAAAGGTACACTCTTCTCTTGCATCCCATGAGATGGCAGCACTTAACAGATAAGAAGGCGTATGTTCCTCCTTAATGGCTGTTTGCAATACGTCAGTGTGCATATTTAGTGGTGTTTGCAGACGTGTCAGTTAGTGTCAGTTTGTGCTTTGATTTGTAAAACTTAATGCTCTTGTGCTTGGGTAAATACACCGGTGTGTGCAAGAAATCTCTACTCATTTACAATGTTATTCCCACCTCACAATGACTTGGATGCAGCACTTAAAACAAAGGCCCGCTTCTTCAAACCGAGCACTTTCAATTTTACCACAAGTTACATAAACAATTACAGAGCCTGCACTGCACCACTCTGCACAGTCACCAATGACAGGAACAAAACATCTCGTCCGTGTGTGTGAGACAGATGGAAGATAAGGATATGACTTAAGCTGAGTGTGCTCTACCGAGATGAACAGGAAATCCCTCGCTGCTTAAACAGTCCAATTGTTTGACATCCAGATCTTTTCACCTCTTTGTATATGTATACTTAAGTGGATGTATGTTTAAAGCTTCAATGAAACAAGGCATTTAGCAGTAAAAATGACTTTTTCAGCTCAGTACAAAAAGTTAAACATATTAATGTGTTGTACTTTAACCCTCACAGACCTAAAGAGCCACTGACAACCAAAAGAGTCTACTGTTCTAAAATGTTTAGTAACTTTTGAAGCACTAATCTATCAATATGTTTAAATAATTCAGGCAAAATGCAGTTTCTCAGATTTTCATCATCATCAGATATGAACCATTTAGAAGTTAAGAGGCTCTAGAGTTGACATGGAAATGCTCATCTTCTGCAACACTGATTCACCAGCATAGTTTGACATTACAGTAATTGCAGATGTTTGTTTTTGTGTTTATTTAATAATATATTGTGCTGTAAATGTCACTTTTTCTTCATTTTTTTTTCTATTTTCAGATAATAACCTTTGAGTTTAATCTGAGGTGTTATGAACATTTTCAGAAACAATAAATTAAATGTAGGAAAATACCTGGTTTGATGATGAAATGAAGAGGAAAATATTATCATAAATGGTGATAAGTCACTTAGAAAAGGTTGCATGTCAATCAAAATGAAAAATTAAATTAATTTGGAAGTATACAAAAATACTTCTATGTCTTTTAAGGTTTAATTGAATTACATCAACATTAGTAATGCAGATACAAAATAATTAAAACTACAGATAAGTCTGCAAACTGAGAACTGTATGAACACATGAAGGCAAAGTTAAAGAGGCTGGTTTTTCAGTGTTTTTTGAAACAGATTACACCCACATAGATGAGTTTGGTTTTACATGGCACGAACAAAGGGTTCTGATTGGATGACTGAACTGGCTGGACAGTAGACGAAGGGGTAACAGCTCAGAAATATGAGCAGGAGCTCAGTCAGGTAAAGTGTCATATGTGTTTAAAAGAAACAGTGCTGAACTTGACTGGCAGCCAGTGCAGGGAAGATAAAATAGGAGTAAGGAAGCATAATGTATCTATTTAGGGTCACATAAAAATGACTTGGCTTAATGCCACATTATGCTGTTTACCTCGAACACAGGGATGTCAAACTCATTTTCTTTCAGGGGCCACATTCAGCCCAATTTGATCTGAAGTGGGCTGGACCAGTAAATGGCATAATAGCCTATAAATAATGACAGCTACAAATTTTTGTCTTTGTTTTAGTGCAAAAAAAACCATTAAATTATGAAAATATTTACATTCATAAACTATCCAAACAAAATACATGTGAATAACATGAAAAAACTGAAATATCTTAAGAAAAATAAGGCCAATTTTAACAATGTTATGCATCAACTTATCATTTATATACACAAAACATTAAGTAACTGGCAGAATATTGATAAAATTGCACTTAATTTTCTTAAGAGATTTCAGGTTGTTCATATTTGTTCAGGTTATTCACATTTTATTCTTAAAGGACAGCTGGTCTTGTCATTATTTATAGGCATAATGTAATTTTTTTTTTTTTGTTTTAAATCAAGAAAAAAATTTGGAGTCATTATTTATAGTTTATTTTTCTATTATTTTAATTGAGATCACATTTGTCTGAATGTGGCCCATGAACTAAAACGAGTTCAACGTCCTTGACTGTATCTTCTGTGTAATTTTTGCACTTTGAAAAATCATCCCGCAGACCGGATTCGAACCTTTGGCGTGCTGGTTTTGGCCCGCGGGTCACATGTTTGACACCCCTGCTCTAACACTATTCCATCCTCTCCATCTCAGAGAGTCACCGCAGATCTTCAGACTCGAGTCTGTGGGGAGTTCAGAGCTCTCCGTCAAATCTTGGATGATGAGGAGACCTCTGCACTGGAGCAGCTAAAGAGAGAACAGGATGAGGAATTGATGAAAGTCCAGCAGCACCTGGAGCCAGTTGAACAGGCCCTGAGTGAACTGGAGGAGAATATCAGGGCACTGGAACAGGCCAGCGCTGCCACAGAGAAAACCATACTGACTGAGGTAAGGCCTGAGGATGAGGAGAAAAAAGAAACACTGTTAAGACTTACTTTGTAAATGGAAAAAAATCAAAGCTGAGAATATGTAAATTGCATGTCAGTGTTGAAAAAAAAAAAAAAAAAAAACCATGTCATCTAATCTGACTTGAGTATCACGTTACAACCTAGAGCCTCTAATGGGATTTTGTTTTTATTTCTGTCTCCCCAGCTCCCACAGCTAAGGTAAGCCTACATCCTACAGTTATGACTGACTGATGGCCTTTTTTCCCACCTGTCAAATGCTTATTTGATTTGCACCTCCATTTATATCCAGACAGTGTCATTAGTCCTGAGAGAAAATGACCTGGTGTGAAACTAAATGTATGTTTGCTTTTTCCAGCAGACCATATGCACCGATGGATTTTGCCCCAGAGTTTGATACAAATGCTTTCAGCATCAAATACATGGCCCCGTTACAGTACATAATATGGAGAAAGATGTTCAAGTCTTTAAAACCAGGTAATATCCCTTTCTGAGTATTCAGAAAAATTGGAATTGGTTCTACCTCAATAGTGGAAATCATTACTGAAAAAAATCATGACTATAAAAAAAAAAAAGGCGCTGGAGTGGTAGTATTACAATAGCAATGACACAGATAGGATATATTTTCAATTTAAAATGTGACACTATATTGAATTTTATAATCACCTTCACTCTAAATTGTTTCACCCTCAAGGTCCCACGCCATTAACTTTTGATATCAACACAGCGCACCCAAGCATTAGCCTGTCTGCAGACCAAACCATGGCTGTCGAGTATGATGCAGGAGTCAAACACAAGTCTAACAACAACAAGCGCTTCCTCCAGTGCGTCAATGTTCTGGCTTCCCAAGGCTTCCATTTGGGGAAGCATTACTGGGAGGTTGAGTTGGGGTCCAAACCCAAGTGGGACCTGGGCGTGGCTGCGGAGACCGTGGACAGGCACGCTCGTATCAAGCTAAGCCCAGAGAACGGTTACTGGACGATCCGGCTACGGAACGGAAACCAGTACTCGGCGGGCACCCAGCCGCCGTCGATGTTACGCCTGGTCTCCTCCCCTCAGAGGGTCGGGGTCTTCCTGGAGTGTGAGGAGCGACGAGTGTCCTTCTACAACGCTGATGATATGACTCTGATCTACCAGTTCACCAACGGGCCCAGAGGCAAGGTTTTCCCTTTCTTCAGTCCGTGCATAAGTGACGGTGACCAGAAGCCTCACCCTATCAAGCTCCTCCATCACCCCCCCGTCCCTTTGTCTGGCTAACACTAGCATAATCAATGAAAGCTTCTCAGTATGTAGGGGATGGACATTCACATATTGACCAAAGACTGTTCCCACTCAGCTGCTGCGAGACACAAGTGCCATTATTTGAGTTATGGCTCCATAGAGCAGTCTTGATAAGAGAATTAATTTTCAGACTTTTCTGTTAAGAACTCTTTCTCTCCTCTATGGTTTTATGATTTAATATCGCCCAATGCATCCATTATTTGTCAAAAGAACCTCAAAAGCCTTGAAATGTAATAGAAAAGTTGTCATTGTTCCGCATCTAAAAATCCATTCACCTGTAATCTTCCAGAAGAGGCTCATTCAGTTTGCATTTTGGTATGAAAGCATTAAAAAAAACAATATATTCTATCCTTTTGTGTTGGATTTAGTCAAGTTCATATTAGGAGCTGCACATTATTCAACCAAGTATGTTTTACACTAGTAGAGTTAACTTTTCAAATGACACTATGAATTAGACCAATCAACAAAAATAACCTGTGATCCTCTTCTGTGATTAGTATTTGTTGGTTGTTTAGTGGTTCTTCATGTTTTTACAGATTTTTTAAAATAGTGCTCTTCATCTTCATGGTTTGTGTTTTCTGAATATAGCTGATTGCCAATTCCAAGGTCCACCTTTCAGCACCGTCTCATCATTTCACTTCATTTCTACCTTCGTTGTATGAAGTCAGCCTCCACCGATTTGTCTTTATTGTAAAAAGTTGTAAACTCATGCCTTTATGTTCAGATTTAAACACACTGGCTGTAAATGTCCACTCAGTTACTGTACATTATGTCATGGCTAATGTGGTAAATCATCTGTTCTGTCTTAAATAAACATCAAATCTGTGATTGTTTCTGCAGCTGTGAACCAGCACACTTATATGACCTCACTTGAAATAATCAAGGATGTTATTAAGAATCATCAAAGCAGAATGCACAGTTATGAATGGTGTGGTTGATGAGAATCCAAAGTCATTTACCACCACAGACAGTGGGCTGGAGGAGGGGGCCAATGCTCCTGCACCTGGACTGGAACTTCTGAATACACAAGCAATCTTTTGACATTTACACAGCAAAAAATAGGCGGGCTCTCGGTTATCTTCACAAACACATCGGGCACCGACGTCCTGTTTCCTCCTTCCAGGTGAAAGGTCAGATAAACAGAGTGACAGTGGGGATGCCGGAGTGGGCCTCGGGGGCATGCTAAAGCAGGATGCTCATGCCTCCTCCTCTGACTGGAAAGTGTCATAATGATTGCACTAATGCACGACCGGCGCGTTTCCTGAACATGGGCAACGTGAAAGGGGTGGGTAAATGCAGATCGACCTCAATGCTCTGAGTCAAGAGAGGTTCTGAATTCATTAAAACAAAAGAATATAAGGATCAGAATCATATTTATGCCCAAGGGTGGCAGTTTTCATCTCTTTTTGCAGATTCTTCGTCCCCAGAATTAAATGACTTAATACTTTATTGTCATTGTGTAAAAAACACAACGTGATAGTTTTCAAGCATCTTTCAGGCAGACATAGCAAGACAAATACAAAAGCAAAATCAAAGTGCAATGAACTAGCATCAAACCAAACATTCCCTCAGCTAAGGTACAAGGTTTAAGGCTTCTTTAACCTACTGTAAGAATCTTTGCCATAAGCAAGAGGGACAAGTTTATCTGAATTTTTAACCAAAAGCCATAGTGAACACTGTTGCAAGGTGACACATTACAATTAACCTTTAAAAATGCGATAAAATGTCTTCATTACAGTACTTTGAAGAAATGGCGCTTACTACTTTATATCAGATAAATGTCTTAACCCATAAAGACCGAGTGCTACTTTTGTGGCAGTTCCCAATCAAAATTTTCTCTATATTTAACCTTCCTTAAGTGATTTATCACCATTTATTATACTAATATCCTCTGTATTTTGCATTTTTTCAGTCAAAATCAGGTATTTTCCTATATTTAATTCACTGATCATGTAGATGTTCATAAAAGATCAGAGTAAAATTGAGTGTTATTTTATCAGAAACAGAAAACTGAAGAAAAAGTTACTTTTTCGGCAAATATATCAAAAACTGAACATAATAAATGTCTCCATCCACTGTCATTGATCCAACTCCATGGGTTTTACTGGTGAATCAATGTTGTAGAAGATGGCAGTGTTTCCACATTCACTACAAAGCCTCTGAACGTTCAAATGGGTCATATCTGATGACCATGAAAAGATGACAAACTGCATTTTACACCAATTATTTACATGTATTGATAGGATTAATGGATTGACAGTTATTACAGTTTAGATCAGTAGATGGTTTTGGTCAACAGTGGATGTTTGGGTCTTTATGGGTTAATAAATTGTTGAGAGGACTGATCAGACACCACTGTGCCCTCTTGTCTGCTCATTTTACACCAGTTATTTACATGTATTGATAGGATAAGTGGATCAACAGTTATTGAACATTTTAGATCAGGAGATGCTTTTGGTTGACAGTGAATGTTTGGGTCTTTATGGATTAAACTGGGCATTGGGTCAAAAACTACAAAGTCCCAAAAACATGCACCAACAATTTACAGTAATGGTAGAGTCCTGTTCTGGTTTCAGACAGAAAGTACTGTTGAATTTCCAGTACTGTAAGATGTTCCTGCCTGATAACATGACCACCTGTCTTGGCATGGGCAGCTTTTATATAAGCTTTTCGCTCAGGAGAAGAGTATGTATTCAGATTTAACCTGGCTGATATCAACGTTAAATTAAATCAGCAGGTAATTAAATTACATGTTTTTCACAGTAACTCTCAATGATTGCAATGACATTCATTTTATGGCTTAATTAGGTAACAAGTGACAACCTAACAGAATTACCGCCTGTCTCTGCAATTACCTTTCGCTCTACTGTACCTTCAGCATCTCTTGGCTATTTGATTTGACACACTGGAAAGCATTTAGTACTCAACAAGACACGCCTCCCTTGGGGTTTGTAGACATCAAATATCTTTCCAAAACACTAATGTTGCCGTATGTTCTGATTATTTGAAGGCAGCTAACATTTATTAGCTTAGAGTAGTGTTTTTCAAGCTTGGGGTCACAACCCCATGTGAGGTCGCCTGGAATTCAAGTGGGGTCGCCTGAAATTTCTAGTAATTGATTAAAAAAAAAAAAATTACTAATCAAAATATGTTTTAATGATTCAATATCTATTTTATTATAATTAAAACACCACACACTTTTCCCAATAAAAATCAAGTTCGAATAAAATGCAGGATATATTATCTGAGAGGGCCAGTGGTGGCTGCTCGTCTTTCAGACAGGGGAAGCTCATTGTCGGCTTACATCAAAAAAAAATATGTCAGGTTATTTAAACATAAAATTCAGCCCTCCGTTCCTTTTTAAGAAAATGGTCGTATCGTACCAAGTAAACAAGAAAACGTTGAAATTATGCTAAATTGAAACAAGGAAGTACAATGAGTGTGTTTTATTTACAGTGCAAGAAATGAACAAATAATTTCGTAGTGGTTTCTCTCTTGATTTCCACAGCAGAATGTATGACGGTATTAAACTGAACTGTGTCAGTGAAGGAGTAGATCTCAAAACAGCTGTCAATCAAACGGGATTCAGCCTTTCGACCGATCCTCCAATCAGCACGTGGAATCCTGGCGTCCAGCCTGGCCGAGCTCCGCCCACGGCTCCATTCACCCCCAGAGATCCCTGGCATCCGGGGGCGGGACAACATTGTGGCCTTTATCCAATTACTGTCCAGTTTTGAGGCAATGAAAAAAACTGTTCCACTCAGTCCCATTGAAGTTCATAGACGCCGGGCGTCTACAGGCAAATGCACTGAGCAGAGATCGAATGAGAAAACAGCGCAACGGGAATGTATGAGAAGTGAACAACATCGCGTCTGTTGATTTGTGATGAAGCTGATTCTGAACGAACTCGTCTGTGAGATGAATGTTATAACACATTTGTAGTCAATGAAATGTCAACACAACCGTACATATTTAACCATTTAATTTTCGTAATTTTAGGGGAAGCCGGGCCTCCCTTGCAGTCTATGAGAAATCGCCACTGGAGAGGGCATATCTTGATTGACCTGACCATGTGACCGCATGCGTTACTATGCTTCAACCTGCCCTGACACAGTCGCAGTCAGAAAACTGGACTGAACAGAGGATGGAAAGATTTCTTCACCCGCCTGGCCCCGCTAAGACATCGGCAAGAAAAACTGAGAAGCAGACACCAAAAAGGTGCAATATATACATTATATAGCCTAAATGTCGTCTAAAATTAACATTTATTTCCAACATAGTATAGCAAACTATTAAAAGATCAAAACAAATAAATTTTAGGAACAAAATGTCTCTGTTTTGAATGTCTGGGGTCGCCAGAAATTTGTGATGTTAAAATGGGGTCACGAGTCAAAAAAGGTTGGGAACCACTGTCCTAGAGTATGTAGTTTTATCAATGCATTTATGATTTGCACTGGCCAAATGTGGCTGAAACATGTATTAAAGCAGGATTAGATGGAGTAAAAGGGTGGACTTTACCCCAGCAGCCTATACACAAAAACATCCGAATAGTAATATGTATACCTGCCTGCTGCATTTCACTCAGTGTATCATAGCTTTCTGGTTAATTAGTTGGTATATATAACTCATATGCGCGGCACACTGCAGGACTGCTCATTCAACTAATCCAATAGCTTTTGAAAACCATTGAATAGTAAACATAACCTATGACTGATGAGGAGGTTCGGCTGCCAGCAACAGCATCAAATCAAAGCCTTTTCAGAGCAGGCTGGTAGAGTGCAGGGTATGGCACACAGGCACACGGGCATGATTTTCACTGGGTTGCACATATCCTTCCTTGGATAGTGGTGGTGGATCTGTAATGTGTTTCCTGACCTGAGGATGGGCCGGATGAGGTGCTAGCACTTCAAGGACGGGTCCTTGAGTCCAGAGTGGTCTCTCCGGAGCCAGCAGGATTATAAACTCAAACCTTTCATCTGACACAGCAGGGACAGTCATACTGTCCTGCATAAGGGCTATTGTTTGTTATCACTGTTGTCTGAATGGCTCATCTGAACACTGATGTGTGCAGTTTGTTATTCTATTTTCTTTCATTTTATAACATTATCTGTTTTATATTTGTAATGAGATTTGGTAACTCCCTGGACAAAGCTTTGTTAGACTATCAACACAATTTACTGCGTTTATTTTACTCTAAAGCCCAGGGCAGTGAGGGGCTGAAACCAAGGGAACATTTTAATTACAACCATTCAATCACAACACTGTGTTTTAAGGTCACAGAGGTGGGTTGCCATAAGGGATCTGAGGGGACTGCTTGCCCACAATAACACCCTTTTTACTCCTTGTTATTCCACACTGTCCAGATGAGAGGTTCTCCTAAGGTTTGCTTTAGGCAGAGTCTTCCCTCTAAATCAGGGGTATTAAACATGCGGCCCGTGGGTCAAAACTGGTCCACTAAAGGTTTTTATCTGGCCAGGATGAATTTGCAAAGTGCAAAAATTACACAGAGAATATTAACAATCAAAGATTTCAAACTCGTTTTAGTTCAGGAGCCACATTCAGACCAATATGATCTCAAGTAATGTAATATAATAATAACCTATAAGTAATGACTCCAAATTTTCTTCTTGGTTGAATGTGAAAAAAATGTTATTACATTATGCCCATAAATAATGACAGCTCCAAATTTTCTCTTTGATTTAGTGCAAAAAAAACCCCAAAACATTAAATTATGAAGATATTTACATTAACAATCTATCCTTTAACAAAAAAATGTGAATAACCAGAACAAACATGAGCAACCTAAAATGTTTAAAGAAAATGAAGTGCAATTTTAACAATATTCTGCCTGTTACAAAATGTTTTGTGCCTTTGTAGATCTGATCCATAATGCACATGTATAATTGATAAGTTGTGGCATACTATTGTTAAAATTGCACTAAGATATTTCAGTTTTTTCAGGTTATTAGCATAGTTTTTGTTTGGATAGTTTGTAAATGTAAATATTTTTATAATTTAACGGGTTTTTTGGCACTAAAACAAAGAGAAAAATTTGTAGATGTCATTATTTCTAGGTCATTATACCATTATTTTCCTGGTCTCGCACTTGAGATTAAATTGGGCTGAATGTGGCCCCTGAAAGAAAATGAGTTTGACATCCTTGTGTTCAAGGTAAACTGTAATGTGGCATTTAGCCAAGTCATTTTTATGTAACCCATAATAGACACATTATGCTTCCTTACTCCTATTTTATCTTCCCTGCACTGGCTGCCAGTCAAGCTCAGCATTGTTTGTTTTAAACACATATTAACACTTTACCTGATTGAGGTCCTGCTTATATTTTGATGCAATTAACCCATCTACAGCACAGAATGACTCTGAATGTCTCTACCAACACATTTGGGGCAGTTGGTCCAAGTAGAGTTACCATCGCTCATGCACAAATGGACAGTTGATCTGGTAGTGACAGGCAGCAGAACCAACCCATAAAGACAGAAAACACTAAACAGCACGTTGGCCTCTGGAGGGAAATATGAGGACAAGACCGAACAGTTGTTTCCAGTTGTTTTGTTTCAAGTTGTTTTGTTGAAACTGTTGAAGGTGTTTAATAAACATAGTTGCACACAGTGCACACAGTGCATATTTATTCCCTTCTTTCATGAGTGTTTGCTCATACAAAAGGAAATGCTATTAATATAGATTAAAAATTAATGCTATTTAATTGTGATTAAATTGAAATTAATTCACAGCAACCCTGTAATTAATCTGATTCAAAATTTTAATAGTGTGACAGCACTATTTTAAACACATTTAACACTTTAGCTGACTGAGCTCCTTCTTATACTGCTTATATTTCTGAGCTGTTACACCTTAGTCTACTGTCTGGCCAGTTCAGTCATCCAATCAGAACAATTTTGCACTAAAATGAAGAGAAAAATGTTGTAGTTGTCATTATTTATAGATTATTGTTATTATTTTACTGGTCTGGCCCACTTTAGATCAAATTGGTCTGAATCTGGCCCCTGAAAGAAAATGAGTTTGACATCTCTGCTCTAAAACATTGAGAACAACAAAATTATCTTATTCAGGAAAAATACTTTTTCTCAAGCATCTTATCAACAGCTGCTGTTGGGTGGACTGGTGAAGAGTCAGCAGCTCTGATAACATGCCTTGGAAGCATCAGCGAGTCTAGAGACAGGCTGTTTTATTATTGGTGAAATGCATTTCTCACAGAAGATAGTGCATGTTATTGATTTTACAGCACACTTGTGGTGCTTGCGGAGCAGAGGTGTCTGGGAATAATCATGGTTCAAATGGGCAGACTGGGTTTTGTGGATCTCCATGAGGAGTTTAGTCGGACTTCGAAACTACACCTACATCAGGCTGAAGCACCTAAAGGCGTCAGAAGTCTCTGTTTATGAGTGATTTTGTTCAAGTGCGAATTATTTGGACTGACCTTTAACTTTGACCTTATTTGTCTGTGTACGGTACACAAGTTTTCAATTTTCAAAATCCCTGACTGTAAAATAAAACAGGGCAGCTCACCATGTCAGAGAGGCTTGTGCACTTAGGACATGATCCTTATTCACACTCTAAAGACTCCCAGAGGAGGGTGGATGTGTGGACAGCGGGGGGTTAACAGGACATGGACGAGGCTAGAAGAACTCTACTCAGTTTCATTTGTTTATTGGAGTCATCGTTACATCTGACCCCTCACAAAAATAATAAAAAAATTACAGTGGGTTGACTCCCCAGGCACTTCTGCTCAGCTTGTTTATTGAACATCAAATAATTTTTGCTCATAATTTACTGAGGATAATATTCCTGTTATACCTTTAACCCATAAAGACCCAGTGCTAATTCTGTATCAGTTCCCAAAATTATTTTTCTCTAGATTTAACATTTCTTAAGTGATTTATTTTCATTTATTATAATATTATCTTCTGTATTTTGTGTTTTTTCAGTGAAAATCAGGTAGTTTCCAATATTTAATTTACCGATCATGTAGATGTTCATGAAAGCTCAGATTAAAGTTGAGGGATATTAGAAACAGAGAAAACTGAAGAAAAAAGGGGGTTTTTCATCAAATATATCATTAACTGAACATAATAACAAGTGTCTCCATCCACTGTCATTGATCCAACGCCATGGGTTTTACTGGTGAATCAGTGTTGTAGAAGATGATAGTGTTTCCACGTTCACTATGGAGCCTGTGAATGTCCAAATGGGTCATATCTGATGACCATGAAAAGATGACAAACTGTATTTTACACCAAATATTTACATGTGTTAATAGCATTAGTGGACCAGCAGTTATTAAACATTTTATATCAGCAGATGATTTTAGTTGTCAGTGGCTGTTTGGGTCTTTATGGGTTAATTAACCCTTTATAGGGCACTCACAGAAATTCTCAAAATTCAAAATTATTTGTGTTTTTATCGTTATTGGAGGACAAAAGATGTTATTACTTTTGTGAAATTTGTCAAAATGTTTTATAGTTATGTAGAAAATCAGGGTTAATGACGTGACCATATTTGGTTCCTTACCCGTAAGTGGCAATTAATAAATTAATAAATGAATCCAACAAGGAAATATAAAAAAAATACAAGAAAAACACATGTAAGGTGAAAGGAACATGTATTTTAAGACATTAGAACATCACTTTTAGAACATAACAGCAACATATACCTGTCCACATCCACATTCTCCCTTTGAACATCATTCCTTACATTGGTACCATTACTTCATGGTACCTAACAAAGCAGGTACACTCACTGTTCATGCAGAGGTGGACCTTCCAGACCCTGTAGACCACAGTGGACCTGAGATTGTTGACTTACTGTCCTCACTATAACTGTTGCTGTCGCTGTCTTGTCATATATTAAAATAAATATCTAAAATAAAATATAAAATAATATAAAAATAACTATAAAACTACACATATATAAAATAACTAACTATAACTAACTATAAAATGACTACAAAATAGCTACTTGCCTGATAAAGGGTTAAAGCACGTAAATCAACAGTAGGAGCAAATTACTGTTCAGAGATTCCATTTTATAAAAGATGGTACTAAGTAGTCACACTGAACCTTCAAACTTCAAGTCAACAATTGTATGGTTTTTGCAAAGCCTTCCATTTTCATGTTTTAAGGAAGGGAATTTACATCATGATAGTTTAATTGATGTTTTTTGTGACATTTTTAATGATACGTTTTTCTTCCAAAGTTTGTATTTTCTCCATTAAATGATGACTATCAGCTACTATCAGTATACACGGCTGCAAAAAGTCATGATTTCACGTAATTCTTGAGATTGTTGCATCACTGTCCTCATTGTAACTGTTGCTGACAGTCTTGTAATGTGTGTGGAAATGACCAAAAATAGTCACTTGCCCGATAAAGGGTTAATGTTGTCGAAGATGACGGTGTTTCCATGTTCACTACTGAGCCTCTCAACATCCAAATGGCTCATATCTGATGACCATGAAAAGACGACAAACTGCATTTTACACCAGTTATTTACATATATTGATAAGATTAGTGGATCAACAGTTATTAAAAATTTTAGATCAGTAGATGATTTTGGTCGTCAGTGGCTGTTTGGGTCTTTATGGGTTAATTAATGGCTGACATTTGGTCTCAACACACAGAAGTACACTGACATTATCATCTCAGGGAAGTGAAGGCAACGGAGAACAATGGATCTAACCACTTTTATAATGTCTTTCACATAATTAAACATGGTTGGATGGATGAATGGATGGATGATATACAAAATGAATGCATTCACTACTCTGGCATTTCCGTTTTCTGCACGTTAGAGTTTAACAAAAGAATAATGATGCTTCTTTTTTGCTCAGGGGACAATAAGTTGGAGATGTATTTTCTGTGGTTTCATAATCTGCTAGGTGTATGTGCAGCAGGTTGGCAGAGGATGCACGTGTGCACATTTCAATTCGTCATGATTTAACATCTGGATGAGTTAATGACTATGTTATTTTGCGGATTATAGAAAAACTGACCATTTGAGAAAACATCATGTCATATTTTATAATCTCCCCCCAGAGGCTTTGTTTTACTCTGATTTTTTTTTACTTCCTGTGGTGACAGTGCAGACGTTTATACATTTCTGAAGGAATTAGGATTACCTGCTGTGCTATTTAGATGTGGATTTAATATGCCTTGAAGCATCTACAAAGCAGCAGATGGAAATCCACAGCCTCTCCGAACATTATTAATTCTCTTATCTTTTAAGCTTTGGAGTCTTTTTTTTTTTCATCCACACTTTTAAAACAAAACTTTTTCCACATAAATTCTTATTACTTGTAATGTCCCATTTAATGCATTATAGGTTATTATTGCTGATTAAATTGAGTAGGTGGTCTTACAAAAAGGAAATCTGTCATAGGTGTGAGGAAGACCCCCAAACACACAAACACACACCCACGACCATGCCCCCCCCCCCCCCCCCCCCCCCCCATTCCGTTTCAGTTTGAGCTTGTTTAATGAAGTGGATGGGTGTGTGTGTGTGCGCGCTGCGTTCACGGGCAAAAGGAAAGGGAAATCATTGTAAATCCCATTCAGAGCCGTATGCATCCTTTTGGCAAAACGGAAAAAAGACACATGAGTGTGCGTGTCGTGTTTTTACTTTTCTTTTCCTCAGCATTCCCGGCTTGCTCGTCCTGTCTTCTCTGCAGAATTCAGACATCGATTAGTCGAGGTTTACCTGAGTTTTTTTTTTTTTTTTTTTTTTTAACCACCTTTACACCTTTCCCACCGTCGGTAAAAAACAAACAAACATACACACTAAAAAACAAAAAAACAAAAAAACATAAAACGAAACGACTTTTATGAAAACATCGGCTGCTGCTCTATTTTGACCTGGAGATCTGGAGATGAAGACAGATTTTACGCTTTTCTGTCGGACTTGGATTGGAATTGCATATGCATCAGGTGAGAGTTCCAAAGTTTTCTCTCCTAACTTTTCTTTCCCCTTATTTCTATGAGATGCCTATGCTATTGTTTTATAGACTTTCCTTAAATGACTTCTAATTTATTCAACTTTTATCTGTGGATGCTGAAACTTTTCTAAATGTTAAACTGCGATTTCAGACAGAGGCCAAAGACAGAGAAGTTGAGCTTCAGTTTTATTTGACACTTAATAGACTGTTGAATCCAGTTTTATTTCACTTATTTCCATGACTGAAGGCATGTCATCATTATATTAAAACCAGTGCACCTTGTTCTCTTCCTAATCCTCTCAATCTGTTTTTCTTACTGGCATTGCACAGGATGTATCTATAAATAAATATAATGGCATTATTTTCATAAATGATTAACCGTGTCTCTTTCTGATCCAAAATTTGGGATTGAATTAGTACAGAATCCAGCAGGGATCTTCAAAGTCAACATGCACATAGGCACTAGGGGGAGGCATGCTGTTGTTGTGTTTGATAAAGATGCAGTTGTTCATTGATGATGCTAAATTCAAGAGGTGAGAGGGAAAATCATCAGTTTGTGTTAATGTGGAGTTTGAGTGGGTTTGTGCTGCAGATGCTTCAGCACAGAGTTAGGTTGTGGAGGTATGTAGGTCACTTCTTGGAGTTAGAGTGGGAGGAGAGCTAACTGATGGGGGTCAGATCCCTTCTCAATCTCTGAGTGGTGTTTGCATCTAATCTTTATTATGTGTGTGAAACAAGTTGAAAGCTGATAGTACAAACTTGAGCTGCTTGAATATTATACTGTGAACTGACTACACTGAGTAATTGTTATTGACTTATGTTAACTTGTACATCAAATTCATGGAAAAAAAATTAAACTTAGTGAATAAATTCAAAAGTGTTTGTTTCAATTGTATTATTTTATCTGTGTGTAGTGAATCACATGTAGGCAGCCCTCTGATTGACTGTGCTATCTGGCAGCTATGATTGTGGTTGTTTTCAGTTTTGGCAAGTCACTGAATGTGTATGTTTGAGTATAGTTGTTCATCACTGATTGCTGTTGAACAGCTGTTCATAAAGAACAGGGGATACTTTTGTGTGGGGCCTGCACCATATGGCTATCCAAATCATAACTCCAGGGTGGAGAGATTGCTCTCATTTCATAAATATCACTGAGCTGTGTTGGGTGGGTCACATTTGGAGAAACAGATAAACAGCGGATCTGCTTTTAGAGAGGAATGAGTGCTAATATGTCATGAAATCCATTTCAGAAGAATGATTTTGTTTTGTTTGGTTTTTTTGCTTTCCAAGGCGACTTGGAAAGGCGTGTCCATAAATAATATCTACTTCCAGTAGATATAGACATCATAATGTGTTAAGAATTCCACTTAGGACTGGAACCTCCTCCATCCTCAACTGTTTCACTTTGCTTTGAAATTGTTTTGCATCCAATAAATGCTAAAATTGAGAGCCCTGTCAGACATTTCTCAGGACATTTGCCCCAGAGTCATGTCTCAGCAACTAATGGAAACCTTGGCATCAAATTTGGTACCAACATCCAAACTCCCAAAGGATTTTTAACTGTAATAACTTAACAACTGGATTTTTCATGAAGCAACATCCTCCTTTGTCTTGTAGTTTTACCTTTTATTGCAAAAGAGAAAACATGAGCATGCAAACATTTTATCAAATAAAAACACCAGCTTCATAAAATAGTTGGGAGTGCCATTGTGTCATGTTAGTCACTGCACAACTGTCCTCAGTGCGTCTAAACTGTACACTGTTACCCTGGTATTTAAGCTACGTCCAGACAACAACACTCGTGATATGGTTTTTTTTTTTTTTTTTGGCGGGGGGGTTCTAAAAGTTTCGCATCCATATACGTATCATTTCGAGAAACATCTGCGTCCAGGTGGAAATGGGAAAACTGGGGTAAAACGGTGTAATATGCATGCCACACCTATATGTGGTGCTGTACACAAACACAGACAGAACTGCAAGATACATTAAAATCACAGAAGGATGCAGTGAGCATATGCATGAGGTCCTTTGTCTTCAATGTGCTGAGTACAAACATAAACACAAGAGGAAGAAGAAGATGGGGAACACACATTCGAAACCCAGAGTCATAGTGCTAATAAACTTAGCAGCGCCGGCAGCACAAACACAACTCTGTAATCTGTCTTTGTTGTTGTTGTTGTTGTTATCGTTTGTTATGTCCAGTTTTTCTTCTTCTATGGTGTCATCATTTTCAAAAAGTGGTGTTTTGCCTATCCACACGGCAACTCGAGCGCAGCGTTGACATTTTTGCCCTCTGGGACCCGTTCTCTAAAAATACGGTTTCAGGGCACTGACAACACTGGTGACATGTGGACGAAAGGCCAAAATGATATTGAACTTTTGCGGATTGACATAATTAATGGGGCATTATACTGTGATTTTCATGTGAGTGCCATGAATTGATGGACTATGATACGACTGGTGACAGATTATAGGGGACACCTTATGGGGATGGTCTTTTCATGGATCACAGTGTCCCCATCCACTGAATGGATTGATGAGAAGGAAACTGTTGTGACACCAGATCTCAACCCTGATGAACACCGCATTACAGCATTACAGATATGGGACATCTTAGACCAATGTGTTAGATCGTGCGCACCACCAATACTGTCAAAACACCAAATGATAGAATATAGATAGTGTCATATTTAGAAACTTAGACAATCATTACCAAGGTAGTGGTTGCCAAACAGCTTAACTTAGTCACTTTTGTATCATTTTTCATTGAAAATACATCATTTTAGTTTTCATCCCTCCATTCATCTAAAGTATGATACACCTCTAAAATTGAACAGATGAACTTTGAACTTAGAAGTTTATCCTTTTAATGTATTTTCAATTCTCAAGCATGAAGAGGTCCTGATTCAGAAAATTCAACCATCCGTTAGCTCTCGAGTCTGAAGTGCTTTCTCCAACCTTTTAACCCCTACATTTATTTCTAAAATAAAAAAAAAGGTGTGAGATACTTCAGCAGTCTAATGCAAAAATAATGCTGATATCCTGTTACTATGAGCGGAGAGGACTGCAGAGGAACAGATTGTCGATCTGCCAGCCCAGAAGTCATTGTCATTTTAGCAGGAGGGGATTTAATTTACATCGCAGCTGGATGTATGATGATTTAAGATTACACCCTGAGCCATATTCTAGAACTTACTTGTTAAAATCTGTATTTCATCTGAATTATGATTGTTCAAAAACATTTATTGTATAAGTGCACAATTTCTGTCCTTTTAAGAGACATCTGTGTAGAATCACACTTCCATAGCACTTTGAGGTTGATTGTGGGTTATTGATTAATTTTACTACTTTTTATTGAAAAAGGGTGTGTATGAAAGCAGTGAATCATTTTTTTCCTGAAGCTGTGAAGCAGAATGATCTTTGGCTTACCCTGTGTCTCGGGTGCATAGTGTTGATATTGCTTTTAGAAGAGTGTTTTTTGTACGCATACCTCCGCTTGATCAGATCATCCCAGAAATCTGACTCTCAACTCTGGGTATTTTTCTAGTCGTCCACTTATAGAGGTTGAGTTGTTTTAGCCAACAGCAGCCCCCTATTCTCAGCACTGATCTCAGGATTCAACCTCAGGACCCCGAGGACCAGACCCTCTGTGCCTGTCCTTGAATATCTTGTTCTATCAGCTGGAGAGCTGCTTGGACGAGAGAGGAATTCTGCTGCGCCGTGTGGGAAGCTCTCTGCAGTAAAATCCAAATAAATAGGCAGTCCTTTGCTTCACTCGTCACTGACACGGAGCAGCAAGGGCCCCTGGGCATTTCAATGTCTGGTTACTCACTGGTTTCTCATCAAGTATCATCAGGATCTCACACTAAAGCACCAACATCCTAAATGTGACTAAGGCTGAGTGATAAGCTCTTTCAGCACCAGGAATCTGCAGCCTAAGCCAAATATGTGTCCGAGTTGGTGTTAGATGTTGATGAAAACCATCTGTGGTATTTTTGTTTTCATATTTCTGACCTCTCAGTGTTTCTGTGCTCAGATTTTACGATGGCAGAGGTCTTTGACTGACCCCTCATGACTTAATCCACCATTACTAAGGACAATTAGGTGCTTGAAACAGTTGTTACCCCAGTATTAGGACACTCTAGAGCTTCTCCTATCTTTGTCAATATCAATATGACTATTACTGTCTATCATTGTTTTACATGCCACCAGAGGAAGAAACAGCATCATAAAAGTGACACTTCTCAGCGGTGTCCTTTCAGACTCACCCTTTAGCATGCTTGCAGTGTCCTTGCTGTGAAAATTAAACGTTAGAAACAACCAGTTCCCACTTTGCTCAAGCACAGCACATTTTTCTTACAGAAATAGCATTAAAACACTCTCCCACACTTACCATTACCACAGAGAGAAGGTTTAACCTATTGATTTTCTTTCTCTCTGCATACTTTCCTTCATGTTCACACAGGTAGGAGTTTCATAGTGCAGGAAGCAGAGTCCAAAGACAGTCCAAGATTAATTTTAGTGATGCCATGCTCTCTGAGTAGTTGAACTATAACTCTTTGAGTGTTATAACCTACTTAAGAAGAGACAAGAGGGAGAATGGTTGTGGATAAATGCTTTTATCTGGAAGAAGAAATACATTATGTCACTGCTGTTGTTAATTGAGGACCAGTGATTGTATTGCTCTTGGGGATTTTGGCTTTCTGGGTCTAAACAATTACAAATTCTTATTAAGGCATACAAGGCTAGTAACACAGGTTTCAGAAGCTGCAACTACAAAACCTTGTTAAGTACTAAGTAGCTCTGGAGGGCTGTGGCACATGGTACGAAATATTGCTTCGTGGCATCTATTGAGTTTTTTTGTCGATCACTTAACAGATGTGAAGGGACACACGAAGGCAGAAAATGGATCCTCGGATACGGTAGCTGTTACACGGTTATTAACAACACTCCAATGTGGTTGGGTTGCTAAGGAACAAGCATCATCTGGAGCACTTATCTAACGAGAGCCGCCATTGCCATTACGTTGAAGCGGCTGCTCAGTCGGGCTTGTTACTACTAGAGTGTGTAGTGCTGCACTGGTCAATGATATCTCTTGCCTTGTCACTGGAGTTCACTTGGGGTTCATGGGAAAGAGTCCACTGGCAAAGCCTGAGGAAATTGCCAGCTTCCTCTGTTTTTGGCACGACACACCACCAAATTGTTGACTGGGTACTCTCTACTTTGCCCTTGTTTTTTATGTCAATTTAAGATGCCATAGTGATTTAGCTCAGTGGGACAAGTGCCACGGTACCAGAGACTGAAGAACCAGCAATTATGTAACAAGCACAGCAATGTGGCTCTTTAAAACTGGGCCTCAAACCGCTCACAGCAGGAGTTTTATTAGTGTGCAAACATCACAGCAGGCCTGGATTGTGCTAATCTTTGGCACATGCTTGCACTCAGAGGTATTTCAACACAAGTGTCATTGCTTGCAATTGATGATTTAGGACAGTAAAAGCATTGACCAGAATTTGCTCAGTTACCATCTCTGCAGGGGAAACTATTTCTCAATGATAAAAAGAAATTGATGACATGCAAAAAAGGATGGACGCAGAGGAAGAATGGAGCTGTCCGGTGGGCCTGTGAGGCAGGTACAGGAAGATTTAGTCAGGGACAGAGGGTTGAAACATAGGAAGCTGGCCCAGATGGCTTGTCGCTGCATCCTTAATTTTACACTCCTCCTCTGACAGGATGTTGGGAAGGCCTGACTCCCAAATAGTGTAGAGGACAGGGACATAGTGGATGTCATCCTCCTTCATGGTAACAATGAAATCAAAGCTGGGCTGCCAGTCAGCCCGTCGCCTGGCTTGGCCTGGCCTTGTGTCCAGATGACAGAGGAAGTTGGCTTTATGTCTTTCAGACACAGAGAGTAAGTCTATGATGTGCCTTAGGCTGGTTGACTCCACATCCAGAGAGCAGGTCTGCAACGTGGCCTGCCTGGCCTCCTGTCCCTCACTAGACATACACAGCTATTTCAGAATGCCACAGCATTGGCTGTTTGCCAGATACTTTATCACTGAAATAATGGGGTAGTTATTTTGTCACTTAGATTGCTCTTTAACCTTGAAAAAGCCTTGAAAAATCTCTGAATGTGAGTTTATTTTGTATCAGTGTGATATGAAGTCATATTAGTTTCTATCATCAGTTTTGTACAGAAAACTCCAGACATGTCATTCTCATAAGGATTTCGCTGTAGAAAGCTTTGTGTATTTTTGAACGACTCCCGCATCGCATCCTTTCAGCCAAACTGCAACTCTCAGAAAAGCTTTATTTGTTTACACAAGGTTCCTCTTTTCCTCTTCCTGTCACGTGACTGATCAGAAACAAAACTACAGAGGAGCAAGGAAGCACTAGTGGCAACATCTCCAGCACCGTCCATGAAAAAGGGAAGTGGGAGAAGCGTGAACATGATAAAGAAAACAGGAAATTTGCTCGAAATGAAAAACACAGCGCTGCCTTTCACACAAGTGAAAAATGTGCCCTTTTTGCATCCGCTGAGAGAGAAACTCTTGTCTTCATGTGCACCTTTGATGCTCTTGACTCTCGCCTCATAGCTGTCGGCCTGTCAGAGGAGCTTTACATTTTTAACTGGCTTAGAGTGTCGCATGGCAGCGAGGCTGCGTGTTGAGTCAGTAGGTGTCCTCTGTAGGCTGGAAAGTCCAGTCTTTGTTGGTGTCAGTGTCATCAGACAGTAAATACAGAAATTCACTTCTGTAAGCCATAAAGAAGGCTCATAATATAGCATGAATGCACACATGGACACATTTGAAGTCATATACATTACAGCAGTTAATATTAACTAAAGAGCTTTATAAGAACCAGTGTTAAGCGGTCAAAATTAACTGACATTTAATACAATTTTTACATATGATAAAGAAGTAAAAGAAGAAAATCACTGATGATCAAACATATAAACAAAATGAGAGGATGTCATGCAGACCAGTATTTTGTTAGTCACCTCTGAACTTTTTAACTGTGATCAAGCAAACCTACACTACAGCCTCCAATGGGCCAATTTTAATCAGGCTGATTAATCCACACCTACAGGATGTTGCGCATGTACAGATGTAATGTACAAACTATATTTATAAATCAGCAGAGCTTGGCTCAGGTAGAGGCAGATGGCTGATATTAGATGCCTCATGTACTTTTGTTTACTTTGACAGTTCCATAGTTAATTTCAGCATACCTCATAAATCACAAAGCAATCATTCCACACATTTAAATGGAAGCTTTCACTGTTCAAGTTATTACTAATGGTTATTATTAGTTACATATAAACTACACAGCCACATGCGGGTGATGTTGACTTGAAAATGTTTTTCCTTTTAGTTCATGCACAATTATGAATAAAGTCAACAGACAAAGAACCAAGTGATATAACAGTTATCATAGGTTTTGTTTCTGCTCTAAAACAGATCTAATTTATATTTGCAGCGTTTTTATCATATTTTATAGCTAGATGTCGACAATATGGTTCCAACTATTATCTTGGTAAAAATGTTCATATCAGTTGGTGCCACAATAAATGTCAAAGTAGTATCTCCTGCACATTTATAGGCTGATTTTCAGCCCTCTGTGAAAGTTGTAGAAACCAGTCGGTATCTGTACTTTTAAATTATTCGCAAGTGAAAAAAAGTTATAGTCATAATTACATAGAAAACAAAAACGCTGCAAAAGAATAAAACTAAAACACATTCCGGGCATACCCCACCTTCTCCCGTTGGTAGCTGGGTTAGGCTCCGTCACCCCTTGACCTTCTGAAGATTTAAGTGGTTTGGAAAATGAGTGAATGAATGAAAATGAAACTAAAACACTGCAGTCCCTGATTATCTGATTCAGTGCATATTTTTCATTTTCTTTATTTAAAATCATGAATTCAGAAAAAAGAAATTAGCAGAATTCGATTCACAATTTGATATGGTCAAAACATGGCAAACACTTAACAACCAGCACAACATTTTAAACCTAAGAAAAAAAGTCAGTTGCAGTAATGATAATGACATTATCGAATCAGTGTTCACACTTCCTCTGAACCCTAAAAAAGTGCTATGATAGTGAAGTGGCATTCTCCACACACCCTCCAGGTAAACCTGATAAATTCAGGTGTTTGTCACTGCCAACTTGTAAAAAAGGGAAAACACTAAAACATTCCCATCAATTAAAGGTAGGGTAGATGTTTTTCTGGAGCATTTTTTTTACTATATTGCTTAAAATTCCCTTCACACCCCAACTGCAACCAATTAATTAAATACTCTAACACAAAAATACAAAAAATTTTGTTACCTGTGGAACAGACAGGACTGAAAAAAACACTATCCAGTCATTTTAACCAACCCATCGAAATGATTGAATGGTGATATGTCTATCAAAGCCAACTCCCATTTTTTGTCCCCCCCCACACCCCCCCCCCACACCCGTTGTACCCCCGTTCGTGCACAAATTGCATGTTCTCAAAGGCTTGGAGCACTTATACAGGAAACAAAGTCAGAGCCAGAGCTTGGCTAGCTATATTAGCTAGCATGCTAAATTAAAATCTGGTAGACACTTGTATGTTAGGAACATTATGGCAGAAAAGGTACCAACAGCGGGTCGAAAATGAAAAACTGTATTTGAGAAGGCTACTGCCAAGAAAAAGGCTTTAGGAGAGCGGAGCAACAGCAGAGTGACACCATGGTGGCCCTATTTCTACTTGATAGGTAAGATAACATTATGTCTTTATGATTGTTTGAGAGTATTCATTGGTTTCCAGCACTATGTTATCATTTTAACAAGTTTCCAGCCAAGTTAGGGGATAAAATGAATTTGACGAACTGCTATGCGAGTAATGCTGTAGCACTTTTTTACCGGGCTAATTCTGTGTTTTGTGGAGACGTGGATATTTCTTGAAACATCACTTTTTTTGGAAAATGACAAAGAAAAAGGTCGGATAGAAAAATCTGCTGTTTTGTGTGGACATGTCCTGCCTGAGCACAAGGAATTGTGGTAGCTAGATGTAAACAAACCTGTTTTTCACTAACATAAATCACTAAGGAATGTAACATTAGCCAGCTAGGTATGAATTGGAGCTGTTCTGCCGACACATAATAGTAAAATGCACAGATTACAGCGTTCAAAGCAAGCTTTAGTGGTCTGCTAGCCTGACATCAGTCTTACTGTAATCAGCTGTTCTTACTAGCCCGAGATTACTTAGAACACATATCAAAATAACAAGTGAAAAGTCCAACTTCTAATTTACTGATAAATACAACTTGAAACAATAATCATATTCGTTGTTTAGGTTCATTATGATGTTGTCAGGTATTTTCTTACCTGTAAAAGCGCTGTGAGAAAAAGTTAGCGAAGGTTAGCAAATTGATGGTGCACAGTGAACCCCCGGGAACAAGCATTGTGCGCTCCAGTACTCTGGAGGCGTGGCTTCGAGGGGAAGTCTGAAGAAAGGGGTTTGGACTTTTGAATTGTGTATTTTCAGAATGTAGCTTGCTAGAACCGTTTTTCCAGGATCTCCTACCCTACCTTTAAGATGCTTTTTAATAGTGCAAACAAGCAGACTAATGTTGTGCCACAACTGTGTCTGAAGACAAAGCAGAGTTGAAACATGTCAGGCTCTGAATTAATCAGTGCATTCCAAACCTTTTTCTTCACTGCCATAGATGGCCCTCTAGTATGTTGTTTACACATTCAACTGACAAGCAGTCATTCACACATCCTTCCTGCCCATCAACCTGATATGTGAAGCCATGTGAGCCGTCAAAGTGCAGCCTGACGTAAAAGGTGACCGAAGAGATGCAATAATCCTTCAAAATTCGAACCACTGGCTCTACGGCACATACTGTATGTACATCTGGCACTTCCATCATGATTGAGGAATTTATAGAAACAGCGGAAAGACCATCAGTAAGTACCCATATGTCTGTAGCCATCTGTCGGTATGATCCCCATCACATTAGAGCCAGACAACCCAAATTGTTTTTACCTTCTCATAGTTCTCTGACTTACACCGCACCCACTGGCATATATATCATTTCCTCTCTTTTCATTAAGTATAAGCCTGTACTATTTAAAAGCCATTCAAGCCTTCATGTTTGCTTGGCAGAGGCAGCTGGAGCTGGGTACACACATCACTCCCACAGCAAGAATAGAGTGAAGGTTTTTCACAACAATGGAGAAATTACATTTCCCAAGAGCAATGTCAGGTTTTTACAAGGACACGTTCATTGGGCTGTTTCTCTCAGACACAACCATGTCCAATGACTGCCAATTAGGATTTTTTTTTTTTTTATCTGTAGTAATTGTTCAAGTCAGAGTATAATTTCGACAATCCCCAGTGATCAGCGTTTTTGTGAGTGAAACGAGCCTAATCACAGTTTATAAAGTCAATGGAGTCACTGGCAATTTCCGTGCTTGAAATATAGAAAATTGTCTACAAGATTAATACTTTACTGTCATAGATTGTAAGAGGAACATTTATCTGTTTGAAGGGTTTTACACATCTAAACTTGTGTTTATACTCTGTGTAATCATAAGATAGCAGAAAGAGTGAGTCAACTTTGGAAATATTGTGATTTATCTTTGTAGGTTAAATAGTGATGTTGCTTTTTGTTGGTTGAAGCTAATCATCCAAAGCTGCAGCTTATCTCTGCAGAACCAGCTGGAATGCATGGGAAAGGAGGGAAACCAGGCTCAAATATTTTTCTGGCTTTCTGCCACCATTCACATTCGTAAGGTGGTTGTCTACAAGCCAATGTCCATTCATTTTAGGGCAGAGGAAAGTATAGATAGAGTATAGAAAAAGTTTGACTCTGCTGCAGATGCTGTTAACTTTAGAAAATTATCTGCAAAAAAAACAAAACAAAACAAAACAAAAAAACAAATGTGAAATAAAGTGTGATTTTTCACATTTTATGATACTGACAAATACATTTAAAACCTGAAGGTATTTCTTTCGGGGAACCATTGGCATTTGTTATATTCTGTTTGAGTGAAAAATCAATCCTCAGACAGCTGAACTCTGGATTCATTATTAACAAAAGCCCCTTTTACACAGCACTTCTGTTACTGGAATATTTTGCCTTTATTTCGGAATGATGTCTGTATAAAAAAAATGATGGGATCATTTGGTCCCACCTTTATCGCAGCTTTGTAAGGCCTCTGGAGGTAGTAACAGTGCGTGATAAAGGTGGAATCATGATTCTGGAACGTTATGTAAAAGGAACACCTCTAGTTCCGCAACCAAGGTGTGACGTTTTGGTGACATATTGCTTGTGCGTAAAAATGAGTGTGGGCCGCGTACAGTAAACAAACATATCAACACAATCAGAAAGATGTCAAACTGGGAAGACGCAGAGATCCGCGAGCTGTTGTCACTTCGGGCGGAGGACTCTATCCATGCTAACATTTGTGGAACGGTGAAAGGAGACTCTGGAGAGGTTAGCAATGCCACTATGCTCAGGGTATTTCCAACGCTGAAGTTATACATCACACTATATGCTGCGCTGCATCACTGCCCCTTTGATTCCAGAACGCAGGTCCACTGTGTAAAAGTCCAGACTGTCTCACCTCTGTTACTCCTTTGGCTTGGTTGTGGAAATCAGTCAATGGTGGAAAAAAGGTGGGATCACCATCTCACCTTTTTTTCTGAGATCTTTGTGTAAAAGTGGCTAAAGTTACACTGTCAATAGTTAATGCAGTGCACATTTCTCAGACCAATCTTAATGTCTGACCATGTCATGATATTGTATTTATGACTAAAATATGCTGTTCTCTGTGATGCAATGCGCAATTCAAGTAGGTTTCAAAAATCTACAGGTTTATTGATTTTTTTTTGCCATGTGTAAGGTTGGAAAAATGAGCTTGAAACTCACAGACATTGAAGCTTTCTTTAACAAAAACACTCAGCAGTAGTTTGTCCATATATTTTTTTACTGTTGCTGTCATTTTCTTGGAAGAAATCAATTGCAGAGGTAGCCTAACACTTCAGAATGAACCGAGGACACCTTGTTGAACTTGAGGCGCTGCATTTCACAAGCTGTTTTCATTTTTCATGTGGTTTTCTTGTTGAATCTTCAAACCAGAATTCAGTCGTTTTTATCCACCGTCTACCAATGAAACTCTTTGTATACTGACCATCCTTCAGATGAAGAAGAACCATGCTTGTATGATGTGTCGTGTGGACTTTGCTCATTTTTTTTTTCACTTCACTGTTTAATACATATTAAGATAAATGTTCTCGCTGAGTGATAACATTCATAACAATACACACATCTGTCATGAAGCATAGCATGAAAGGTCATAGCAGGAAAATGTGTTTATTATCAGACTAGATACGCTATCAGCCATGAACTCCTATGAATTAATGTGTTTGCTTTTCTTTGGCATTCGTGTTACATAGCTTTACATTAGAGCACTGTGTGCTTTTAATTATATTTGACAGAAAGCAAACAACTATTAATGGGATTATATATTTTCTCAAACCATACACAAAGCTGACAGGCCTCCCCATCTGCTGTCTTACAGTTTAGATACATGGTGTATACACTATACACTACATCCATATGGAACATATTGACATCTGACACCCACTATTTTCATCATTGTGAAACACAAAGCAAAGCACCAGTCGCTCCTGGTGTAGTGTGGGTGAATGTAGCTTATGCAGGGCTTAGAAAGGCCCCCTTCTCTATGTCTCATCAATCTGAAGTGTCCAAGCAGCAGTGAAGTCGGTGGCTGTTTTGGCCCGCAGCCATGCGCAACCCAGAAAACATTAAGTTATGACTTTGCAGCAACTCCTTCAGCAGTTATGAGAGAGTCACTTAGAATGACAAGAGATATATAAATATATAAATATATATATTTATATAAGACACCCAAAGTCCTGACAAGTAATGCTCCACACATTAGCCTCCAACTCACCCTGGAAATAGACCGTGTCAGGAATGCTGAGCTCTGAGTGGACCAGCATATTTGTCATGAATGGAATCAGTCCGGGTGATCTGTGAAATGTTTTTAATGCCCTCTTTGCCCTCTGGTGAGTGACACTTGGTCCGTACCTTCACAGGCGTGTCGGCCCGTCTTGGTGTCTGTCAGAGCATATCAAATCGCCAAAACCTTTTTATGGGGATCCCTCATGAACAGACTCCTCACATCTTAATGTCTTCTCTCTCAGGATGTGCCCGTCAGTCATGACATTTCACAAAGATTTACAATTTGCATCCAGTCTGTCAGTGTGCGATCTCTCAGCTGATTATGAGAGAGGCATCCATCATTGAGACTCAGCTACAGTGGGGTTTTACCGCACAGCTCATCACTCAGTGTCAACATCCAGCAGACAGGAAAATTATGTACCTACATATCATTCTGTTCAATTCATTTTTTGATACATTTTCGTTTGAAATATAAATACGTCTTGTGCTTTCTGCTATTATGTATGATATTTTTATACAATGAAAGCAATTTAAATAAGTTTTGATGCCTTACAGAAAGATGGATCTGTTGTGTTGACTGCCTGTCTGATTGTTTTTCATAAAACTAATGGAGTCAGAAATTTTTAGTTGACATATAGAGGCTCTAAAACTCAAAATGCGATTCATCCAGTCACCATTAGTGTCAAAAAATATGATGTATATGTTTTTAGTTCTCTCTATAGCAGAGAGTTTACACTATAACAGTGTATGTCTGTTTTAAGCCAGAATACCAGAGAAACCTAAATCTGGGTATATATTGATAAAAAAAAAAAAAAAAAAAAAAAAAAAAAAAAAAAAGAAGCTTATAGATAATTACACTGGAGAGACAAAAGATGTGGCAGTTGAATATGAAGAGGCCTGCCTCTGTTCTTATACAATCATCTTATCACAATTATTTGAGCTAAAAAAAAAAAAACGCTATGAGAAATATCATTTTCCATTCTTATGAGGCACTCAACATGTAATTATGAGTAATTTCTTTCAGAACAGGCTTTGTAGTTGAAAGTCAAACTGAATATTTGGCACCGATATTATACCTTTTATCATCTATTAGTATTGGTAGAAGCTGGTGTCATTAGTGTTCAATAGCGTTTATTGTTATAATAGGCTTCTGTACTGAAAATATTAACTTAGAAGGAAAATAGTGGCTTGAAACATAAAAATATACAATTACCTTTACTTACAGTTGCTCAGTGATTCAGATTCATTTACTTAGATATAACTTTGACATGGATGTTCAGTTCCACTCTTACCTGGTGAGAGACAGTGAATTTCAGACATGCATGTTTGCGTGTAAACATATGGGGGATAATATTGTTGAATGAATCATCTGTCTTTTTTCCCTGCTCCAAACTGTTATGTTGTGTTGTGGTTTTAATATACAGACTTGAAAAATCCATTGGTTGACCTCTACTTTGTATATTATAGATGTAGATTTGGTACTGCAGTTTTTGCATAGGACAAACACAAATGCACTTTGTATTTACATGGTCTTATTAGGTCTGTCAGGGTTTTTATGTAATCTCCACATTGCAGTTATTTGAGATAAATGTGATTATTTTACATAACTGTGATAAATGTTTCCATTGAGCTGTATGAAACCAGAAATTAACATAAACAACATATATCATCATTATTTCTACATTGTTTTTCATGTTGTGACTGTTTGACATCATTCAGTTTGCACTTCATTCTTCTTCTGATACTATTTTAATTATCTACATGGTTGTTTATTTAGATTTTGGACCTCAGTTGAATATTTCAGTAATGGGCTTTGAACACAGCCTGGCAAAGAAAAAGTCCCACACTCAATATACATGATACTTTGATTTTATTAGAGCACATATTTGTCAAGCTTATGTAATTTCACAACATTTGTTTGCTTCATTTTTTCAGGCACATGATGTTGCTGAACTTAGACCTGACCAACTGAATCAGACCCAGATCATAACATTGCCCCTACAGGTTTATACTGTTGGCACTAGGCATGATGGGTAATGACATAATCTGCCCCTCTTTTCATCGCAATGCCTCTACCACTCTCAGACCACATGACCTTTTTCCACTGAAACTCAGTCCAATCTTTATGCTCTCTATCAAACTGGTGGTAATTACCAGTATTTATCCCAAGACGGGATCTGACTATTTTCTGAGTTGTTTTTCTTTGGTCAGAATGTGTACACTGTTACCCATAAAATTGGATAATTATATTTTCAGACACATTCCCTGTTTTTATTCCTATTTACACACATCAGTAATCACCTTTGACCTGGTGCAATGATTACAGACTGAGTCCCAGATACACTTTATTTATCAATAACTAATCACATGGTCACAATCATGTCATGAGAAGAGGTAAAAATATTTTATTCCAACTTTATGGGTGACAGTGTACATTTAAGTCATGTCACATTTGCCCTGATCAATTTTTATGAACAAAAGGAAAACAGGAATACAACAAATGTTTCTTCTTGTTCATGTTACTGTTAACAGACTTACACATCAGTGGTATAAAGTTAACCATGTACTATCTACTCTTTTCTGGCCTCTCTAACCATAACTAGGGTTAGAATTAGACTCAAACAGAAGAATGTCAAGTCCAGTATGCTCTGAATAAAACGGAACAATTTCTAATTTCAAACCCAATCAAAACTACATTATAAACAGTGGCGATTTCTCATAGACTGCAATGGACGCTCGGCTTCCCCTAAAATTATGAAAATTAAATGGTTAAATATTTACGGTTGTGTTGACATTTCATTAACTACAAATGTGTGAGAACACATTCATCTCAAAGACGAGTTTGTTCAGAATCAGCTTTATCACAAACCAACGGACTCGATGTTGTTCACTTCTCATACATTCCCGTTGCGCTGTTTTCTCATACGATCTCTGCTCAGTGCATTTGTCCGTAGATGCTCAGCGTCCATGCACTTCAATGGGACTGAATGGAACAGTTTTTTTCACTGCCTCAAAACTGGATGGTAATTGGATAAATGCCAAGATGTTGTCCCGCCCCCGGACGCCCGGCGTCTCTGGGGGTGAATGGAGCTGTGGGTGGAGCTCGGCCGGGCTGGACACCAGGGTTCCACGTGCTGATTGGAGGATCAGTTGAAAGGCTGAATCCCGTTTGATTGACAGCTATTTTGAGATATACTCCTTCACTTGACAGAGTTCAGTTTAACACCATCGTGTATTCTGCTGTGAAATCGAGAGAGAAACCACTGCGGAATTACTTGTTCATTTCTTGCACTGTAAATAAAACACACTCATTGTACTTCCTTGTTTCAATTTAACATAATTTCAGTGTTTTCTTGTTTACTTGGTACGATAAGGTCACTGACCATTTTCTCAAAAAGGAACGGAGGGACGAATCTATATTTAAATAACCTGACTTTTTTTTTTTTTTAATGTAAGCTGACAATGAGCTTCCCCTCTCTGAAAGATGAGCAGCCGCCACTGATTATAAACATGGCTCAAATGTAACTCTAACCCTACAGTGGATCACCTTTGACCTGGTGAATAACAGAACAGACATTCATATTGATAATTGTACTTATTTGAAAGACATTCATTTTTTATTTTATTTTTTTTCATTTATTTTGTCCTCCAATATAAGTGTACTGGTGCCATGAGTTGCTTGACAGTTTTGATCTAAGACATTGAAAGACATTAAGAATCAACTATATTTTAGTATTTTTTTAACATGATGTATTTATGGTCAACTAAAATGCCAACATCCTAACAGCCGTAGTATATGATGTGTGAACCCTTACTTCGTGTGAAGGAAATATTTTCTCCTAACTACTCTGTTCCTGACACGAATTTCCTTTCCCACTTTCCCCGTCCTTCGCTGCTGGGGGTCCATTTTAGTGCATTTGTGTGCCACAGCCCACTATAAGTGTTTGCCTTCATAGAATCGCAGGCGTCAGGAATAGTGGACAAAGCCGTGCAGTGTTGCAGACGGGTGGTGATGGGACTGGAGCTGGTGGCAGGTTCACATCTGAGCTGAGACAATATGTTGAGAAAATATGTTGAGACAACGTGTCCTCTGGGGCAGCGTTAAAGATCTGTAAAAGAGGAGGGAAGGAACCCCCTGCTGGGAGCCAAGATGGAAATGATTCATGGACTACCACCGTTTCCCATTTCCAAGCCTTAACATGTTTGCATCAGAGCAGTGATATTAGCTGCTCAGGGACAAATGAAGTCAAATATTATTTTCCGAATTGCATGGGTTTTTAAATCATCATGATATCAGTTTTATATCTTGGAGAACCAGATGTGACCATTCTAACTGTGATACCAAACAGCAAAGAAGTGGAAATTGATATTATAATCAATAGGGATGCACCGATACCACTTTTTTCCAGACCGAGTACAATTACAAGTACTTACATTTGATTACTTGCCAATACTGAGTACTGATACGAGTACTTAATAATACCATTACAGTTTTTAGTTCCTTTTGAAAATGTGCTTTATTGTTGTTGTCATTAGTCTGGCTGTAATAAAGTGCTTCTACTGACATTTAATGTGTTGGAATGAGCGTTTCTCAATCAATCCACCAGAGGGCGCCACTCTTAATTAACCATACTGGACAAATACCGCAAAGAATTGTAAAGTTTTTGGAGAAGAAGAAGAAAGTCAGTAATAACAAAAATGGCAATGACAGAGTAGGCAATACTAATGTGGATGCTAAAGTTGATATTGATGAGGGTAGTTGTCATAAATATGTCGCTAACTCGCTAACTATTTTCGCTAACTCACACAGTCACACTTTTAAAAGATCCTCTACCCCCACAGTTCCCGATGGTATTCTCTGTCTGGGTATGCACAGAGCCTTATAAGATAATATGACGATCTTTATATGGCTCTGTGTACTCATCCGCTAGCTCCCGGAAAACAGACAGAATTACCTTTGGAATGTACGCAGAGGACGGACAGAACGCTCCATCCGTATCCGTCTGTGTCTTTAACATATCTTGCAGTTACAGCATTACTGTTGTCACCATCATTTATTTAAAAAAATCTCCACACTGCTGACGTTACTCCTCCACCGCACACCCGCTGCACTATGAGTTGAACGTCACGCACCCATCAAGTGGTATCGGTATGTTTGTATCGGAGCACTTTTACGAGTATGAGTACTAGTACACGCGCTCAGTATCGGACCAATACCTCATACTGGTATCGGTATCGGTGCATCCCTAATAATTGATAAGATAAAAGAAAAATTAAAACCTACTGTATTTTTTGTTAATTTTCATGCTTGGATTCTTTCTTAAAAGTGGAGAAAATTGCTCGAAAGTGCTAAATATTTTGTATGCGCCAATGTGCTTTCACTGCAGTCAGCCTTTTCTGCAAACACAACTGAAAAAGAGAGAAGAATGAGAAATGGAATAGCCATGCTCTGTTGTTCTCCCAGGAGGATGTGAGTTTTATGTACGAGAATCGCACTTGTCCTCTGCTCTCTGGATTTTGATCGGCCTCCGGTCATCACTGACCCGAAATAAAATCCTACGTATTCGTAGGTTTGTGCTGCAGATGCTGGAGAGTGAAGGGAGGTTTTGTGTCTCTATGAAGTGAATGTGTGAATGAGTAATGTCTTCTCCCTACATATGAGAACCCACAGGCAGCAAAGTGGTGCAGTGGTGAGCACTTTTACCCCACAGTAAGAAGGTCCTTGGCTTGGTTTTTCTCTTGTATGTTCTTCCTGTGTTTGCGTGGGTTCTCTCCAGCCACTCTGTCTTCCTCCCACAATCCAAAGACATGCACTTAAACAGGTTAATCGGTCGATGAACATCATCAGTAGGTGTGAATGTCAGAGTGAATGGTTGTATGTCTATATATGTCTGGGATAGACTCCACCGCCCCCACGACTCTTATAAGGAAAATGAATGAATGTGAACCCACATGGAAGTAAATCTGTCTCATCAGATTTTGAATCATAAAAGCTACCGAATTTGTTGCACTGAATTTTTTTGCACTGAAATTAAGTATCTGAATTTTTTGTTTTTTTTTGCTCTGAAATTAAGTATCCAAATTGTTTGTCTTTGAATTCAACTATGTTTGTAAATTCTGAATAAAAAACAATTCAGATACAAAAAATTCAGACGCAAAAAATTCAGACGCAAAAAATTCAGATGCAAAACATTCACATCACACATCCGTGCTGACCGTCTTCCTGCATCTGTGTCACATGACCAACCTAACATTCCTCGATTGGCTGGCTGTCGGTTCGACTTGAGATAGAATCGATTGCTTATCCTTGGTGTCCCGGATGTGTGATCTGAATTTTTTGTGTCTGAATTTTTTGCACCTGAACTTTTTTTATACTAAATGAATGAACATAGTTGAATTCAGAGACAAATAATTCAGATACTTAATTTCAGTGCAAAAAAAAAAAAGTACTAGAAATTCCATGGCTTTTATAATTCAAAACATGATGAGACAGATTTACTTCCATAAACCCACATCCTTTTTCTGCAATATTTTCATTGTGTATCACATGTGCTGATATGGAATTCATTGAATAATTACATTAAAAACACTAATTGTATATTCTCAGATTACAGTAAATATCATTATCATTTAAGGTTTATTTACATTCTTAGCTAAAACTAGAGGTCGACTGATATGGGTTTTTCTATTCAACTGAAACACTCAGATAATTTAGATTTTTATGCAACAATATAACTGAAATTATTAATATACAGACACATAGTACTCTTTTAACATGTATTGAACTCAAGTGCTGCCCACACAGGTGTCTGATCCAATATCTTATAGCATTTTTACTACTGATCAAATATTGGTTTTCAAAAAACAAAAAAGAAATTAAGGCCAGTGGCCGATATTGAAAAAAATCAATATATCAACCAGCCGATATACTAGTCTACCTCTAGCAAAAACAGAATATTACCATGCTTTATTATTTTACTTACTTTAACTATACATATTTTGATGGTGAAGAACTATTTTATCATGATAGTTTTCTTAAAATGTTCTAACTATAAAGAGGAATTTTAACTCTTTTCCATCTTATTAAGAACTTTGATGGTTGTATTTTTTATTTTTTTTTTGCTGATAAATGCTGGCTTATATGACAATGAAGAGAAGAAAATTAACTAAACAAAACATCAAATCATGAATTCAGAGAGCTCAAGTGTATTTTTTTTTTGGTCATTTTTAGGTTGCTTTGTCTTTTATGTTACTTCATTTGTTTCATTATGTGTTTAACGAATCATTTAAAACCACAAATAATCGTCTGGTTTGTTCAACTTTGACACACAATCCCAAACCACCCTTTGAATCAGATGAATCAGTATGAATATTTTTATCTCGATAATTTTTTTTCTTTTTTTGACTTTCAATGACGATGAATTGTCAAACACAGTGTCAAACGAGTCAAATGGTCTTCATTTACTTTCTGAAGTACATAGCAACCTTTTGCACTTTCATAGCCCCCTCTGCTGCCACTCTGTCTGTTCCAACCCCTAATGATAACCAGGTAAGACGCAAGTCACGGAGACACCTTTTTATACGACACACTGTAGTCTGACTATAAGCACTAATATCACCCGGGGGGGCTTTGGGACGCTAATGACATTCTAGAAAGCACATGTCAGTGAATGCAATGGTAATGAATCAAGGGTAAATGGCCTTTGTGGCTCCATCAGAGGAGGAGGCGAGGAGCTCTAAGCAGCGTCGCCTCATCATTAGGCCGTGATTGCTCCGTCTGGGTGTTTCACAGTGTCAGGGACAGAGCGCTTTCACTGCAGTTTGCTTTACAGCTTGTAAATATAATGAACAACGTGCTATCTGAGCTGCCCTCGTGTCAGATTTCAGATTCCTAATGTGTTTCGGAGATTTGACAGCCTACCAGCAGCTCTGTCAAACCCACCAGGCCCTCACTGACCTGTGTAACATGAATCTAATGCGGTGGCTGTGTTTGCTGTTTCAGGTCTGGTGATTGGCTTTTCGATGACCCCTCCCATCCTCGACAGCCCTAAAGACGACCTAGTGATTCCAGTCTATGAAACACTGACTATTACATGCAGGTATGTGTGCGTAGCTCCACTTTGTCATTATACACATGCTTTCACATTTCCATACAAACTATGGATGTTATAAGAGCTTCATGGGATGCATTATGACTATTAAACAGTTTTTCAGCAGTTCAGACCTCTATAACACCAGCTCAGTCTGAATAAGAAAAACTCCTTTCACAGGAAAAAGGGAGGACATTTTTCAGTTATTCAATTCACCCACCATCAGTTGTAAAACCAAACAAACAGACTGACATGCATTTTTTAAAAGTCTAAAACATAGCCAACACTGAGTAAATGTGAGACATGAATTCACTCATAATAAGCATCCTTTATCCTTTGTGAAATCTCTGCTGCACTGTCTGCTGCCAAGCTGTCACTCCATTAACCGTTGTGATTCTGCGGTGCAAAACAATGATGTCTTTGGAGAAATAGTGATATTTTTTGGACTCGTCCCATCATTGACTTTTTTCAGCCATAAGCCTCACAAAGTCCAAGCTCAAGAGAACCCCCAGGGAGAGGTAGTCAGTTTCATTTGAGTTAATTTAGTCTTTACGACTTACGATTTAATAGAATCTAGATAGATAGTAGGAAAATAAGCCCAAGAATGTGCTCATTGCCCTCTGTGAGTTTTGGAAGAGCTATTTCCCATCATCATGTTTTGGCTCCGTCTGCAAATGTGGACGTTTGGACTTTGTGGAGGCAGGTAGTGAAAGCACAGCTATCAGTTTTCAGACAGCCATTATGATTCCACTCAATCTTGCTCATAATGCCTTCAGGGTTAACACGGCAACCCATAACTGAATTTATGTGACGTGTGGATGTACAGCATATGAAAGATGGAATTTATAGGAGCAGGCACACAGACAAAAACAAATGGGATCTGCTTTGTCTTATTCAACAGTGTTCTTTGTCAAATACAGACAGTGATTTTTAAACCATGGGAAACACTTCACTTTAAAAACATCAGGTTATTTAATGGTCTTTATTTGTTCCACATCCTAAAATAACATGACTTCTGGCCCGTGTCTCCTCAGGGGACAGAGCGCTCTGGCTTGGGCGTGGCCTGACAAGACTCTGGAGGGTCAGGAGCTAAATAACCGTCAGGCCCAGCTGCTGACCACCAGCGCCCCCCAGCAGAGGGTCGCCCAGGTCAGGGAGTGTCAGGGGCAGCCAGGCAGGCCCTACTGCAAGAGGCTGGTCCTGAAGGGGGCGCTGGCCAAGGACACGGGCTACTACCGCTGCTATTACAAGGATGTCAAGGCTGTCATTGATGGCACCACTGCCGTCAACATTTATGTTTTCATCAGAGGTGAGTCAGTTCCATTGTCCTGTTATTATAACTTTAACCCGTAAAGACCCAGTTCTACTTTTGTGGCATTTCCAAAATGAATTATTGTCTCTATTTGATTTATCGTCATTCTGTATTTTGTGTTTTTTCAGTGACAACCAGGTATTTTTCATGATTTAATTTACTGATCATGTAGATGTTCATAAAAGCTCAGATTAAAGTAGATTGTGATAATATCAGAAATAGAGAATACTGAAGAAAAAGAGACTTTTTCAACCAAATATATCATTAACTGAACATAAACCAAGTGTCTCCATACACTGTCATTAATCCAACTCCAAGGGAATCATTGTTGTAGAAGATGACAGTGTTTCTACGGTAACTACTGAGCCTCTGAACATCCAAATGGGTCATATCTGATGACCATGAAAAGATGACAAACTGCATTTTACACCAATTATTTACATGTATTGATAGAATTAGTGGATTAATAGGTAAACATTTAAGATCAATAGATTTGGTTGCCAGTGGATGTTTGGGTCTTTATGAGTTAACCATCACTTCTAAAGAACATTTAAAATTGTGAAGATTGGTTAAAATATCCTCACACACATGCAAATAATCATGTACGATGACAATAACACATAACACTAACTCAAACTGACTCAAAATACTCAAATAATATTGAAACAAGGGGTGCCAGGTACAACAAACCCCACCCCTCACACGTATTGTAGCTTATTTTGGCATCGATCCAGCTGATGTCATCATGTCTATGTGTGTGGTGATGTCAGCATATCGATTGCCTCTGTTTATGTGCCAAGTTTGAAGTAAATTGAAACAAAATTGGTGTTTTTATAGACATTTGAAATTTCGCCCTTTATAAGAAAATGGGAGAAGAAAAAAGATTTTAAAAATTCATAAAAAATTTGAACTTTGACCTACTTTTCCCAAAATGTAATCAGATCTATTCTTGGTCACTGGCAGTCTATAAACCCAATTTGGTATGAATTCAACCAGTAGTTTTGCTGCTAGAGTGTAAAGAAGGAAAGAAAGAAAGAAACCAGCCAACCAACCAACCAACCAACCAACCAAACAAACAAACAAACAAACACAATGCCCCTTGCCTCCCCTTCTCCCCTCGGGGGCTGGGGTAATGATTTGTTCACCACACTGATACAGTATAAACAATTCAATCCCAAAACTTGTTCGGTTCAGTTTCTTATTTCGTTTAAGTGTAATTGGTCTGCACATAGAGTGTGGTGTACATAAAGTAAGAAAATTAGATTGTCTGTTTTGACAGTGTAACTTATTTCCAACCAAGTTTTATTTTCTCTTTGTACATTAGTGAGTCTGCAGTTTGTGGATCTGCTCTGCTCGGCCTGAACTGTGGCAAAAGAAAACACCATTGATCTGCTTTGTGCCTGGCTCAGCTGTGTTTCTTTTCTCTTTTCCTTGAGCAGTTCACAAGAAACCACAGACCTCCTACTAAAACAGATTTCTTGTTTGAATATTACTTCGATATCAAAGCAGCATCGGCATTATTAGGACGGGAAATTATTGACTTTACCTCAGCAACACCCTGGAAACTGGCAGGATTAATGTTTGGAAAGGAAAGCTTTTGATGAAAGAATGAGCAGCTCATTCACTTTTGTAATTATACGAAGGACATCTTATTCATTTATTATTCTGCAATACAACAGCCACTCATTTGAATCCATTTTAATTACAGCAGCTCTTAAGTATTATCATATGTTATCACTGTCAGATCTGTGATGTACTGCTCCTGGCTTCGTGATTTGTGATACAACATTAGAATTCAAAGCCATCAGGCCCATTTTCTCTGTTTCAAGACAATTTTAAGACTGTGAGCTTGGCCTTAAGGAAAGCCTCTTCACTTTTTCTTTCCATGTTTTCAATGAAACAGAAAAGAACAAGTGAGAGTGTCATGTAGGGGAATCGTCCTGACTAGTCCACTCATGTGAAACGCCTGTTTATCCCTTCTGACAAGGTGCCAAAACAGTTTCCACAGATCTTACCAGGGGGCTGATCAGAAGCAGATGAAATCAAAGCCATAAATCACACCCAGCATGTGGTGGGACTAAAAGGGACACATGTGGATTCAGTTAAGACGGGTTAGACGTGCTTCTTACCTTGTCCTTACCGTGCACTAACGTGGAAACACTGACACTCATGCATGTACAGTATCATAAGCTGACACACACATACACAGGTACTCATAAAATACACTCTGTCTGACTGACATGCACACATTTATACCTATGATCTCCTTCACCCAGGCTCATATCACTGATGCTTTGCAAACTCTGCTTCCCCCAGGCTCAAAGAGGCTGTGCTCTTCCAAAACCAATTGCGTTTTACCATCTTCAGTGATTTATTGTGAAGCACTTAAACAGCAAGGGGCTGTGTATTATTTCTGCTACCTGTGTGTATTTAGACAACCGCAGGGCAGAAATGTAAGCTCCTCGATAGAAGCTATTGTTCGGTCTCACAGCAGCTTCGAGTCGTGCAGCAAAAAAGTACGAAAATAATAGAAGGCTTATCGTGGAAAAAAATAAATAAGAAAAGAAGCAAGCTGGTTTGTTGTCATATAACATCTTTGGCTGCAGTACAAATGTTGCTGGTATTGACAGGAAAGCTTGAGAGATAAGCAATTTTATAATGATCTGTGCTCACGCTCTGGGAATATGAGGTTCTGCAGTGATAACAGCTGCAATGTAAATTGCTGACACAATGGCTGTGATGTCTCCAGAAGCCCAGCTGAGATGATAAAAAGAGAAAAGGGAAATATGAAGGTGTCAAGGATAAAACACAGGAGAGATATTTTCTACTAACATACAGCATGGGGTGAAATTGTAACACTATTTAGAAGAGGATTAAACCCATCGGCTGTCTGTTTATCAGCTGACAGGTAATAGCAGTTCTCATTGCTTTTTACTGTGTGGAGACAGAGTTGCATTACGTTGTAATCATGATAAACTCCACATATGAAAATAAGCCGAGGGGGTCATTATCCGGCTGCGAGACATCTGTCTGTTCCTTCATGAAGTTACCCCAGTAAAAGAGCCATTAGCCCAACTGGTATCAGGATTACCTTTTAACAGCTCTCTGCTTTTTTTTTTTTTTTTTTTATCAGACCCTGAGCAGCCCTTCCTCAAGAGAGACAACTATGGCGGGGGCAACGCCAATGATGTGGAGACACTTTTCATCACACGCTTCTCCACGCATTTCATCGTGCCGTGTCTGGTCACAGTTCCTGATCTGAATGTCACTCTTTCAGCGGTTTGTACTCATCACTTATTTCTAAGCGAAGCTCTCAGCTCATGGTTTAGTAGATGATTGAAGTAATCTTTCTGCACATCTCTGTAGTTTTCGACAGATCTGGACGGAAGTAGGATGACATGGGACAACAAACGAGGGTGGTCGATTCCCAGGCAAATCATTGACAGCGTGCCAATGCTCATGCTTTGGTGTACAGCCAGACTGGAAGGCAAAGATTATCAATCTACCAGCTACCTGATCCACACCACAGGTAAAGAGACATACCTGTTGAATGAATGTGATTTACTTTCTTTCTTCAGAGTCAGAAATGAATAAAACAGGGACATTGTTTTTGTTTTTCTGGCCAAGACTCACCACACATTCATCAGCCCAAATCCACAGCTGAGTACAAGAATAAACCATAGGTAGATAACTTGAAAAAATAAAGAACGTAATAAAAAATATATAGAAATGATCAGAGATTACTAGAGTGGGTTTCTCAATAAAGTTAGGAAGGACATAGTGTCTATTCCCCACTGTGAGTGGGAAGGAGGGTGGGAAGTGTCACTCTGTTTCAGCAAAACCTGTCATAGAGCTCTTAAGAAAACTCCAGTTTTCATGTCAAAAGAAACAGCCAGACGGTCACTTTGGACGCTACAAAAAACACTCAGTACTGGGGTGGATGTAGGAAACATTACATGGAGTGGCAAAGGGAGGGACAAGACATAGTCACAGGGTGATGTGGGAAGATGGTGAGTCAGAAATTAATCAAGCGAAACATTCAACCAGTAAAACTACTTCTTCTTTTCAAGAATGCAGTTAATAAAGTAAACAACTATAATTTAACATCTTGTGAAATGTGCTTTATTTTTTCCGTTTTTTTGTAGAACAGTAAATTTGGACATCTGTGGATAACAATGATAATTATATTTTGGCATTAAAAATATTATTTGAGTTTAAGAGCTTCTACATACTAAATACAACCATTACAGAAACAACTAGAAGCACTCAGAGAGCGCAGACCTCCGCCAAGGCTGATCAGTGCCCCCCCCCGTGGGCCCCCCCACCCCCGATCACCACCAAAATTTAATCATTTCTTCCTTATCCCATTTCCAACAAACCCTGAAAATTTCATCCAAATCTGGCCATAACTTTTTGAGTTATGTTGCACACTAACGGACAGACAAACAAATAAACAGACAAACAAACCCTGGCAAAAACATAACCTCCTTGGCGGAGGTAAAAATAGGTTCTGATAATTACTAATGCTGTTAATTTAGGCTAGCTATGGCATAAACCTTACATTGGGTGGTGGTCTAATAAATTTGTTAAGTGCTTTACATATAGTATGTAAATGGATTCAATAAAAGACCCACAGAAATACTTCCATACTCTTTATTGTTGTATCATTTTTATATGGAGTATTCTCAATGCATAACAGGAACAAGATCAGTGTTCAAACAAAACAAATCAAATGAAAAAAAGCAAAAGTATTAAAATCAAAATGAAGGTATGCCACTACAAGTAAAAGTTCTGCTCTGTATTTACAATAATTACCAATAAAATGTAGTAAATGTAGTGGAGTAGGAGAATAAAAGGGGAGGGGAAGCAGTTGCCCTCTGTAAATCCCACCCTGCTAAGTGCAAATATTTGATTCAGCTACTATTAAAAAAAATCAACAACTTATTATGTTATAATTTTACATGGAAATTAGTGAACCAATTATGCCTTAGTGCTAATGATTTGACAGACTTGATTCCATTATGTCATTTCCTCCAAAACAACAGTCTTCTATCAGAGAAAGGCACATTACAGCAGTGAAATTAGAATAAGAGAGGAAAAAAAAATCAAAACAAAGAGGGAAAGAAAATGAAGTTACAACGTAATTAAATCGGGAAAATAAGATAAAGGGGCTAGAAGGGGCCGAAGCTCCCTCTCATTTGGAGTGAACTCTGAGAGACCTCAAGGCTCTTTTCTGTGTTGTGTTAGATCATTCATCTCTCACTTTGGAGGCGAAAGGAAACTCATACCCGCTTCTGCTGGCCAACAGTAACAGCCACATCACTCAGAGAAGAAACTGAGAGAGGGAGTCTTCACTGGGAAAGCTAATGGAGCATTTAAACCATCAGGCAATCATAGCCTGCCACACAGACATCAGCCACCATGCATGTTTTATTTTTTTTTCATGTTATTTCCAGTGATGGTGGCTTGAATATCAGACACAGGCCAGAGTCCAGAGGTTTCTCTCTTATCTTAAATTAAGGCTTCACTATGTTCACCTTTAATTTCCTTCACTGAAATGTAGTAGCTTGACGCATAAATGGAAATAGTGTGACTTTGTGGCAGGCAGTTTCTTCTTTATAGTAGGCTCCTCTGGTCCAAAGGAGAGTCATTTCCTCTGGTGCAGCGAGGAAGGAAAAACTGCTGACGATGTCACCGTGACCTCTTTCACTGTCTCCCTCCCTGTGTCCCTCTTTTACCCCCTGCCCTTTTTTTTTTTTTTTCCCGGACAGGAAGTCAGGTTTACAATGTCAAGCTGTTTCCTGAGGATCCAGTAGAGCTGATAGTGGGGGAGACACTCACCCTGAACTGCACCGCGTCGGTGGAGTTCGACGCTGGGGTGGACATAAAGTGGTCATATCCAGGCAAACAGGTAGTGACAGTCAGTCCCGTCATGTGCAGCATCGATAAACAAAGTTAAACTGGATTTCCGAAGGTCTTTCATGATATCGGCTTCTTCCCGTTAGTGGGACAGTTTGGTGAACATCCAGCACCACCGTGAAGCGCTGTCTCAGGCTACCGAGGCGGTTAGCGTCTTGACCATCCCCAGCGTTAATGTGACAGACACCGGCCCCTACAGCTGCAACATCACCATCATGGACACGACACAGATGCAGCAGACACAGGTTACAGTGCATGGTAAGCACAAACGGACACACTATGGATCTGTTAGAGGTCAGCTGATAACAAAAACACACTTTCTTTACACAAATACAGTGGCAATAAACAGTAGTCATACCCTTGGATATTTTCTCCTTTCACTGCTTTTAGAAATGCACTCAGGGTCAATGCAATTTGGCTTTTTTGACAAAAATTTGCAGAAATATTGAATGCTTCAAATCAATGTCTAGTAAGGCAAGGCAAGTTTATTTAAATAACACATTTCAGCAACAAGGCAATTCAAGGTGCTTCACACAGGACATTGAAATATGACAGGGAAAAAGAAACACATTTAAAACTTTATAAAACAACACATAAAATCCAAAAATATAAAAACATACACATCATAAAGTAAGAGTTTCAGTGCAGAGTTTCAAAAGAGAATATACAATTTAAAAAGTAAAAAGCCTTTTAGTCAAAGGCAGCAGTGAACAGGTGAGTCTTTAAACCTTGACTTAAAAGAACTCAGACTCTCAGCAGACCTGATATTTTCTGGTAGTTTGTTCCAGATATACGGAGCATAGAAACTGAACGCTGATTCTCCATGTTTAGTTCTGACTTTTGGAACATAGAGCAGACCTGCACCAGACGACCTGATGGTTCATACTGGACTAGAAGGTCTCTGATGTATTTTTGGGCCTAAACCATTCAGTGCTTTATATGCTAGCAAGAGAATTTTAAAGTCTATTCTCTGAGAGACAGGGAGCCAGTGTAGTAGCTGCATCTATGGTTGTACTGAATCTGTGTGGACAGGTCTCAGTCAGACTTGCTGTTTGCTGCAATTTTGCACCATTCTTCTTTGCAAAACCGCTCATGCTTTGTTAATTGCACTTGGATCAGGTGTGAACAGCCTCTTTTCAAGTCCAACCACAAGTTCTCCGTTGGTTTAGTTTAGTTCTGGGCTTTGACTAGGCTGATTCACAACATTCACCTCGTCTTTAAAGCATTTCAGTGTAATGCTGGGTGTGCTTCAGGTCATTGTCTTCCTGGAAAGTAAATCACCCATGTCATAGTTCTCTTGCTGACAGAATAAGATTGTCCTTTAGGATTTCCCTGTATTTTGCAGAATTCTCTTTTTCCTGAACCTTTACTAACCCTCCCGGCCTGCTGCTAATATGCATCTCCACATGATGCTACACCACCCTGTTTCTCTTTGGGGGTAGTGTGTTTGTAGTTGTATGCAGTGTCAGCTTATCTGATGACCAAATAGCTCCATTTTGGTCTCATTGGATCATAGAATCTTCTTCGATCTGACCTAGGAGTCTTCACCTGCCTATGGGTGAACTCTAGTTGAGATTTCTTCAAGAGTCTTCCGCTTTGCTCGCCCTTAAGGCTTTGATTTGTAAAGAACCAAGGTCAGCAGTCTTTTAATCTCCACTGCTGAACTCCTTCAGTTCAGAGGTGTCTCGGTGTCCTCCCTCACTAGTCTCTTTATGAGCACGTCCTCAAGGCAAATTTACACATATTTTTTCCGTTTCTTAATTGATTTAGCTAAACTCCAGGGGATGTTCAGTGATTTGGATTTATTTTATTCATCCTCTGACTCAGACTTTTCAATATCCTTTTTACTGAATTGCTTGGAGTGTTGTTTCATCTTCATGTTGTAGCTGTACACAGGAATACTGATTAACCAGATATTGGACCTTCCAGACACAGATGTTATTATAATACACGCTGCAAAAAAAGAGGCGTCTAAAAACAAGATCAAAACATTAAATCTGAGGAAAAAGATACTCAAACCAAGTGAAATATCAGTCCATGCAGCAAGATAATTTCACTTGACAAGATTTCTTGAATTAAGGTTGTTAAATCTAGAAATAAGCATGTCTACAGATGTATGAACACTTAAAATAAGAAATTAACTCTTAAAACAAGATAAATTATGTCACACTTCTAAATCTAAGTTTTTTTTTAAATCTTGGTAAGAACTAAATAATTTGCAGTGCGGTCATTTAAGACACATTCACTGCCCACAGGTGATTTCCATTTCACTCGTTCTGACACTACTAGAACCGATTTATTGGATCTTATTTTTAATATTTTATCTTATTTTTATTAACTTACTCTCACTCACTTTCTAGGGGATGGATATCTCGGCAGCTGCTTATGTTACATTATGTGTTTTTAATTAATTCACATTGTTGGAATTTTGTGTCACTTTGACATTAAACAGTTTTGTTTTTGTTAAAAAAAAGCAATGTAAAAGTAATAAAAGGTGAAGTGCATGAATAGTTTTTATTAAATTATTTTGTAAAAGTGGAGGTACTGATTCATCCTCTTTACTGCAGTTGAAGTAAAAAAAAAAATATATATATATATTGGTTCTGCCATGTTCTTGAATGTAAAAGTAAAAATAAAAGAAGGTCTTTGAAGGACATTTCCACCAGATGTTTTTGCACAGAACAGAACAGAAACTGAGCCTAATATCATATTATTATAACAGAAGCATTATCAAGCCATTCAGATAAAATAAAAATGACTGAAAATAATGAACATTCACTTCAGTCCAGTGCACAAGTCAGATTTCAGTGTCAGAAACAGAAACATAAAGATGCTTTTTCTCTACCTCCCCTTCATGTCTGTTTCATATTTTACAGGGTGGGGAAGCAAAATTTACAATATTTTGAGGCAGGGATTGAAAGACAGTGTATGACCAATTAGTTTATTGAAAATCATGAGAATTTATTTGCCACAAGAAAATGTACATAATAGAAAATGTTTTTATTCTATGTGTCCTCCTTCTTTCTCAATAACTGCCTTCACACGCTTCCTGAAACTTGCGCAAGTGTTCCTCAAATATTCGGGTGACAACTTCTCCCATTCTTCTTTAATAGTATCTTCCAGACTTTCTCGTAATAGTTTTGCTCATAGTCATTCTCTTCTTTACATTATAAACAGTCTTTATGGACACTCCAACTATTTTTGAAATCTTCTTTGGTGTGACGAGTGCATTCAGCAAATCACACACTCTTTGACGTTTGCTTTCCTGATTACTCATATGGGCAAAAGTTTCTGAAAAGGTATGGATAATAGTGTTAGGTATGATTATGACATCAGTATATGTTTGGTTTCAAAACAATTGACGTAGTGCCTGCTGAGAAAAAAACAACTAAATGTTCATTGTAAATTTTGCTTCCCCACCCTGTATATAGTTTTTATCTTGCTGAATAAAAATTCAGATTCTACTCTGCGTACACTGGCTTTCACAACCATGAAGTAAAATAAAGAAATTACAATAAGTGTTTTTATCTTGATATGCCATTTTTATGTCATGTTACATCTCTTTTCGCCATTTTCGTCTTGTTTAGTTTGTTAGCGAGAGTAAAAAGACAAAACGACACTATGATACATCTGATCATTTTTTCCAGTGAAAATAGAGGAGTGGTCTTTTTTATGCTACATCGGTCTCTTCAGATGCTTTGTGTGCAGGGATTTCTCTCTTTGCTAAACCCAGACCTGAAAACGTGTTTGATTTTCTGATTGTGATTCCCTCAGTCTTTGACCATGTGCATGATATGAAAATGAAAATATGACGACAAGTTTCCCAGTGAATACTTCACTAAAGTTATTGGAAAGAGCAGAGGAGACACTAAATGTACATTAGGGGAAGGAATCTGTAAAAAGGCTCAGAACTGGACAGACTTGGACAGGTAGGGCTGCTCGATTATAGAAAAAAAAAAATCATGATTATTTTAGCAATAATTGAAATCATGATTATTAAAAACGATTATTTGTTAACCTTAAAGTTGTTTATTTTTTAACTTGCAAAACAATGTAAAATATACTCTTTAAACATAAATAAAGCTTTTCACCACTAAAACAAAGTATGTTCACTTTTGTACGAAACAAAAAAATCTTTGAATGCAAATAAGTGTACTGTAAATTCAACTATGTTTCCTTTTGTAAACAAATAATGCACTGTAATCAAACTGCTATAGACTTGCCATAGAACTGTAGCAATAAAAAAAAAAAAACTCACGTAAAGTGCAAATTATAAATTCAAGTATGTTCAATGTAGTATGAAACAGTAAATTCAGTGGCGTGCCGTGAGGTTTCAGTTAAGGCCCTCTGTATACATCAGCCATCTAGAATACGCACGTTAGGGTTATACGGGTTAGGGTTATGTTAATACGGGAGTTGCAGCGTAAAGAGATTCGGAGACTGAAGATTGCATTGCGGACGAAGTTGTTTTTATGTGTTTTAGTTTTTCATAAGATTATGATAAAGGTCGCGGTGGTTAAACTTCAAATGGTTAAAAAGGTTTGTTGTGTTACCGGTCGGTGCGGACACAACTACGAAACAATTTTTGCACGTGAAGTGTTTTTACTCTTCGTCTTCTTCATCAAACCCAAAGTGATTCCATACAATTGAATTTGACTTGCCTTTTTTGTTTACCAATCACTTCTGCTGTGATTCTCCTGCCATTTTCCCAGACCGCTAGGTACAACTTTCCTCTTGGGGTGGACCTGCCGACTAGCAGGCAGCAGTAGCTTAGAGGGGGGCGGGGCAGAGCAGCTCATGGTAGCTTGCATGCACGTGAATTAAAACAACTCAAAATTAATAATCGTTTTTTTCTCGATTACATAATTTTTGTAATCGTTGCGTGTAATAATCGAAATCGTAATTGAATTTCGATTAATTGCACAGCCCTATGGACAGGTGTCAAAACAGGCAGTTTTGACAGTGGAAAAATAAATCAGCTGTGTTTGTGTACAGAAGCATTTACATTAGCAGTTAATGTTACTAGTTAATTCCTGTGTGGCTTAATTCTTAGGTGAATTATGCAAAATAATGTGTCAAAATGTTGGAATTTTGTAAGTTTTGATCCTGGGCAGACACATTATGGATTTTAAATTGATTACATTGGTTGTTTTTTTTTTATCTGTTTTGGTGATGTGTGATGAAAGTCTGTGTTGTTTCTGTCTTTTAATTTGTGGGAACCATATTGGAAATAACAGTTTATCCTTTTATCCTTGAGTTCTGTTTTGTCTGATGATCCATAAGTGAAATCAATCAATCAACTGAGAAGGTTTTGGACACTTTCTATGTTGCTATGTTTTGCTCCATTTACAGTAAAGTCAGTCTTAATATTGTAAAGACACTCTGCTAAAATAAAGCTCCATTTAAAAACCTTGAAACTAAAGTAATAAGCTATTTTTTTTAAAAATATAAGTAGTAGGAAATACAGATATTGGTAAAAATGTAGGAAGTAAAAATAAGTGCTTCTCACCTTTTCCCACTGTGGAGACTTAAGCTGTATAAACTTGCTTATGATGACAATATTAAATACGTGCAAAAATGTTAATCATGTTGATAGTTTAACATTCTAACATTTCTAAGTAACTGCTAAGTACTCTGGAGACAGGTCTGATGATGTGAGACTAATTACCTCCGCCAAGGAGGTTATGTTTTTGCCAGGGTTTGTTTGTTTGTCTGTCTGTCTGTCTGTCTGTTTGTCTGTCCGTTAGTGTGCAACATAACTCAAAAAGTTATGGACAGATTTGGATGAAATTTTCAGGGTTTGTTGGAAATGGGATAAGGAAGAAATGATTAAATTTTGGTGGTGATCGGGGGTGGGGGGGCCCATGGGGGGGGCCACTGATCAGCCTTGGCGGAGGTCTGCGCTCTCCGAGTGCTTCCAGTTTCGTAATACAACTGGGACTAACGGGAATTTTTTGTGGATAATCCAAATATTGGCCAAATGAAAAGGTGGTTAACATTAAACCACACACGACCGCCTCATGGGGCCCACGGGGAAGGTCAAGGTAATGTAGATCCACAGTCTAATTAATACAGGCTATTCCTCAGTTCTCCATAAACAACAGGTAATACATGACAAAAGGCTGCAGCAATAAAACCCCTAAGGCTGTTTAACAGAGCAGCTGTGTGTATTTATTTCTTCTGAAAGTTTGTACAAAAACAATCATTTGTTTCTCTTCAGCGGACCTCCTTGGAATTTATATTAACCCAAACAGCTCCTGGCAAACAAAAGTATCTACTGATGTAAAATGTGTAATACCTGTTGATCCAGTAATCCTATCAATGCATGTAAATAATTGGTGTTTGTCATCTTTTCATAGTCATCAGATATGAGCCATTTAGACGTTCAGAGGCTCCGTAGTGAACATAGAAACACCGTCA